>NW_026893886.1:0-299336 GCF_032452875.1 Bos javanicus
TGATACTCGACAGCTCAGTCCCGCGACACCTGCCTGCTCATCTGCCTGATACTCGCCAGCTGAGCCGCGCGACACCTGCCTGCTCATCTGCCTGATACTCGCCAGCTGAGCCGCGCGACACCTGCCTGCTCATCTGCCTGATACTCGCCAGCTGAGCCGCGCGACACCTGCCTGCTCATCTGCCTGATACTCGCCAGCTCAGCCGCGCGACACCTGCCTGCTCATCTGCCTGATATTCGCCAGCTGAGCCGCGCGACACCTGCCTGCTCATCTGCCTGATACTCGCCAGCTGAGCCGCGCGACACCTGCCTGCTCATCTGCCTGATATTCGCCAGCTGAGCCGCGCGACACCTGCCTGCTCATCTGCCTGATACTCGCCAGCTGAGCCGCGACACCTGCCTGCTCATCTGCCTGATACTCGCTAGCTGAGCAGCGCGACACCTGCCTGCTCATCTGCCTGATACTCGCCAGCTGAGCCGCGCGACACCTGCCTGCTCATCTGCCTGATACTCGCCAGCTGAGCCGCGCGACACCTGCCTGCTCATCTGCCTGATACTCGCCAGCTGAGCCGCGCGCACCTGCCTGCTCATCTGCCTGATACTCGCCAGCTGAGCCGCGCGACACCTGCCTGCTCATCTGCCTGATACTCGCCAGCTGAGCCGCGCGACACCTGCCTGCTCATCTGCCTGATACTCGCCAGCTGAGCCGCGCGACACCTGCCTGCTCATCTGCCTGATACTCGCCAGCTGAGCCGCGCGACACCTGCCTGCTCATCTGCCTGATACTCGCCAGCTGAGCCGCGCGACACCTGCCTGCTCATCTGCCTGATACTCGCCAGCTGAGCCGCGCGACACCTGCCTGCTCATCTGCCTGATACTCGCCAGCTGAGCCGCGCGACACCTGCCTGCTCATCTGCCTGATACTCGCCAGCCGAGCCGCGCGACACCTGCCTGCTCATCTGCCTGATACTCGCCAGCTGAGCCGCGCGACACCTGCCTGCTCATCTGCCTGATACTCGCCAGCTGAGCCGCGCGATACCTGCCTGCTCATCTGCCTGATATTCGCCAGCTGAGCCCCGCGACACCTGCCTGCTCATCTGCCTGATACTCGCCAGCTGAGCCGCGTGACACCTGCCTGCTCATCTGCCTGATACTCGCCAGCTGAGCCCCGCGACACCTGCCTGCTCATCTGCCTGATACTCGCCAGCTGAGCCGCGCGACACCTGCCTGCTCATCTGCCTGATACTCGCCAGCTGAGCCGCGCGACACCTGCCTGCTCATCTGCCTGATACTCGCCAGCTGAGCCGCGCGACACCTGCCTGCTCATCTGCCTGATACTCGCCAGCTGAGCCGCGCGACACCTGCCTGCTCATCTGCCTGATACTCGCCAGCTGAGCCGCGCGACACCTGCCTGCTCATCTGCCTGATACTCGCCAGCTGAGCCGCGCGACACCTGCCTGCTCATCTGCCTGATACTCGCCAGCTGAGCCGCGCGACACCTGCCTGCTCATCTGCCTGATACTCGCCAGCTGAGCCGCGCGACACCTGCCTGCTCATCTGCCTGATACTCGCCAGCTGAGCCGCGCGACACCTGCCTGCTCATCTGCCTGATACTCGCCAGCTGAGCCGCGCGACACCTGCCTGCTCATCTGCCTGATACTCGCCAGCTGAGCCGCGTGACACCTGCCTGCTCATCTGCCTGATACTCGCCAGCTGAGCCGCGCGACACCTGCCTGCTCATCTGCCTGATACTCGCCAGCTGAGCCGCGCGACACCTGCCTGCTCATCTGCCTGATACTCGCCAGCTCAGCCGCGCGACACCTGCCTGCTCATCTGCCTGATACTCGCCAGCTGAGCCGCGCGACACCTGCCTGCTCATCTGCCTGATACTCGCTAGCTGAGCCGCGCGACACCTGCCTGCTCATCTGCCTGATATTCGCCAGCTGAGCCGCGCGACACCTGCCTGCTCATCTGCCTGATACTCGCCAGCTGAGCCGCGCGACACCTGCCTGCTCATCTGCCTGATATTCGCCAGCTGAGCCCCGCGACACCTGCCTGCTCATCTGCCTGATACTCGCCAGCTGAGCCGCGCGACACCTGCCTGCTCATCTGCCTGATACTCGCCAGCTCAGCCACGCGACACCTGCCTGCTCATCTGCCTGATACTCGCCAGCTGAGCCGCGCGACACCTGCCTGCTCATCTGCCTGATACTCGCCAGCTGAGCCGCGCGACACCTGCCTGCTCATCTGCCTGATACTCGCCAGCTGAGCCGCGCGACACCTGCCTGCTCATCTGCCTGATACTCGCCAGCTGAGCCGCGCGACACCTGCCTGCTCATCTGCCTGATACTCGCCAGCTGAGCCGCGCGACACCTGCCTGCTCATCTGCCTGATACTCGCCAGCTGAGCCGCGCGACACCTGCCTGCTCATCTGCCTGATACTCGCCAGCTGAGCCGCGCGACACCTGCCTGCTCATCTGCCTGATACTCGCCAGCTGAGCCGCGCGACACCTGCCTGCTCATCTGCCTGATACTCGGCAGCTGAGCCGCGCGACACCTGCCTGCTCATCTGCCTGATACTCGCCAGCTGAGCCGCGCGACACCTGCCTGCTCATCTGCCTGATACTCGCCAGCTGAGCCGCGCGACACCTGCCTGCTCATCTGCCTGATACTCGCCAGCTGAGCCGCGCGACACCTGCCTGCTCATCTGCCTGATACTCGCCAGCTGAGTCGCGCGACACCTGCCTGCTCATCTGCCTGATACTCGCCAGCTGAGTCGCGCGACACCTGCCTGCTCATCTGCCTGATACTCGCCAGCTCAGTCGCGCGACACCTGCCTGATCATCTGCCTGATACTCGCCAGCTGAGCCGCGCGACACCTGCCTGCCCATCTGCCTGATACTCGCCAGCTGAGCCGCGCGACACCTGCCTGCTCATCTGCCTGATACTCGCCAGCTGAGCCGCGCGACACCTGCCTGCTCATCTGCCTGATATTCGCCTGCTGAGCCGCGCGACACCTGCCTGCTCATCTGCCTGATACTCGCCAGCTGAGCCGCGCGACACCTGCCTGCTCATCTGCCTGATACTCGCCAGCTGAGCCGCGCGACACCTGCCTGCTCATCTGCCTGATACTCGCCAGCTGAGCCGCGCGACACCTGCCTGCTCATCTGCCTGATACTCGCCAGCTGAGCCGCGCGACACCTGCCTGCTCATCTGCCTGATACTCGCCAGCTGAGCCCGCGACACCTGCCTGCTCATCTGCCTGATACTCGCCAGCTGAGCCGCGCGACACCTGCCTGCTCATCTGCCTGATACTCGCCAGCTGAGCCGCGCGACACCTGCCTGCTCATCTGCCTGATACTCGCCAGCTCAGCCGCGCGACACCTGCCTGCTCATCTGCCTGATACTCGCCAGCTGAGCCGCGCGACACCTGCCTGCTCATCTGCCTGATACTCGCCAGCTGAGCCTCGCGACACCTGCCTGCTCATCTGCCTGATACTCGCCAGCTGAGCCGCGCGACACCTGCCTGCTCATCTGCCTGATACTCGCCAGCTGAGCCGCGCGACACCTGCCTGCTCATCTGCCTGATACTCGCCAGCTGAGCCGCGCGACACCTGCCTGCTCATCTGCCTGATACTCGCCAGCTGAGCCCCGCGACACCTGCCTGCTCATCTGCCTGATACTCGCCAGCTCAGCCGCGCGACACTTGCCTGCTCATCTGCCTGATACTCGCCAGCTGAGCCGCGCGACACCTGCCTGCTCATCTGCCTGATACTCGCCTGCTGAGCCGCGCGACACCTGCCTGCTCATCTGCCTCATACTCGCCAGCTGAGCCGCGCGACACCTGCCTGCTCATCTGCCTGATACTCGCCAGCTGAGCCGCGCGACACCTGCCTGCTCATCTGCCTGATACTCGCCAGCTGAGCCGCGCGACACCTGCCTGCTCATCTGCCTGATACTCGCCAGCTGAGCCGCGCGACACCTGCCTGCTCATCTGCCTGATACTCGCCAGCTGAGCCGCGCGACACCTGCCTGCTCATCTGCCTGATACTCGCCAGCTGAGCCGCGCGACACCTGCCTGCTCATCTGCCTGATACTCGCCAGCTGAGCCGCGCGACACCTGCCTGCTCATCTGCCTGATACTCGCCAGCTGAGCCGCGCGACACCTGCCTGCTCATCTGCCTGATACTCGCCAGCTGAGCCCCGCGACACCTGCCTGCTCATCTGCCTGATACTCGCCAGCTGAGCCGCGCGACACCTGCCTGCTCATCTGCCTGATACTCGCCAGCTGAGCCGCGCGACACCTGCCTGCTCATCTGCCTGATACTCGCCAGCTGAGCCGCGCGACACCTGCCTGCTCATCTGCCTGATACTCGCCAGCTGAGCCGCGCGACACCTGCCTGCTCATCTGCCTGATACTCGCCAGCTGAGCCGCGCGACACCTGCCTGCTCATCTGCCTGATACTCGCCAGCTGAGCCGCGCGACACCTGCCTGCTCATCTGCCTGATACTCGCCAGCTGAGCCCCGCGACACCTGCCTGCTCATCTGCCTGATACTCGCCAGCTGAGCCGCGCGACACCTGCCTGCTCATCTGCCTGATACTCGCCAGCTGAGCCGCGCGACACCTGCCTGCTCATCTGCCTGATACTCGCCAGCTGAGCCGCGCGACACCTGCCTGCTCATCTGCCTGATACTCGCCAGCTGAGCCGCGCGACACCTGCCTGCTCATCTGCCTGATACTCGCCAGCTGAGCCGCGCGACACCTGCCTGCTCATCTGCCTGATACTCGCCAGCTGAGCCGCGCGACACCTGCCTGCTCATCTGCCTGATACTCGCCAGCTGAGCCGCGCGACACCTGCCTGCTCATCTGCCTGATACTCGCCAGCTGAGCCGCGAGACACCTGCCTGCTCATCTGCCTGATACTCGCCAGCTGAGCCGCGCGACACCTGCCTGCTCATCTGCCTGATACTCGCCAGCTGAGCCGCGCGACACCTGCCTGCTCATCTGCCTGATACTCGCCAGCTGAGCCGCGCGACACCTGCCTGCTCATCTGCCTGATACTCGCCAGCTGAGCCGCGCGACACCTGCCTGCTCATCTGCCTGATACTCGCCAGCTGAGCCGCGCGACACCTGCCTGCTCATCTGCCTGATACTCGCCAGCTGAGCCGCGCGACACCTGCCTGCTCATCTGCCTGATACTCGCCAGCTGAGCCGCGCGACACCTGCCTGCTCATCTGCCTGATACTCGCCAGCTGAGCCGCGCGACACCTGCCTGCTCATCTGCCTGATACTCGCCAGCTGAGCCGCGACACCTGCCTGCTCATCTGCCTGATACTCGCCAGCTGAGCCGCGCGACACCTGCCTGCTCATCTGCCTGATACTCGCCAGCTGAGCCGCGCGACACCTGCCTGCTCATCTGCCTGATACTCGCCAGCTGAGCCGCGCGACACCTGCCTGCTCATCTGCCTGATACTCGCCAGCTGAGCCGCGCGACACCTGCCTGCTCATCTGCCTGATACTCGCCAGCTGAGCCGCGCGACACCTGCCTGCTCATCTGCCTGATACTCGCCAGCTGAGCCGCGCGACACCTGCCTGCTCATCTGCCTGATACTCGCCAGCTGAGCCGCGCGACACCTGCCTGCTCATCTGCCTGATACTCGCCAGCTGAGCCGCGCGACACCTGCCTGCTCATCTGCCTGATACTCGCCAGCTGAGCCGCGCGACACCTGCCTGCTCATCTGCCTGATACTCGCCAGCTGAGCCGCGCGACACCTGCCTGCTCATCTGCCTGATACTCGCCAGCTGAGCCGCGCGACACCTGCCTGCTCATCTGCCTGATACTCGCCAGCTGAGCCGCGCGACACCTGCCTGCTCATCTGCCTGATACTCGCCAGCTGAGCCGCGCGACACCTGCCTGCTCATCTGCCTGATACTCGCCAGCTGAGCCGCGCGACACCTGCCTGCTCATCTGCCTGATACTCGCCAGCTGAGCCGCGCGACACCTGCCTGCTCATCTGCCTGATACTCGCCAGCTGAGCCGCGCGACACCTGCCTGCTCATCTGCCTGATACTCGCCAGCTGAGCCGCGCGACACCTGCCTGCTCATCTGCCTGATACTCGCCAGCTGAGCCGCGCGACACCTGCCTGCTCATCTGCCTGATACTCGCCAGCTGAGCCGCGCGACACCTGCCTGCTCATCTGCCTGATACTCGCCAGCTGAGCCGCGCGACACCTGCCTGCTCATCTGCCTGATACTCGCCAGCTGAGCCGCGCGACACCTGCCTGCTCATCTGCCTGATACTCGCCAGCTGAGCCGCGCGACACCTGCCTGCTCATCTGCCTGATACTCGCCAGCTGAGCCGCGCGACACCTGCCTGCTCATCTGCCTGATACTCGCCAGCTGAGCCGCGCGACACCTGCCTGCTCATCTGCCTGATACTCGCCAGCTGAGCCGCGCGACACCTGCCTGCTCATCTGCCTGATACTCGCCAGCTGAGCCGCGCGACACCTGCCTGCTCATCTGCCTGATACTCGCCAGCTGAGCCGCGCGACACCTGCCTGCTCATCTGCCTGATACTCGCCAGCTGAGCCGCGCGACACCTGCCTGCTCATCTGCCTGATACTCGCCAGCTGAGCCGCGCGACACCTGCCTGCTCATCTGCCTGATACTCGCCAGCTGAGCCGCGCGACACCTGCCTGCTCATCTGCCTGATACTCGCCAGCTGAGCCGCGCGACACCTGCCTGCTCATCTGCCTGATACTCGCCAGCTGAGCCGCGCGACACCTGCCTGCTCATCTGCCTGATACTCGCCAGCTGAGCCGCGCGACACCTGCCTGCTCATCTGCCTGATACTCGCCAGCTGAGCCGCGCGACACCTGCCTGCTCATCTGCCTGATACTCGCCAGCTGAGCCGCGCGACACCTGCCTGCTCATCTGCCTGATACTCGCCAGCTGAGCCGCGCGACACCTGCCTGCTCATCTGCCTGATACTCGCCAGCTGAGCCGCGCGACACCTGCCTGCTCATCTGCCTGATACTCGCCAGCTGAGCCGCGCGACACCTGCCTGCTCATCTGCCTGATACTCGCCAGCTGAGCCGCGCGACACCTGCCTGCTCATCTGCCTGATACTCGCCAGCTGAGCCGCGCGACACCTGCCTGCTCATCTGCCTGATACTCGCCAGCTGAGCCGCGCGACACCTGCCTGCTCATCTGCCTGATACTCGCCAGCTGAGCCGCGCGACACCTGCCTGCTCATCTGCCTGATACTCGCCAGCTGAGCCGCGCGACACCTGCCTGCTCATCTGCCTGATACTCGCCAGCTGAGCCGCGCGACACCTGCCTGCTCATCTGCCTGATACTCGCCAGCTGAGCCGCGCGACACCTGCCTGCTCATCTGCCTGATACTCGCCAGCTGAGCCGCGCGACACCTGCCTGCTCATCTGCCTGATACTCGCCAGCTGAGCCGCGCGACACCTGCCTGCTCATCTGCCTGATACTCGCCAGCTGAGCCGCGCGACACCTGCCTGCTCATCTGCCTGATACTCGCCAGCTGAGCCGCGCGACACCTGCCTGCTCATCTGCCTGATACTCGCCAGCTGAGCCGCGCGACACCTGCCTGCTCATCTGCCTGATACTCGCCAGCTGAGCCGCGCGACACCTGCCTGCTCATCTGCCTGATACTCGCCAGCTGAGCCGCGCGACACCTGCCTGCTCATCTGCCTGATACTCGCCAGCTGAGCCGCGCGACACCTGCCTGCTCATCTGCCTGATACTCGCCAGCTGAGCCCGCGACACCTGCCTGCTCATCTGCCTGATACTCGCCAGCTGAGCCGCGCGACACCTGCCTGCTCATCTGCCTGATACTCGCCAGCTAGGGGGCGCGACACCTGCCTGCTCATCTGCCTGATACTCGCCAGCTGAGCCGCGCGACACCTGCCTGCTCATCTGCCTGATACTCGCCAGTTGAGCCGCGAGACACCTGCCTGCTCATCTGCCTGATACTCGCCAGCTGAGCCGCGCGACACCTGCCTGCTCATCTGCCTGATACTCGCCAGCTGAGCCGCGCGACACCTGCCTGCTCATCTGCCTGATACTCGCCAGCTGAGCCGCGCGACACCTGCCTGCTCATCTGCCTGATACTCGCCAGCTGAGCCGCGCGACACCTGCCTGCTCATCTGCCTGATACTCGCCAGCTGAGCCGCGCGACACCTGCCTGCTCATCTGCCTGATACTCGCCAGCTGAGCCGCGCGACACCTGCCTGCTCATCTGCCTGATACTCGCCAGCTGAGCCGCGCGACACCTGCCTGCTCATCTGCCTGATACTCGCCAGCTGAGCCGCGCGACACCTGCCTGCTCATCTGCCTGATACTCGCCAGCTGAGCCGCGCGACACCTGCCTGCTCATCTGCCTGATACTCGCCAGCTGAGCCGCGCGACACCTGCCTGCTCATCTGCCTGATACTCGCCAGCTGAGCCGCGCGACACCTGCCTGCTCATCTGCCTGATACTCGCCAGCTGAGCCGCGCGACACCTGCCTGCTCATCTGCCTGATACTCGCCAGCTGAGCCGCGCGACACCTGCCTGCTCATCTGCCTGATACTCGCCAGCTGAGCCGCGACACCTGCCTGCTCATCTGCCTGATACTCGCCAGCTGAGCCGCAGGACACCTGCCTGCTCATCTGCCTGATACTCGCCAGCTGAGCCGCGCGACACCTGCCTGCTCATCTGCCTGATATTCGCCAGCTGAGCCCGCGACACCTGCCTGCTCATCTGCCTGATACTCGCCAGCTGAGCCGCGCGACACCTGCCTGCTCATCTGCCTGATACTCGCCAGCTGAGCCGCGCGACACCTGCCTGCTCATCTGCCTGATACTCGCCAGCTGAGCCGTGCGACACCTGCCTGCTCATCTGCCTGATACTCGCCAGCTGATGCCAGAGACACCTGCCTGCTCATCTGCCTGATACTCGCCAGCTGAGCCGCGCGACACCTGCCTGCTCATCTGCCTGATACTCGCCAGCTGAGCCGCGCGACACCTGCCTGCTCATCTGCCTGATACTCGCTAGCTGAACCGCGCGACACCTGCCTGCTCATCTGCCTGATACTCGCCAGCTGAGCCGCGCGACACCTGCCTGCTCATCTGCCTGATACTCGCCAGCTGAGCCGCGCGACACCTGCCTGCTCATCTGCCTGATACTCGCCAGCTGAGCCGCGCGACACCTGCCTGCTCATCTGCCTGATACTCGCCAGCTGAGCCGCGCGACACCTGCCTGCTCATCTGCCTGATACTCGCCAGCTGAGCCGCGCGACACCTGCCTGCTCATCTGCCTGATACTCGCCAGCTGAGCCGCGCGACACCTGCCTGCTCATCTGCCTGATACTCGCCAGCTGAGCCGCGCGACACCTGCCTGCTCATCTGCCTGATACTCGCCAGCTGAGCCGCGCGACACCTGCCTGCTCATCTGCCTGATACTCGCCAGCTGAGCCGCGCGACACCTGCCTGCTCATCTGCCTGATACTCGCCAGCTGAGCCGCGCGACACCTGCCTGCTCATCTGCCTGATACTCGCCAGCTGAGCCGCGCGACACCTGCCTGCTCATCTGCCTGATACTCGCCAGCTGAGCCGCGCGACACCTGCCTGCTCATCTGCCTGATACTCGCCAGCTGAGCCGCGCGACACCTGCCTGCTCATCTGCCTGATACTCGCCAGCTGAGCCGCGCGACACCTGCCTGCTCATCTGCCTGATACTCGCCAGCTGAGCCGCGCGACACCTGCCTGCTCATCTGCCTGATACTCGCCAGCTGAGCCGCGCGACACCTGCCTGCTCATCTGCCTGATACTCGCCAGCTGAGCCCCGCGACACCTGCCTGCTCATCTGCCTGATACTCGCCAGCTGAGCCGCGCGACACCTGCCTGCTCATCTGCCTGATACTCGCCAGCTGAGCCGCGCGACACCTGCCTGCTCATCTGCCTGATACTCGCCAGCTGAGCCGCGCGACACCTGCCTGCTCATCTGCCTGATACTCGCCAGCTGAGCCGCGCGACACCTGCCTGCTCATCTGCCTGATACTCGCCAGCTGAGCCGCGCGACACCTGCCTGCTCATCTGCCTGATACTCGCCAGCTGAGCCGCGCGACACCTGCCTGCTCATCTGCCTGATACTCGCCAGCTGAGCCGCGACACCTGCCTGCTCATCTGCCTGATACTCGCCAGCTGAGCCCCGCGACACCTGCCTGCTCATCTGCCTGATACTCGCCAGCTGAGCCCCGCGACACCTGCCTGCTCATCTGCCTGATACTCGCCAGCTGAGCCGCGCGACACCTGCCTGCTCATCTGCCTGATACTCGCCAGCTGAGCCGCGCGACACCTGCCTGCTCATCTGCCTGATACTCGCCAGCTGAGCCCCGCGACACCTGCCTGCTCATCTTCCTGATACTCGCCAGCTGAGCCCAGCGACACCTGCCTGCTCATCTGCCTGATGCTCGCCAGCAGAGCCGCGCGACACCTGCCTGCTCATCTGCCTGATACTCGCCAGCTGAGCGCGCGACACCTGCCTGCTCATCTGCCTGATACTCGCCAGCTGAGCGGCGGGACACCTGCCTGCTCATCTGCCTGATACTCGCCAGCTGAGCCGCGCGACACCTGCCTGCTCATCTGCCTGATACTCGCCAGCTGAGCCGCGCGACACCTGCCTGCTCATCTGCCTGATACTCGCCAGCTGAGCCGCGCGACACCTGCCTGCTCATCTGCCTGATACTCGCCAGCTGAGCCGCGCGACACCTGCCTGCTCATCTGCCTGATACTCGCCAGGTGAGCCGCGCGACACCTGCCTGCTTATCTGCCTGATACTCGCCAGCTCAGCCGCGCTACACCTGCCTGCTCATCTGCCTGATACTTGCCAGCTGAGCCGCGACACCTGCCTGCTCATCTGCCTGATACTCGCCAGCTGAGCCGCGCGACACCTGCCTGCTCATCTGCCTGATACTCGCCAGCTGAGCCGCGCGACACCTGCCTGCTCATCTGCCTGATACTCGCCAGCTGAACCGCGCGACACCTGCCTGCTCATCTGCCTGATACTCGCCAGCTGAGCCGCGCGACACCTGCCTGCTCATCTGCCTGATACTCGCCAGCTGAACCGCGCGACACCTGCCTGCTCATCTGCCTGATACTCGCCAGCTGAGCCGCGCGACACCTGCCTGCTCATCTGCCTGATACTCGCCAGCTGAGCCGCTGACACCTGCCTGCTCATCTGCCTGATACTCGCCAGCTGAGCCGCGACACCTGCCTGCTCATCTGCCTGATACTCGCCAGCTGAGCCGCGCGACACCTGCCTGCTCATCTGCCTGATACTCGCCAGCTGAGCCGCGCGACACCTGCCTGCTCATCTGCCTGATACTCGCCAGCTGAGCCACGCGACACCTGCCTGCTCATCTGCCTGATACTCGCCAGCTGAGCCGCGCGACACCTGCCTGCTCATCTGCCTGATACTCGCCAGCTGAGCCGCGCGACACCTGCCTGCTCATCTGCCTGATACTCGCCAGCTGAGCCCCGCGACACCTGCCTGCTCATCTGCCTGATACTCGCCAGCTGAGCCGCGCGACACCTGCCTGCTCATCTGCCTGATACTCGCCAGCTGAGCCGCGCGACACCTGCCTGCTCATCTGCCTGATACTCGCCAGCTGAGCCGCGCGACACCTGCCTGCTCATCTGCCTGATACTCGCCAGCTGAGCCGCGCGACACCTGCCTGCTCATCTGCCTGATACTCGCCAGCTGAGCCGCGCGACACCTGCCTGCTCATCTGCCTGATACTCGCCAGCTGAGCCGCGCGACACCTGCCTGCTCATCTGCCTGATACTCGCCAGCTGAGCCGCGCGACACCTGCCTGCTCATCTGCCTGATACTCGCCAGCTGAGCCGCGCGACACCTGCCTGCTCATCTGCCTGATACTCGCCAGCTGAGCCGCGTGACACCTGCCTGCTCATCTGCCTGATACTCGCCAGCTGAGCCGCGCGACACCTGCCTGCTCATCTGCCTGATACTCGCCAGCTGAGCCGCGCGACACCTGCCTGCTCATCTGCCTGATACTCGCCAGCTGAGCCGCGCGACACCTGCCTGCTCATCTGCCTGATACTCGCCAGCTGAGCCGCGCGACACCTGCCTGCTCATCTGCCTGATACTCGCCAGCTGAGCCGCGACACCTGCCTGCTCATCTGCCTGATACTCGCCAGCTGAGCCGCGCGACACCTGCCTGCTCATCTGCCTGATACTCGCCAGCTGAGCCGCGCGACACCTGCCTGCTCATCTGCCTGATACTCGCCAGCTGAGCCGCGCGACACCTGCCTGCTCATCTGCCTGATACTCGCCAGCTGAGCCGTGCGACACCTGCCTGCTCATCTGCCTGATACTCGCCAGCTGAGCCGCGCGACACCTGCCTGCTCATCTGCCTGATACTCGCCAGCTGAGCCGCGCGACACCTGCCTGCTCATCTGCCTGATACTCGCCAGCTGAGCCGCGCGACACCTGCCTGCTCATCTGCCTGATACTCGCCAGCTGAGCCTCGCGACACCTGCCTGCTCATCTGCCTGATACTCGCCAGCTGAGCCGCGCGACACCTGCCTGCTCATCTGCCTGATACTCGCCAGCTGAGCCGCGCGACACCTGCCTGCTCATCTGCCTGATACTCGCCAGCTGAGCCGCGCGACACCTGCCTGCTCATCTGCCTGATACTCGCCAGCTGAGCCCCGCGACACCTGCCTGCTCATCTGCCTGATACTCGCCAGCTGAGCCCCGCGACACCTGCCTGCTCATCTGCCTGATACTCGCCAGCTGAGCCGCGCGACACCTGCCTGCTCATCTGCCTGATACTCGCCAGCTGAGCCGCGCGACACCTGCCTGCTCATCTGCCTGATACTCGCCAGCTGAGCCGCGCGACACCTGCCTGCTCATCTGCCTGATACTCGCCAGCTGAGCCCCGCGACACCTGCCTGCTCATCTGCCTGATACTCGCCAGCTGAGCCCCGCGACACCTGCCTGCTCATCTGCCTGATACTCGCCAGCTGAGCCGCGCGACACCTGCCTGCTCATCTGCCTGATACTCGCCAGCTGAGCCGCGCGACACCTGCCTGCTCATCTGCCTGATACTCGCCAGCTGAGCCGCGCGACACCTGCCTGCTCATCTGCCTGATACTCGCCAGCTGAGCCGCGCGACACCTGCCTGCTCATCTGCCTGATACTCGCCAGCTGAGTCGCGCGACACCTGCCTGCTCATCTGCCTGATACTCGCCAGCTGAGCCGCGCGACACCTGCCTGCTCATCTGCCTGATACTCGCCAGCTGAGCCGCCGGACACCTGCCTGCTCATCTGCCTGATACTCGCCAGCTGAGCCGCGCGACACCTGCCTGCTCATCTGCCTGATACTCGCCAGCTGAGCCGCGCGACACCTGCCTGCTCATCTGCCTGATACTCGCCAGCTGAGCCGCGCGACACCTGCCTGCTCATCTGCCTGATACTCGCCAGCTGAGCCGCGCGACACCTGCCTGCTCATCTGCCTGATACTCGCCAGCTGAGCCGCGACACCTGCCTGCTCATCTGCCTGATACTCGCCAGCTGAGCCGCGCGACACCTGCCTGCTCATCTGCCTGATACTCGCCAGCTGAGCCGCGCGACACCTGCCTGCTCATCTGCCTGATACTCGCCAGCTGAGCCGCGCGACACCTGCCTGCTCATCTTCCTGATACTCGCCAGCTGAGCCGCGCGACACCTGCCTGCTCATCTGCCTGATACTCGCCAGCTGAGCCGCGCGACACCTGCCTGCTCATCTGCCTGATACTCGCCAGCTGAGCCGCGCGACACCTGCCTGCTCATCTGCCTGATACTCGCCAGCTGAGCCGCGCGACACCTGCCTGCTCATCTGCCTGATACTCGCCAGCTGAGCCGCGCGACACCTGCCTGCTCATCTGCCTGATACTCGCCAGCTGAGCCGCGCGACACCTGCCTGCTCATCTGCCTGATACTCGCCAGCTGAGCCGCGCGACACCTGCCTGCTCATCTGCCTGATACTCGCCAGCTGAGCCCCGCGACACCTGCCTGCTCATCTGCCTGATACTCGCCAGCTGAGCCGCGCGACACCTGCCTGCTCATCTGCCTGATACTCGCCAGCTGAGCCGCGCGACACCTGCCTGCTCATCTGCCTGATACTCGCCAGCTGAGCCGCGCGACACCTGCCTGCTCATCTGCCTGATACTCGCCAGCTGAGCCGCGCGACACCTGCCTGCTCATCTGCCTGATACTCGCCAGCTGAACCACGCGACACCTGCCTGCTCATCTGCCTGATACTCGCCAGCTGAGCCGAGCGACACCTGCCAGCTCATCTGCCTGATACTCGCCAGCTGAGCCGCGCGACACCTGCCTGCTCATCTGCCTGATACTCGCCAGCTGAGCCGCGCGACACCTGCCTGCTCATCTGCCTGATACTCGCCAGCTGAGCCGCGTGACACCTGCCTGCTCATCTGCCTGATACTCGCCAGCTGAGCCGTGCGACACCTGCCTGCTCATCTGCCTGATACTCGCCAGCTGAGCCGCGCGACACCTGCCTGCTCATCTGCCTGATACTCGCCAGCTGAGCCGCGCGACACCTGCCTGCTCATCTGCCTGATACTCGCCAGCTGAGCCGCGCGACACCTGCCTGCTCATCTGCCTGATACTCGCCAGCTGAGCCGCGTGACACCTGCCTGCTCATCTGCCTGATACTCACCAGCTGAGCCGCGCGACACCTGCTTGCTCATCTGCCTGATACTCGCCAGCTGAGCCGCGCGACACCTGCCTGCTCATCTGCCTGATACTCGCCAGCTGAGCCGCACGACACCTGCCTGCTCATCTGCCTGATACTCGCCAGCTGAGCCGCGCGACACCTGCCTGCTCATCTGCCTGATACTCGCCAGCTGAGCCGCGCGACACCTGCCTGCTCATCTGCCTGATACTCGCCAGCTGAGCCGCGCGACACCTGCCTGCTCATCTGCCTGATACTCGCCAGCTGAGCCGCGCGACACCTGCCTGCTCATCTGCCTGATACTCGCCAGCTGAGCCGCGCGACACCTGCCTGCTCATCTGCCTGATACTCGCCAGCTGAGCCGCGCGACACCTGCCTGCTCATCTGCTTGATACTCGCCAGCTGAGCCGCGCGACACCTGCCTGCTCATCTGCCTGATACTCGCCAGCTGAGCCGCGCGACACCTGCCTGCTCATCTGCCTGATACTCGCCAGCTGAGCCCCGCGACACCTGCCTGCTCATCTGCCTGATACTCGCCAGCTCAGCCGCGCGACACCTGCCTGCTCATCTGCCTGATACTCGCCAGCTGAGCCGCGCGACACCTGCCTGCTCATCTGCCTGATACTCGCCAGCTGAGCCGCGCGACACCTGCCTGCTCATCTGCCTGATACTCGCCAGCTGAGCCGCGCGACACCTGCCTGCTCATCTGCCTGATACTCGCCAGCTGAGCCGCGCGACACCTGCCTGCTCATCTGCCTGATACTCGCCAGCTGAGCCGCGCGACACCTGCCTGCTCATCTGCCTGATACTCGCCAGCTGAGCCGCGCGACACCTGCCTGCTCATCTGCCTGATACTCGCCAGCTGAGCCGCGCGACACCTGCCTGCTCATCTGCCTGATACTCGCCAGCTGAGCCGCGCGACACCTGCCTGCTCATCTGCCTGATACTCGCCAGCTGAGCCGCGCGACACCTGCCTGCTCATCTGCCTGATACTCGCCAGCTGAGCCGCGCGACACCTGCCTGCTCATCTGCCTGATACTCGCCAGCTGAGCCGCGCGACACCTGCCTGCTCATCTGCCTGATACTCGCCAGCTGAGCCGCGCGACACCTGCCTGCTCATCTGCCTGATACTCGCCAGCTGAGCCGCGCGACACCTGCCTGCTCATCTGCCTGATACTCGCCAGCTGAGCCGCGCGACACCTGCCTGCTCATCTGCCTGATACTCGCCAGCTGAGCCGCGCGACACCTGCCTGCTCATCTGCCTGATACTCGCCAGCTGAGCCGCGCGACACCTGCCTGCTCATCTGCCTGATACTCGCCAGCTGAGCCGCGCGACACCTGCCTGCTCATCTGCCTGATACTCGCCAGCTGAGCCGCGCGACACCTGCCTGCTCATCTGCCTGATACTCGCCAGCTGAGCCGCGCGACACCTGCCTGCTCATCTGCCTGATACTCGCCAGCTGAGCCGCGCGACACCTGCCTGCTCATCTGCCTGATACTCGCCAGCTGAGCCGCGCGACACCTGCCTGCTCATCTGCCTGATACTCGCCAGCTGAGCCGCGCGACACCTGCCTGCTCATCTGCCTGATACTCGCCAGCTGAGCCGCGCGACACCTGCCTGCTCATCTGCCTGATACTCGCCAGCTGAGCCGCGCGACACCTGCCTGCTCATCTGCCTGATACTCGCCAGCTGAGCCGCGCGACACCTGCCTGCTCATCTGCCTGATACTCGCCAGCTGAGCCGCGCGACACCTGCCTGCTCATCTGCCTGATACTCGCCAGCTGAGCCGCGCGACACCTGCCTGCTCATCTGCCTGATACTCGCCAGCTGAGCCGCGCGACACCTGCCTGCTCATCTGCCTGATACTCGCCAGCTGAGCCGCGCGACACCTGCCTGCTCATCTGCCTGATACTCGCCAGCTGAGCCGCGCGACACCTGCCTGCTCATCTGCCTGATACTCGCCAGCTGAGCCGCGCGACACCTGCCTGCTCATCTGCCTGATACTCGCCAGCTGAGCCGCGCGACACCTGCCTGCTCATCTGCCTGATACTCGCCAGCTGAGCCGCGCGACACCTGCCTGCTCATCTGCCTGATACTCGCCAGCTGAGCCGCGCGACACCTGCCTGCTCATCTGCCTGATACTCGCCAGCTGAGCCGCGCGACACCTGCCTGCTCATCTGCCTGATACTCGCCAGCTGAGCCGCGCGACACCTGCCTGCTCATCTGCCTGATACTCGCCAGCTGAGCCGCGCGACACCTGCCTGCTCATCTGCCTGATACTCGCCAGCTGAGCCGCGCGACACCTGCCTGCTCATCTGCCTGATACTCGCCAGCTGAGCCGCGCGACACCTGCCTGCTCATCTGCCTGATACTCGCCAGCTGAGCCGCGCGACACCTGCCTGCTCATCTGCCTGATACTCGCCAGCTGAGCCGCGCGACACCTGCCTGCTCATCTGCCTGATACTCGCCAGCTGAGCCGCGCGACACCTGCCTGCTCATCTGCCTGATACTCGCCAGCTGAGCCGCGCGACACCTGCCTGCTCATCTGCCTGATACTCGCCAGCTGAGCCGCGCGACACCTGCCTGCTCATCTGCCTGATACTCGCCAGCTGAGCCGCGC
Source organism: Bos javanicus (assembly GCF_032452875.1). Taxonomy (NCBI): domain Eukaryota; kingdom Metazoa; phylum Chordata; class Mammalia; order Artiodactyla; family Bovidae; genus Bos; species Bos javanicus. The sequence goes on from NW_026893886.1 coordinate 17,391, forward strand.
GACACCTGCCTGCTCATCTGCCTGATACTCGCCAGCTGAGCCGCGCGACACCTGCCTGCTCATCTGCCTGATACTCGCCAGCTGAGCCGCGCGACACCTGCCTGCTCATCTGCCTGATACTCGCCAGCTGAGCCGCGCGACACCTGCCTGCTCATCTGCCTGATACTCGCCAGCTGAGCCGCGCGACACCTGCCTGCTCATCTGCCTGATACTCGCCAGCTGAGCCGCGCGACACCTGCCTGCTCATCTGCCTGATACTCGCCAGCTGAGCCGCGCGACACCTGCCTGCTCATCTGCCTGATACTCGCCAGCTGAGCCGCGCGACACCTGCCTGCTCATCTGCCTGATACTCGCCAGCTGAGCCGCGCGACACCTGCCTGCTCATCTGCCTGATACTCGCCAGCTGAGCCGCGCGACACCTGCCTGCTCATCTGCCTGATACTCGCCAGCTGAGCCGCGCGACACCTGCCTGCTCATCTGCCTGATACTCGCCAGCTGAGCCGCGCGACACCTGCCTGCTCATCTGCCTGATACTCGCCAGCTGAGCCGCGCGACACCTGCCTGCTCATCTGCCTGATACTCGCCAGCTGAGCCGCGCGACACCTGCCTGCTCATCTGCCTGATACTCGCCAGCTGAGCCGCGCGACACCTGCCTGCTCATCTGCCTGATACTCGCCAGCTGAGCCGCGCGACACCTGCCTGCTCATCTGCCTGATACTCGCCAGCTGAGCCGCGCGACACCTGCCTGCTCATCTGCCTGATACTCGCCAGCTGAGCCGCGCGACACCTGCCTGCTCATCTGCCTGATACTCGCCAGCTGAGCCGCGCGACACCTGCCTGCTCATCTGCCTGATACTCGCCAGCTGAGCCGCGCGACACCTGCCTGCTCATCTGCCTGATACTCGCCAGCTGAGCCGCGCGACACCTGCCTGCTCATCTGCCTGATACTCGCCAGCTGAGCCGCGCGACACCTGCCTGCTCATCTGCCTGATACTCGCCAGCTGAGCCGCGCGACACCTGCCTGCTCATCTGCCTGATACTCGCCAGCTGAGCCGCGCGACACCTGCCTGCTCATCTGCCTGATACTCGCCAGCTGAGCCGCGCGACACCTGCCTGCTCATCTGCCTGATACTCGCCAGCTGAGCCGCGCGACACCTGCCTGCTCATCTGCCTGATACTCGCCAGCTGAGCCGCGCGACACCTGCCTGCTCATCTGCCTGATACTCGCCAGCTGAGCCGCGCGACACCTGCCTGCTCATCTGCCTGATACTCGCCAGCTGAGCCGCGCGACACCTGCCTGCTCATCTGCCTGATACTCGCCAGCTGAGCCGCGCGACACCTGCCTGCTCATCTGCCTGATACTCGCCAGCTGAGCCGCGCGACACCTGCCTGCTCATCTGCCTGATACTCGCCAGCTGAGCCGCGCGACACCTGCCTGCTCATCTGCCTGATACTCGCCAGCTGAGCCGCGCGACACCTGCCTGCTCATCTGCCTGATACTCGCCAGCTGAGCCGCGCGACACCTGCCTGCTCATCTGCCTGATACTCGCCAGCTGAGCCGCGCGACACCTGCCTGCTCATCTGCCTGATACTCGCCAGCTGAGCCGCGCGACACCTGCCTGCTCATCTGCCTGATACTCGCCAGCTGAGCCGCGCGACACCTGCCTGCTCATCTGCCTGATACTCGCCAGCTGAGCCGCGCGACACCTGCCTGCTCATCTGCCTGATACTCGCCAGCTGAGCCGCGCGACACCTGCCTGCTCATCTGCCTGATACTCGCCAGCTGAGCCGCGCGACACCTGCCTGCTCATCTGCCTGATACTCGCCAGCTGAGCCGCGCGACACCTGCCTGCTCATCTGCCTGATACTCGCCAGCTGAGCCGCGCGACACCTGCCTGCTCATCTGCCTGATACTCGCCAGCTGAGCCGCGCGACACCTGCCTGCTCATCTGCCTGATACTCGCCAGCTGAGCCGCGCGACACCTGCCTGCTCATCTGCCTGATACTCGCCAGCTGAGCCGCGCGACACCTGCCTGCTCATCTGCCTGATACTCGCCAGCTGAGCCGCGCGACACCTGCCTGCTCATCTGCCTGATACTCGCCAGCTGAGCCGCGCGACACCTGCCTGCTCATCTGCCTGATACTCGCCAGCTGAGCCGCGCGACACCTGCCTGCTCATCTGCCTGATACTCGCCAGCTGAGCCGCGCGACACCTGCCTGCTCATCTGCCTGATACTCGCCAGCTGAGCCGCGCGACACCTGCCTGCTCATCTGCCTGATACTCGCCAGCTGAGCCGCGCGACACCTGCCTGCTCATCTGCCTGATACTCGCCAGCTGAGCCGCGCGACACCTGCCTGCTCATCTGCCTGATACTCGCCAGCTGAGCCGCGCGACACCTGCCTGCTCATCTGCCTGATACTCGCCAGCTGAGCCGCGCGACACCTGCCTGCTCATCTGCCTGATACTCGCCAGCTGAGCCGCGCGACACCTGCCTGCTCATCTGCCTGATACTCGCCAGCTGAGCCGCGCGACACCTGCCTGCTCATCTGCCTGATACTCGCCAGCTGAGCCGCGCGACACCTGCCTGCTCATCTGCCTGATACTCGCCAGCTGAGCCGCGCGACACCTGCCTGCTCATCTGCCTGATACTCGCCAGCTGAGCCGCGCGACACCTGCCTGCTCATCTGCCTGATACTCGCCAGCTGAGCCGCGCGACACCTGCCTGCTCATCTGCCTGATACTCGCCAGCTGAGCCGCGCGACACCTGCCTGCTCATCTGCCTGATACTCGCCAGCTGAGCCGCGCGACACCTGCCTGCTCATCTGCCTGATACTCGCCAGCTGAGCCGCGCGACACCTGCCTGCTCATCTGCCTGATACTCGCCAGCTGAGCCGCGCGACACCTGCCTGCTCATCTGCCTGATACTCGCCAGCTGAGCCGCGCGACACCTGCCTGCTCATCTGCCTGATACTCGCCAGCTGAGCCGCGCGACACCTGCCTGCTCATCTGCCTGATACTCGCCAGCTGAGCCGCGCGACACCTGCCTGCTCATCTGCCTGATACTCGCCAGCTGAGCCGCGCGACACCTGCCTGCTCATCTGCCTGATACTCGCCAGCTGAGCCGCGCGACACCTGCCTGCTCATCTGCCTGATACTCGCCAGCTGAGCCGCGCGACACCTGCCTGCTCATCTGCCTGATACTCGCCAGCTGAGCCGCGCGACACCTGCCTGCTCATCTGCCTGATACTCGCCAGCTGAGCCGCGCGACACCTGCCTGCTCATCTGCCTGATACTCGCCAGCTGAGCCGCGCGACACCTGCCTGCTCATCTGCCTGATACTCGCCAGCTGAGCCGCGCGACACCTGCCTGCTCATCTGCCTGATACTCGCCAGCTGAGCCGCGCGACACCTGCCTGCTCATCTGCCTGATACTCGCCAGCTGAGCCGCGCGACACCTGCCTGCTCATCTGCCTGATACTCGCCAGCTGAGCCGCGCGACACCTGCCTGCTCATCTGCCTGATACTCGCCAGCTGAGCCGCGCGACACCTGCCTGCTCATCTGCCTGATACTCGCCAGCTGAGCCGCGCGACACCTGCCTGCTCATCTGCCTGATACTCGCCAGCTGAGCCGCGCGACACCTGCCTGCTCATCTGCCTGATACTCGCCAGCTGAGCCGCGCGACACCTGCCTGCTCATCTGCCTGATACTCGCCAGCTGAGCCGCGCGACACCTGCCTGCTCATCTGCCTGATACTCGCCAGCTGAGCCGCGCGACACCTGCCTGCTCATCTGCCTGATACTCGCCAGCTGAGCCGCGCGACACCTGCCTGCTCATCTGCCTGATACTCGCCAGCTGAGCCGCGCGACACCTGCCTGCTCATCTGCCTGATACTCGCCAGCTGAGCCGCGCGACACCTGCCTGCTCATCTGCCTGATACTCGCCAGCTGAGCCGCGCGACACCTGCCTGCTCATCTGCCTGATACTCGCCAGCTGAGCCGCGCGACACCTGCCTGCTCATCTGCCTGATACTCGCCAGCTGAGCCGCGCGACACCTGCCTGCTCATCTGCCTGATACTCGCCAGCTGAGCCGCGCGACACCTGCCTGCTCATCTGCCTGATACTCGCCAGCTGAGCCGCGCGACACCTGCCTGCTCATCTGCCTGATACTCGCCAGCTGAGCCGCGCGACACCTGCCTGCTCATCTGCCTGATACTCGCCAGCTGAGCCGCGCGACACCTGCCTGCTCATCTGCCTGATACTCGCCAGCTGAGCCGCGCGACACCTGCCTGCTCATCTGCCTGATACTCGCCAGCTGAGCCGCGCGACACCTGCCTGCTCATCTGCCTGATACTCGCCAGCTGAGCCGCGCGACACCTGCCTGCTCATCTGCCTGATACTCGCCAGCTGAGCCGCGCGACACCTGCCTGCTCATCTGCCTGATACTCGCCAGCTGAGCCGCGCGACACCTGCCTGCTCATCTGCCTGATACTCGCCAGCTGAGCCGCGCGACACCTGCCTGCTCATCTGCCTGATACTCGCCAGCTGAGCCGCGCGACACCTGCCTGCTCATCTGCCTGATACTCGCCAGCTGAGCCGCGCGACACCTGCCTGCTCATCTGCCTGATACTCGCCAGCTGAGCCGCGCGACACCTGCCTGCTCATCTGCCTGATACTCGCCAGCTGAGCCGCGCGACACCTGCCTGCTCATCTGCCTGATACTCGCCAGCTGAGCCGCGCGACACCTGCCTGCTCATCTGCCTGATACTCGCCAGCTGAGCCGCGCGACACCTGCCTGCTCATCTGCCTGATACTCGCCAGCTGAGCCGCGCGACACCTGCCTGCTCATCTGCCTGATACTCGCCAGCTGAGCCGCGCGACACCTGCCTGCTCATCTGCCTGATACTCGCCAGCTGAGCCGCGCGACACCTGCCTGCTCATCTGCCTGATACTCGCCAGCTGAGCCGCGCGACACCTGCCTGCTCATCTGCCTGATACTCGCCAGCTGAGCCGCGCGACACCTGCCTGCTCATCTGCCTGATACTCGCCAGCTGAGCCGCGCGACACCTGCCTGCTCATCTGCCTGATACTCGCCAGCTGAGCCGCGCGACACCTGCCTGCTCATCTGCCTGATACTCGCCAGCTGAGCCGCGCGACACCTGCCTGCTCATCTGCCTGATACTCGCCAGCTGAGCCGCGCGACACCTGCCTGCTCATCTGCCTGATACTCGCCAGCTGAGCCGCGCGACACCTGCCTGCTCATCTGCCTGATACTCGCCAGCTGAGCCGCGCGACACCTGCCTGCTCATCTGCCTGATACTCGCCAGCTGAGCCGCGCGACACCTGCCTGCTCATCTGCCTGATACTCGCCAGCTGAGCCGCGCGACACCTGCCTGCTCATCTGCCTGATACTCGCCAGCTGAGCCGCGCGACACCTGCCTGCTCATCTGCCTGATACTCGCCAGCTGAGCCGCGCGACACCTGCCTGCTCATCTGCCTGATACTCGCCAGCTGAGCCGCGCGACACCTGCCTGCTCATCTGCCTGATACTCGCCAGCTGAGCCGCGCGACACCTGCCTGCTCATCTGCCTGATACTCGCCAGCTGAGCCGCGCGACACCTGCCTGCTCATCTGCCTGATACTCGCCAGCTGAGCCGCGCGACACCTGCCTGCTCATCTGCCTGATACTCGCCAGCTGAGCCGCGCGACACCTGCCTGCTCATCTGCCTGATACTCGCCAGCTGAGCCGCGCGACACCTGCCTGCTCATCTGCCTGATACTCGCCAGCTGAGCCGCGCGACACCTGCCTGCTCATCTGCCTGATACTCGCCAGCTGAGCCGCGCGACACCTGCCTGCTCATCTGCCTGATACTCGCCAGCTGAGCCGCGCGACACCTGCCTGCTCATCTGCCTGATACTCGCCAGCTGAGCCGCGCGACACCTGCCTGCTCATCTGCCTGATACTCGCCAGCTGAGCCGCGCGACACCTGCCTGCTCATCTGCCTGATACTCGCCAGCTGAGCCGCGCGACACCTGCCTGCTCATCTGCCTGATACTCGCCAGCTGAGCCGCGCGACACCTGCCTGCTCATCTGCCTGATACTCGCCAGCTGAGCCGCGCGACACCTGCCTGCTCATCTGCCTGATACTCGCCAGCTGAGCCGCGCGACACCTGCCTGCTCATCTGCCTGATACTCGCCAGCTGAGCCGCGCGACACCTGCCTGCTCATCTGCCTGATACTCGCCAGCTGAGCCGCGCGACACCTGCCTGCTCATCTGCCTGATACTCGCCAGCTGAGCCGCGCGACACCTGCCTGCTCATCTGCCTGATACTCGCCAGCTGAGCCGCGCGACACCTGCCTGCTCATCTGCCTGATACTCGCCAGCTGAGCCGCGCGACACCTGCCTGCTCATCTGCCTGATACTCGCCAGCTGAGCCGCGCGACACCTGCCTGCTCATCTGCCTGATACTCGCCAGCTGAGCCGCGCGACACCTGCCTGCTCATCTGCCTGATACTCGCCAGCTGAGCCGCGCGACACCTGCCTGCTCATCTGCCTGATACTCGCCAGCTGAGCCGCGCGACACCTGCCTGCTCATCTGCCTGATACTCGCCAGCTGAGCCGCGCGACACCTGCCTGCTCATCTGCCTGATACTCGCCAGCTGAGCCGCGCGACACCTGCCTGCTCATCTGCCTGATACTCGCCAGCTGAGCCGCGCGACACCTGCCTGCTCATCTGCCTGATACTCGCCAGCTGAGCCGCGCGACACCTGCCTGCTCATCTGCCTGATACTCGCCAGCTGAGCCGCGCGACACCTGCCTGCTCATCTGCCTGATACTCGCCAGCTGAGCCGCGCGACACCTGCCTGCTCATCTGCCTGATACTCGCCAGCTGAGCCGCGCGACACCTGCCTGCTCATCTGCCTGATACTCGCCAGCTGAGCCGCGCGACACCTGCCTGCTCATCTGCCTGATACTCGCCAGCTGAGCCGCGCGACACCTGCCTGCTCATCTGCCTGATACTCGCCAGCTGAGCCGCGCGACACCTGCCTGCTCATCTGCCTGATACTCGCCAGCTGAGCCGCGCGACACCTGCCTGCTCATCTGCCTGATACTCGCCAGCTGAGCCGCGCGACACCTGCCTGCTCATCTGCCTGATACTCGCCAGCTGAGCCGCGCGACACCTGCCTGCTCATCTGCCTGATACTCGCCAGCTGAGCCGCGCGACACCTGCCTGCTCATCTGCCTGATACTCGCCAGCTGAGCCGCGCGACACCTGCCTGCTCATCTGCCTGATACTCGCCAGCTGAGCCGCGCGACACCTGCCTGCTCATCTGCCTGATACTCGCCAGCTGAGCCGCGCGACACCTGCCTGCTCATCTGCCTGATACTCGCCAGCTGAGCCGCGCGACACCTGCCTGCTCATCTGCCTGATACTCGCCAGCTGAGCCGCGCGACACCTGCCTGCTCATCTGCCTGATACTCGCCAGCTGAGCCGCGCGACACCTGCCTGCTCATCTGCCTGATACTCGCCAGCTGAGCCGCGCGACACCTGCCTGCTCATCTGCCTGATACTCGCCAGCTGAGCCGCGCGACACCTGCCTGCTCATCTGCCTGATACTCGCCAGCTGAGCCGCGCGACACCTGCCTGCTCATCTGCCTGATACTCGCCAGCTGAGCCGCGCGACACCTGCCTGCTCATCTGCCTGATACTCGCCAGCTGAGCCGCGCGACACCTGCCTGCTCATCTGCCTGATACTCGCCAGCTGAGCCGCGCGACACCTGCCTGCTCATCTGCCTGATACTCGCCAGCTGAGCCGCGCGACACCTGCCTGCTCATCTGCCTGATACTCGCCAGCTGAGCCGCGCGACACCTGCCTGCTCATCTGCCTGATACTCGCCAGCTGAGCCGCGCGACACCTGCCTGCTCATCTGCCTGATACTCGCCAGCTGAGCCGCGCGACACCTGCCTGCTCATCTGCCTGATACTCGCCAGCTGAGCCGCGCGACACCTGCCTGCTCATCTGCCTGATACTCGCCAGCTGAGCCGCGCGACACCTGCCTGCTCATCTGCCTGATACTCGCCAGCTGAGCCGCGCGACACCTGCCTGCTCATCTGCCTGATACTCGCCAGCTGAGCCGCGCGACACCTGCCTGCTCATCTGCCTGATACTCGCCAGCTGAGCCGCGACACCTGCCTGCTCATCTGCCTGATACTCGCCAGCTGAGCCGCGCGACACCTGCCTGCTCATCTGCCTGATACTCGCCAGCTGAGCCGCGCGACACCTGCCTGCTCATCTGCCTGATACTCGCCAGCTGAGCCGCGCGACACCTGCCTGCTCATCTGCCTGATACTCGCCAGCTGAGCCGCGCGACACCTGCCTGCTCATCTGCCTGATACTCGCCAGCTGAGCCGCGCGACACCTGCCTGCTCATCTGCCTGATACTCGCCAGCTGAGCCGCGCGACACCTGCCTGCTCATCTGCCTGATACTCGCCAGCTGAGCCGCGCGACACCTGCCTGCTCATCTGCCTGATACTCGCCAGCTGAGCCGCGCGACACCTGCCTGCTCATCTGCCTGATACTCGCCAGCTGAGCCGCGCGACACCTGCCTGCTCATCTGCCTGATACTCGCCAGCTGAGCCGCGCGACACCTGCCTGCTCATCTGCCTGATACTCGCCAGCTGAGCCGCGCGACACCTGCCTGCTCATCTGCCTGATACTCGCCAGCTGAGCCGCGCGACACCTGCCTGCTCATCTGCCTGATACTCGCCAGCTGAGCCGCGCGACACCTGCCTGCTCATCTGCCTGATACTCGCCAGCTGAGCCGCGCGACACCTGCCTGCTCATCTGCCTGATACTCGCCAGCTGAGCCGCGCGACACCTGCCTGCTCATCTGCCTGATACTCGCCAGCTGAGCCGCGCGACACCTGCCTGCTCATCTGCCTGATACTCGCCAGCTGAGCCGCGCGACACCTGCCTGCTCATCTGCCTGATACTCGCCAGCTGAGCCGCGCGACACCTGCCTGCTCATCTGCCTGATACTCGCCAGCTGAGCCGCGCGACACCTGCCTGCTCATCTGCCTGATACTCGCCAGCTGAGCCGCGCGACACCTGCCTGCTCATCTGCCTGATACTCGCCAGCTGAGCCGCGCGACACCTGCCTGCTCATCTGCCTGATACTCGCCAGCTGAGCCGCGCGACACCTGCCTGCTCATCTGCCTGATACTCGCCAGCTGAGCCGCGCGACACCTGCCTGCTCATCTGCCTGATACTCGCCAGCTGAGCCGCGCGACACCTGCCTGCTCATCTGCCTGATACTCGCCAGCTGAGCCGCGCGACACCTGCCTGCTCATCTGCCTGATACTCGCCAGCTGAGCCGCGCGACACCTGCCTGCTCATCTGCCTGATACTCGCCAGCTGAGCCGCGCGACACCTGCCTGCTCATCTGCCTGATACTCGCCAGCTGAGCCGCGCGACACCTGCCTGCTCATCTGCCTGATACTCGCCAGCTGAGCCGCGCGACACCTGCCTGCTCATCTGCCTGATACTCGCCAGCTGAGCCGCGCGACACCTGCCTGCTCATCTGCCTGATACTCGCCAGCTGAGCCGCGCGACACCTGCCTGCTCATCTGCCTGATACTCGCCAGCTGAGCCGCGCGACACCTGCCTGCTCATCTGCCTGATACTCGCCAGCTGAGCCGCGCGACACCTGCCTGCTCATCTGCCTGATACTCGCCAGCTGAGCCGCGCGACACCTGCCTGCTCATCTGCCTGATACTCGCCAGCTGAGCCGCGCGACACCTGCCTGCTCATCTGCCTGATACTCGCCAGCTGAGCCGCGCGACACCTGCCTGCTCATCTGCCTGATACTCGCCAGCTGAGCCGCGCGACACCTGCCTGCTCATCTGCCTGATACTCGCCAGCTGAGCCGCGCGACACCTGCCTGCTCATCTGCCTGATACTCGCCAGCTGAGCCGCGCGACACCTGCCTGCTCATCTGCCTGATACTCGCCAGCTGAGCCGCGCGACACCTGCCTGCTCATCTGCCTGATACTCGCCAGCTGAGCCGCGCGACACCTGCCTGCTCATCTGCCTGATACTCGCCAGCTGAGCCGCGCGACACCTGCCTGCTCATCTGCCTGATACTCGCCAGCTGAGCCGCGCGACACCTGCCTGCTCATCTGCCTGATACTCGCCAGCTGAGCCGCGCGACACCTGCCTGCTCATCTGCCTGATACTCGCCAGCTGAGCCGCGCGACACCTGCCTGCTCATCTGCCTGATACTCGCCAGCTGAGCCGCGCGACACCTGCCTGCTCATCTGCCTGATACTCGCCAGCTGAGCCGCGCGACACCTGCCTGCTCATCTGCCTGATACTCGCCAGCTGAGCCGCGCGACACCTGCCTGCTCATCTGCCTGATACTCGCCAGCTGAGCCGCGCGACACCTGCCTGCTCATCTGCCTGATACTCGCCAGCTGAGCCGCGCGACACCTGCCTGCTCATCTGCCTGATACTCGCCAGCTGAGCCGCGCGACACCTGCCTGCTCATCTGCCTGATACTCGCCAGCTGAGCCGCGCGACACCTGCCTGCTCATCTGCCTGATACTCGCCAGCTGAGCCGCGCGACACCTGCCTGCTCATCTGCCTGATACTCGCCAGCTGAGCCGCGCGACACCTGCCTGCTCATCTGCCTGATACTCGCCAGCTGAGCCGCGCGACACCTGCCTGCTCATCTGCCTGATACTCGCCAGCTGAGCCGCGCGACACCTGCCTGCTCATCTGCCTGATACTCGCCAGCTGAGCCGCGCGACACCTGCCTGCTCATCTGCCTGATACTCGCCAGCTGAGCCGCGCGACACCTGCCTGCTCATCTGCCTGATACTCGCCAGCTGAGCCGCGCGACACCTGCCTGCTCATCTGCCTGATACTCGCCAGCTGAGCCGCGCGACACCTGCCTGCTCATCTGCCTGATACTCGCCAGCTGAGCCGCGCGACACCTGCCTGCTCATCTGCCTGATACTCGCCAGCTGAGCCGCGCGACACCTGCCTGCTCATCTGCCTGATACTCGCCAGCTGAGCCGCGCGACACCTGCCTGCTCATCTGCCTGATACTCGCCAGCTGAGCCGCGCGACACCTGCCTGCTCATCTGCCTGATACTCGCCAGCTGAGCCGCGCGACACCTGCCTGCTCATCTGCCTGATACTCGCCAGCTGAGCCGCGCGACACCTGCCTGCTCATCTGCCTGATACTCGCCAGCTGAGCCGCGCGACACCTGCCTGCTCATCTGCCTGATACTCGCCAGCTGAGCCGCGCGACACCTGCCTGCTCATCTGCCTGATACTCGCCAGCTGAGCCGCGCGACACCTGCCTGCTCATCTGCCTGATACTCGCCAGCTGAGCCGCGCGACACCTGCCTGCTCATCTGCCTGATACTCGCCAGCTGAGCCGCGCGACACCTGCCTGCTCATCTGCCTGATACTCGCCAGCTGAGCCGCGCGACACCTGCCTGCTCATCTGCCTGATACTCGCCAGCTGAGCCGCGCGACACCTGCCTGCTCATCTGCCTGATACTCGCCAGCTGAGCCGCGCGACACCTGCCTGCTCATCTGCCTGATACTCGCCAGCTGAGCCGCGCGACACCTGCCTGCTCATCTGCCTGATACTCGCCAGCTGAGCCGCGCGACACCTGCCTGCTCATCTGCCTGATACTCGCCAGCTGAGCCGCGCGACACCTGCCTGCTCATCTGCCTGATACTCGCCAGCTGAGCCGCGCGACACCTGCCTGCTCATCTGCCTGATACTCGCCAGCTGAGCCGCGCGACACCTGCCTGCTCATCTGCCTGATACTCGCCAGCTGAGCCGCGCGACACCTGCCTGCTCATCTGCCTGATACTCGCCAGCTGAGCCGCGCGACACCTGCCTGCTCATCTGCCTGATACTCGCCAGCTGAGCCGCGCGACACCTGCCTGCTCATCTGCCTGATACTCGCCAGCTGAGCCGCGCGACACCTGCCTGCTCATCTGCCTGATACTCGCCAGCTGAGCCGCGCGACACCTGCCTGCTCATCTGCCTGATACTCGCCAGCTGAGCCGCGCGACACCTGCCTGCTCATCTGCCTGATACTCGCCAGCTGAGCCGCGCGACACCTGCCTGCTCATCTGCCTGATACTCGCCAGCTGAGCCGCGCGACACCTGCCTGCTCATCTGCCTGATACTCGCCAGCTGAGCCGCGCGACACCTGCCTGCTCATCTGCCTGATACTCGCCAGCTGAGCCGCGCGACACCTGCCTGCTCATCTGCCTGATACTCGCCAGCTGAGCCGCGCGACACCTGCCTGCTCATCTGCCTGATACTCGCCAGCTGAGCCGCGCGACACCTGCCTGCTCATCTGCCTGATACTCGCCAGCTGAGCCGCGCGACACCTGCCTGCTCATCTGCCTGATACTCGCCAGCTGAGCCGCGCGACACCTGCCTGCTCATCTGCCTGATACTCGCCAGCTGAGCCGCGCGACACCTGCCTGCTCATCTGCCTGATACTCGCCAGCTGAGCCGCGCGACACCTGCCTGCTCATCTGCCTGATACTCGCCAGCTGAGCCGCGCGACACCTGCCTGCTCATCTGCCTGATACTCGCCAGCTGAGCCGCGCGACACCTGCCTGCTCATCTGCCTGATACTCGCCAGCTGAGCCGCGCGACACCTGCCTGCTCATCTGCCTGATACTCGCCAGCTGAGCCGCGCGACACCTGCCTGCTCATCTGCCTGATACTCGCCAGCTGAGCCGCGCGACACCTGCCTGCTCATCTGCCTGATACTCGCCAGCTGAGCCGCGCGACACCTGCCTGCTCATCTGCCTGATACTCGCCAGCTGAGCCGCGCGACACCTGCCTGCTCATCTGCCTGATACTCGCCAGCTGAGCCGCGCGACACCTGCCTGCTCATCTGCCTGATACTCGCCAGCTGAGCCGCGCGACACCTGCCTGCTCATCTGCCTGATACTCGCCAGCTGAGCCGCGCGACACCTGCCTGCTCATCTGCCTGATACTCGCCAGCTGAGCCGCGCGACACCTGCCTGCTCATCTGCCTGATACTCGCCAGCTGAGCCGCGCGACACCTGCCTGCTCATCTGCCTGATACTCGCCAGCTGAGCCGCGCGACACCTGCCTGCTCATCTGCCTGATACTCGCCAGCTGAGCCGCGCGACACCTGCCTGCTCATCTGCCTGATACTCGCCAGCTGAGCCGCGCGACACCTGCCTGCTCATCTGCCTGATACTCGCCAGCTGAGCCGCGCGACACCTGCCTGCTCATCTGCCTGATACTCGCCAGCTGAGCCGCGCGACACCTGCCTGCTCATCTGCCTGATACTCGCCAGCTGAGCCGCGCGACACCTGCCTGCTCATCTGCCTGATACTCGCCAGCTGAGCCGCGCGACACCTGCCTGCTCATCTGCCTGATACTCGCCAGCTGAGCCGCGCGACACCTGCCTGCTCATCTGCCTGATACTCGCCAGCTGAGCCGCGCGACACCTGCCTGCTCATCTGCCTGATACTCGCCAGCTGAGCCGCGCGACACCTGCCTGCTCATCTGCCTGATACTCGCCAGCTGAGCCGCGCGACACCTGCCTGCTCATCTGCCTGATACTCGCCAGCTGAGCCGCGCGACACCTGCCTGCTCATCTGCCTGATACTCGCCAGCTGAGCCGCGCGACACCTGCCTGCTCATCTGCCTGATACTCGCCAGCTGAGCCGCGCGACACCTGCCTGCTCATCTGCCTGATACTCGCCAGCTGAGCCGCGCGACACCTGCCTGCTCATCTGCCTGATACTCGCCAGCTGAGCCGCGCGACACCTGCCTGCTCATCTGCCTGATACTCGCCAGCTGAGCCGCGCGACACCTGCCTGCTCATCTGCCTGATACTCGCCAGCTGAGCCGCGCGACACCTGCCTGCTCATCTGCCTGATACTCGCCAGCTGAGCCGCGCGACACCTGCCTGCTCATCTGCCTGATACTCGCCAGCTGAGCCGCGCGACACCTGCCTGCTCATCTGCCTGATACTCGCCAGCTGAGCCGCGCGACACCTGCCTGCTCATCTGCCTGATACTCGCCAGCTGAGCCGCGCGACACCTGCCTGCTCATCTGCCTGATACTCGCCAGCTGAGCCGCGCGACACCTGCCTGCTCATCTGCCTGATACTCGCCAGCTGAGCCGCGCGACACCTGCCTGCTCATCTGCCTGATACTCGCCAGCTGAGCCGCGCGACACCTGCCTGCTCATCTGCCTGATACTCGCCAGCTGAGCCGCGCGACACCTGCCTGCTCATCTGCCTGATACTCGCCAGCTGAGCCGCGCGACACCTGCCTGCTCATCTGCCTGATACTCGCCAGCTGAGCCGCGCGACACCTGCCTGCTCATCTGCCTGATACTCGCCAGCTGAGCCGCGCGACACCTGCCTGCTCATCTGCCTGATACTCGCCAGCTGAGCCGCGCGACACCTGCCTGCTCATCTGCCTGATACTCGCCAGCTGAGCCGCGCGACACCTGCCTGCTCATCTGCCTGATACTCGCCAGCTGAGCCGCGCGACACCTGCCTGCTCATCTGCCTGATACTCGCCAGCTGAGCCGCGCGACACCTGCCTGCTCATCTGCCTGATACTCGCCAGCTGAGCCGCGCGACACCTGCCTGCTCATCTGCCTGATACTCGCCAGCTGAGCCGCGCGACACCTGCCTGCTCATCTGCCTGATACTCGCCAGCTGAGCCGCGCGACACCTGCCTGCTCATCTGCCTGATACTCGCCAGCTGAGCCGCGCGACACCTGCCTGCTCATCTGCCTGATACTCGCCAGCTGAGCCGCGCGACACCTGCCTGCTCATCTGCCTGATACTCGCCAGCTGAGCCGCGCGACACCTGCCTGCTCATCTGCCTGATACTCGCCAGCTGAGCCGCGCGACACCTGCCTGCTCATCTGCCTGATACTCGCCAGCTGAGCCGCGCGACACCTGCCTGCTCATCTGCCTGATACTCGCCAGCTGAGCCGCGCGACACCTGCCTGCTCATCTGCCTGATACTCGCCAGCTGAGCCGCGCGACACCTGCCTGCTCATCTGCCTGATACTCGCCAGCTGAGCCGCGCGACACCTGCCTGCTCATCTGCCTGATACTCGCCAGCTGAGCCGCGCGACACCTGCCTGCTCATCTGCCTGATACTCGCCAGCTGAGCCGCGCGACACCTGCCTGCTCATCTGCCTGATACTCGCCAGCTGAGCCGCGCGACACCTGCCTGCTCATCTGCCTGATACTCGCCAGCTGAGCCGCGCGACACCTGCCTGCTCATCTGCCTGATACTCGCCAGCTGAGCCGCGCGACACCTGCCTGCTCATCTGCCTGATACTCGCCAGCTGAGCCGCGCGACACCTGCCTGCTCATCTGCCTGATACTCGCCAGCTGAGCCGCGCGACACCTGCCTGCTCATCTGCCTGATACTCGCCAGCTGAGCCGCGCGACACCTGCCTGCTCATCTGCCTGATACTCGCCAGCTGAGCCGCGCGACACCTGCCTGCTCATCTGCCTGATACTCGCCAGCTGAGCCGCGCGACACCTGCCTGCTCATCTGCCTGATACTCGCCAGCTGAGCCGCGCGACACCTGCCTGCTCATCTGCCTGATACTCGCCAGCTGAGCCGCGCGACACCTGCCTGCTCATCTGCCTGATACTCGCCAGCTGAGCCGCGCGACACCTGCCTGCTCATCTGCCTGATACTCGCCAGCTGAGCCGCGCGACACCTGCCTGCTCATCTGCCTGATACTCGCCAGCTGAGCCGCGCGACACCTGCCTGCTCATCTGCCTGATACTCGCCAGCTGAGCCGCGCGACACCTGCCTGCTCATCTGCCTGATACTCGCCAGCTGAGCCGCGCGACACCTGCCTGCTCATCTGCCTGATACTCGCCAGCTGAGCCGCGCGACACCTGCCTGCTCATCTGCCTGATACTCGCCAGCTGAGCCGCGCGACACCTGCCTGCTCATCTGCCTGATACTCGCCAGCTGAGCCGCGCGACACCTGCCTGCTCATCTGCCTGATACTCGCCAGCTGAGCCGCGCGACACCTGCCTGCTCATCTGCCTGATACTCGCCAGCTGAGCCGCGCGACACCTGCCTGCTCATCTGCCTGATACTCGCCAGCTGAGCCGCGCGACACCTGCCTGCTCATCTGCCTGATACTCGCCAGCTGAGCCGCGCGACACCTGCCTGCTCATCTGCCTGATACTCGCCAGCTGAGCCGCGCGACACCTGCCTGCTCATCTGCCTGATACTCGCCAGCTGAGCCGCGCGACACCTGCCTGCTCATCTGCCTGATACTCGCCAGCTGAGCCGCGCGACACCTGCCTGCTCATCTGCCTGATACTCGCCAGCTGAGCCGCGCGACACCTGCCTGCTCATCTGCCTGATACTCGCCAGCTGAGCCGCGCGACACCTGCCTGCTCATCTGCCTGATACTCGCCAGCTGAGCCGCGCGACACCTGCCTGCTCATCTGCCTGATACTCGCCAGCTGAGCCGCGCGACACCTGCCTGCTCATCTGCCTGATACTCGCCAGCTGAGCCGCGCGACACCTGCCTGCTCATCTGCCTGATACTCGCCAGCTGAGCCGCGCGACACCTGCCTGCTCATCTGCCTGATACTCGCCAGCTGAGCCGCGCGACACCTGCCTGCTCATCTGCCTGATACTCGCCAGCTGAGCCGCGCGACACCTGCCTGCTCATCTGCCTGATACTCGCCAGCTGAGCCGCGCGACACCTGCCTGCTCATCTGCCTGATACTCGCCAGCTGAGCCGCGCGACACCTGCCTGCTCATCTGCCTGATACTCGCCAGCTGAGCCGCGCGACACCTGCCTGCTCATCTGCCTGATACTCGCCAGCTGAGCCGCGCGACACCTGCCTGCTCATCTGCCTGATACTCGCCAGCTGAGCCGCGCGACACCTGCCTGCTCATCTGCCTGATACTCGCCAGCTGAGCCGCGCGACACCTGCCTGCTCATCTGCCTGATACTCGCCAGCTGAGCCGCGCGACACCTGCCTGCTCATCTGCCTGATACTCGCCAGCTGAGCCGCGCGACACCTGCCTGCTCATCTGCCTGATACTCGCCAGCTGAGCCGCGCGACACCTGCCTGCTCATCTGCCTGATACTCGCCAGCTGAGCCGCGCGACACCTGCCTGCTCATCTGCCTGATACTCGCCAGCTGAGCCGCGCGACACCTGCCTGCTCATCTGCCTGATACTCGCCAGCTGAGCCGCGCGACACCTGCCTGCTCATCTGCCTGATACTCGCCAGCTGAGCCGCGCGACACCTGCCTGCTCATCTGCCTGATACTCGCCAGCTGAGCCGCGCGACACCTGCCTGCTCATCTGCCTGATACTCGCCAGCTGAGCCGCGCGACACCTGCCTGCTCATCTGCCTGATACTCGCCAGCTGAGCCGCGCGACACCTGCCTGCTCATCTGCCTGATACTCGCCAGCTGAGCCGCGCGACACCTGCCTGCTCATCTGCCTGATACTCGCCAGCTGAGCCGCGCGACACCTGCCTGCTCATCTGCCTGATACTCGCCAGCTGAGCCGCGCGACACCTGCCTGCTCATCTGCCTGATACTCGCCAGCTGAGCCGCGCGACACCTGCCTGCTCATCTGCCTGATACTCGCCAGCTGAGCCGCGCGACACCTGCCTGCTCATCTGCCTGATACTCGCCAGCTGAGCCGCGCGACACCTGCCTGCTCATCTGCCTGATACTCGCCAGCTGAGCCGCGCGACACCTGCCTGCTCATCTGCCTGATACTCGCCAGCTGAGCCGCGCGACACCTGCCTGCTCATCTGCCTGATACTCGCCAGCTGAGCCGCGCGACACCTGCCTGCTCATCTGCCTGATACTCGCCAGCTGAGCCGCGCGACACCTGCCTGCTCATCTGCCTGATACTCGCCAGCTGAGCCGCGCGACACCTGCCTGCTCATCTGCCTGATACTCGCCAGCTGAGCCGCGCGACACCTGCCTGCTCATCTGCCTGATACTCGCCAGCTGAGCCGCGCGACACCTGCCTGCTCATCTGCCTGATACTCGCCAGCTGAGCCGCGCGACACCTGCCTGCTCATCTGCCTGATACTCGCCAGCTGAGCCGCGCGACACCTGCCTGCTCATCTGCCTGATACTCGCCAGCTGAGCCGCGCGACACCTGCCTGCTCATCTGCCTGATACTCGCCAGCTGAGCCGCGCGACACCTGCCTGCTCATCTGCCTGATACTCGCCAGCTGAGCCGCGCGACACCTGCCTGCTCATCTGCCTGATACTCGCCAGCTGAGCCGCGCGACACCTGCCTGCTCATCTGCCTGATACTCGCCAGCTGAGCCGCGCGACACCTGCCTGCTCATCTGCCTGATACTCGCCAGCTGAGCCGCGCGACACCTGCCTGCTCATCTGCCTGATACTCGCCAGCTGAGCCGCGCGACACCTGCCTGCTCATCTGCCTGATACTCGCCAGCTGAGCCGCGCGACACCTGCCTGCTCATCTGCCTGATACTCGCCAGCTGAGCCGCGCGACACCTGCCTGCTCATCTGCCTGATACTCGCCAGCTGAGCCGCGCGACACCTGCCTGCTCATCTGCCTGATACTCGCCAGCTGAGCCGCGCGACACCTGCCTGCTCATCTGCCTGATACTCGCCAGCTGAGCCGCGCGACACCTGCCTGCTCATCTGCCTGATACTCGCCAGCTGAGCCGCGCGACACCTGCCTGCTCATCTGCCTGATACTCGCCAGCTGAGCCGCGCGACACCTGCCTGCTCATCTGCCTGATACTCGCCAGCTGAGCCGCGCGACACCTGCCTGCTCATCTGCCTGATACTCGCCAGCTGAGCCGCGCGACACCTGCCTGCTCATCTGCCTGATACTCGCCAGCTGAGCCGCGCGACACCTGCCTGCTCATCTGCCTGATACTCGCCAGCTGAGCCGCGCGACACCTGCCTGCTCATCTGCCTGATACTCGCCAGCTGAGCCGCGCGACACCTGCCTGCTCATCTGCCTGATACTCGCCAGCTGAGCCGCGCGACACCTGCCTGCTCATCTGCCTGATACTCGCCAGCTGAGCCGCGCGACACCTGCCTGCTCATCTGCCTGATACTCGCCAGCTGAGCCGCGCGACACCTGCCTGCTCATCTGCCTGATACTCGCCAGCTGAGCCGCGCGACACCTGCCTGCTCATCTGCCTGATACTCGCCAGCTGAGCCGCGCGACACCTGCCTGCTCATCTGCCTGATACTCGCCAGCTGAGCCGCGCGACACCTGCCTGCTCATCTGCCTGATACTCGCCAGCTGAGCCGCGCGACACCTGCCTGCTCATCTGCCTGATACTCGCCAGCTGAGCCGCGCGACACCTGCCTGCTCATCTGCCTGATACTCGCCAGCTGAGCCGCGCGACACCTGCCTGCTCATCTGCCTGATACTCGCCAGCTGAGCCGCGCGACACCTGCCTGCTCATCTGCCTGATACTCGCCAGCTGAGCCGCGCGACACCTGCCTGCTCATCTGCCTGATACTCGCCAGCTGAGCCGCGCGACACCTGCCTGCTCATCTGCCTGATACTCGCCAGCTGAGCCGCGCGACACCTGCCTGCTCATCTGCCTGATACTCGCCAGCTGAGCCGCGCGACACCTGCCTGCTCATCTGCCTGATACTCGCCAGCTGAGCCGCGCGACACCTGCCTGCTCATCTGCCTGATACTCGCCAGCTGAGCCGCGCGACACCTGCCTGCTCATCTGCCTGATACTCGCCAGCTGAGCCGCGCGACACCTGCCTGCTCATCTGCCTGATACTCGCCAGCTGAGCCGCGCGACACCTGCCTGCTCATCTGCCTGATACTCGCCAGCTGAGCCGCGCGACACCTGCCTGCTCATCTGCCTGATACTCGCCAGCTGAGCCGCGCGACACCTGCCTGCTCATCTGCCTGATACTCGCCAGCTGAGCCGCGCGACACCTGCCTGCTCATCTGCCTGATACTCGCCAGCTGAGCCGCGCGACACCTGCCTGCTCATCTGCCTGATACTCGCCAGCTGAGCCGCGCGACACCTGCCTGCTCATCTGCCTGATACTCGCCAGCTGAGCCGCGCGACACCTGCCTGCTCATCTGCCTGATACTCGCCAGCTGAGCCGCGCGACACCTGCCTGCTCATCTGCCTGATACTCGCCAGCTGAGCCGCGCGACACCTGCCTGCTCATCTGCCTGATACTCGCCAGCTGAGCCGCGCGACACCTGCCTGCTCATCTGCCTGATACTCGCCAGCTGAGCCGCGCGACACCTGCCTGCTCATCTGCCTGATACTCGCCAGCTGAGCCGCGCGACACCTGCCTGCTCATCTGCCTGATACTCGCCAGCTGAGCCGCGCGACACCTGCCTGCTCATCTGCCTGATACTCGCCAGCTGAGCCGCGCGACACCTGCCTGCTCATCTGCCTGATACTCGCCAGCTGAGCCGCGCGACACCTGCCTGCTCATCTGCCTGATACTCGCCAGCTGAGCCGCGCGACACCTGCCTGCTCATCTGCCTGATACTCGCCAGCTGAGCCGCGCGACACCTGCCTGCTCATCTGCCTGATACTCGCCAGCTGAGCCGCGCGACACCTGCCTGCTCATCTGCCTGATACTCGCCAGCTGAGCCGCGCGACACCTGCCTGCTCATCTGCCTGATACTCGCCAGCTGAGCCGCGCGACACCTGCCTGCTCATCTGCCTGATACTCGCCAGCTGAGCCGCGCGACACCTGCCTGCTCATCTGCCTGATACTCGCCAGCTGAGCCGCGCGACACCTGCCTGCTCATCTGCCTGATACTCGCCAGCTGAGCCGCGCGACACCTGCCTGCTCATCTGCCTGATACTCGCCAGCTGAGCCGCGCGACACCTGCCTGCTCATCTGCCTGATACTCGCCAGCTGAGCCGCGCGACACCTGCCTGCTCATCTGCCTGATACTCGCCAGCTGAGCCGCGCGACACCTGCCTGCTCATCTGCCTGATACTCGCCAGCTGAGCCGCGCGACACCTGCCTGCTCATCTGCCTGATACTCGCCAGCTGAGCCGCGCGACACCTGCCTGCTCATCTGCCTGATACTCGCCAGCTGAGCCGCGCGACACCTGCCTGCTCATCTGCCTGATACTCGCCAGCTGAGCCGCGCGACACCTGCCTGCTCATCTGCCTGATACTCGCCAGCTGAGCCGCGCGACACCTGCCTGCTCATCTGCCTGATACTCGCCAGCTGAGCCGCGCGACACCTGCCTGCTCATCTGCCTGATACTCGCCAGCTGAGCCGCGCGACACCTGCCTGCTCATCTGCCTGATACTCGCCAGCTGAGCCGCGCGACACCTGCCTGCTCATCTGCCTGATACTCGCCAGCTGAGCCGCGCGACACCTGCCTGCTCATCTGCCTGATACTCGCCAGCTGAGCCGCGCGACACCTGCCTGCTCATCTGCCTGATACTCGCCAGCTGAGCCGCGCGACACCTGCCTGCTCATCTGCCTGATACTCGCCAGCTGAGCCGCGCGACACCTGCCTGCTCATCTGCCTGATACTCGCCAGCTGAGCCGCGCGACACCTGCCTGCTCATCTGCCTGATACTCGCCAGCTGAGCCGCGCGACACCTGCCTGCTCATCTGCCTGATACTCGCCAGCTGAGCCGCGCGACACCTGCCTGCTCATCTGCCTGATACTCGCCAGCTGAGCCGCGCGACACCTGCCTGCTCATCTGCCTGATACTCGCCAGCTGAGCCGCGCGACACCTGCCTGCTCATCTGCCTGATACTCGCCAGCTGAGCCGCGCGACACCTGCCTGCTCATCTGCCTGATACTCGCCAGCTGAGCCGCGCGACACCTGCCTGCTCATCTGCCTGATACTCGCCAGCTGAGCCGCGCGACACCTGCCTGCTCATCTGCCTGATACTCGCCAGCTGAGCCGCGCGACACCTGCCTGCTCATCTGCCTGATACTCGCCAGCTGAGCCGCGCGACACCTGCCTGCTCATCTGCCTGATACTCGCCAGCTGAGCCGCGCGACACCTGCCTGCTCATCTGCCTGATACTCGCCAGCTGAGCCGCGCGACACCTGCCTGCTCATCTGCCTGATACTCGCCAGCTGAGCCGCGCGACACCTGCCTGCTCATCTGCCTGATACTCGCCAGCTGAGCCGCGCGACACCTGCCTGCTCATCTGCCTGATACTCGCCAGCTGAGCCGCGCGACACCTGCCTGCTCATCTGCCTGATACTCGCCAGCTGAGCCGCGCGACACCTGCCTGCTCATCTGCCTGATACTCGCCAGCTGAGCCGCGCGACACCTGCCTGCTCATCTGCCTGATACTCGCCAGCTGAGCCGCGCGACACCTGCCTGCTCATCTGCCTGATACTCGCCAGCTGAGCCGCGCGACACCTGCCTGCTCATCTGCCTGATACTCGCCAGCTGAGCCGCGCGACACCTGCCTGCTCATCTGCCTGATACTCGCCAGCTGAGCCGCGCGACACCTGCCTGCTCATCTGCCTGATACTCGCCAGCTGAGCCGCGCGACACCTGCCTGCTCATCTGCCTGATACTCGCCAGCTGAGCCGCGCGACACCTGCCTGCTCATCTGCCTGATACTCGCCAGCTGAGCCGCGCGACACCTGCCTGCTCATCTGCCTGATACTCGCCAGCTGAGCCGCGCGACACCTGCCTGCTCATCTGCCTGATACTCGCCAGCTGAGCCGCGCGACACCTGCCTGCTCATCTGCCTGATACTCGCCAGCTGAGCCGCGCGACACCTGCCTGCTCATCTGCCTGATACTCGCCAGCTGAGCCGCGCGACACCTGCCTGCTCATCTGCCTGATACTCGCCAGCTGAGCCGCGCGACACCTGCCTGCTCATCTGCCTGATACTCGCCAGCTGAGCCGCGCGACACCTGCCTGCTCATCTGCCTGATACTCGCCAGCTGAGCCGCGCGACACCTGCCTGCTCATCTGCCTGATACTCGCCAGCTGAGCCGCGCGACACCTGCCTGCTCATCTGCCTGATACTCGCCAGCTGAGCCGCGCGACACCTGCCTGCTCATCTGCCTGATACTCGCCAGCTGAGCCGCGCGACACCTGCCTGCTCATCTGCCTGATACTCGCCAGCTGAGCCGCGCGACACCTGCCTGCTCATCTGCCTGATACTCGCCAGCTGAGCCGCGCGACACCTGCCTGCTCATCTGCCTGATACTCGCCAGCTGAGCCGCGCGACACCTGCCTGCTCATCTGCCTGATACTCGCCAGCTGAGCCGCGCGACACCTGCCTGCTCATCTGCCTGATACTCGCCAGCTGAGCCGCGCGACACCTGCCTGCTCATCTGCCTGATACTCGCCAGCTGAGCCGCGCGACACCTGCCTGCTCATCTGCCTGATACTCGCCAGCTGAGCCGCGCGACACCTGCCTGCTCATCTGCCTGATACTCGCCAGCTGAGCCGCGCGACACCTGCCTGCTCATCTGCCTGATACTCGCCAGCTGAGCCGCGCGACACCTGCCTGCTCATCTGCCTGATACTCGCCAGCTGAGCCGCGCGACACCTGCCTGCTCATCTGCCTGATACTCGCCAGCTGAGCCGCGCGACACCTGCCTGCTCATCTGCCTGATACTCGCCAGCTGAGCCGCGCGACACCTGCCTGCTCATCTGCCTGATACTCGCCAGCTGAGCCGCGCGACACCTGCCTGCTCATCTGCCTGATACTCGCCAGCTGAGCCGCGCGACACCTGCCTGCTCATCTGCCTGATACTCGCCAGCTGAGCCGCGCGACACCTGCCTGCTCATCTGCCTGATACTCGCCAGCTGAGCCGCGCGACACCTGCCTGCTCATCTGCCTGATACTCGCCAGCTGAGCCGCGCGACACCTGCCTGCTCATCTGCCTGATACTCGCCAGCTGAGCCGCGCGACACCTGCCTGCTCATCTGCCTGATACTCGCCAGCTGAGCCGCGCGACACCTGCCTGCTCATCTGCCTGATACTCGCCAGCTGAGCCGCGCGACACCTGCCTGCTCATCTGCCTGATACTCGCCAGCTGAGCCGCGCGACACCTGCCTGCTCATCTGCCTGATACTCGCCAGCTGAGCCGCGCGACACCTGCCTGCTCATCTGCCTGATACTCGCCAGCTGAGCCGCGCGACACCTGCCTGCTCATCTGCCTGATACTCGCCAGCTGAGCCGCGCGACACCTGCCTGCTCATCTGCCTGATACTCGCCAGCTGAGCCGCGCGACACCTGCCTGCTCATCTGCCTGATACTCGCCAGCTGAGCCGCGCGACACCTGCCTGCTCATCTGCCTGATACTCGCCAGCTGAGCCGCGCGACACCTGCCTGCTCATCTGCCTGATACTCGCCAGCTGAGCCGCGCGACACCTGCCTGCTCATCTGCCTGATACTCGCCAGCTGAGCCGCGCGACACCTGCCTGCTCATCTGCCTGATACTCGCCAGCTGAGCCGCGCGACACCTGCCTGCTCATCTGCCTGATACTCGCCAGCTGAGCCGCGCGACACCTGCCTGCTCATCTGCCTGATACTCGCCAGCTGAGCCGCGCGACACCTGCCTGCTCATCTGCCTGATACTCGCCAGCTGAGCCGCGCGACACCTGCCTGCTCATCTGCCTGATACTCGCCAGCTGAGCCGCGCGACACCTGCCTGCTCATCTGCCTGATACTCGCCAGCTGAGCCGCGCGACACCTGCCTGCTCATCTGCCTGATACTCGCCAGCTGAGCCGCGCGACACCTGCCTGCTCATCTGCCTGATACTCGCCAGCTGAGCCGCGCGACACCTGCCTGCTCATCTGCCTGATACTCGCCAGCTGAGCCGCGCGACACCTGCCTGCTCATCTGCCTGATACTCGCCAGCTGAGCCGCGCGACACCTGCCTGCTCATCTGCCTGATACTCGCCAGCTGAGCCGCGCGACACCTGCCTGCTCATCTGCCTGATACTCGCCAGCTGAGCCGCGCGACACCTGCCTGCTCATCTGCCTGATACTCGCCAGCTGAGCCGCGCGACACCTGCCTGCTCATCTGCCTGATACTCGCCAGCTGAGCCGCGCGACACCTGCCTGCTCATCTGCCTGATACTCGCCAGCTGAGCCGCGCGACACCTGCCTGCTCATCTGCCTGATACTCGCCAGCTGAGCCGCGCGACACCTGCCTGCTCATCTGCCTGATACTCGCCAGCTGAGCCGCGCGACACCTGCCTGCTCATCTGCCTGATACTCGCCAGCTGAGCCGCGCGACACCTGCCTGCTCATCTGCCTGATACTCGCCAGCTGAGCCGCGCGACACCTGCCTGCTCATCTGCCTGATACTCGCCAGCTGAGCCGCGCGACACCTGCCTGCTCATCTGCCTGATACTCGCCAGCTGAGCCGCGCGACACCTGCCTGCTCATCTGCCTGATACTCGCCAGCTGAGCCGCGCGACACCTGCCTGCTCATCTGCCTGATACTCGCCAGCTGAGCCGCGCGACACCTGCCTGCTCATCTGCCTGATACTCGCCAGCTGAGCCGCGCGACACCTGCCTGCTCATCTGCCTGATACTCGCCAGCTGAGCCGCGCGACACCTGCCTGCTCATCTGCCTGATACTCGCCAGCTGAGCCGCGCGACACCTGCCTGCTCATCTGCCTGATACTCGCCAGCTGAGCCGCGCGACACCTGCCTGCTCATCTGCCTGATACTCGCCAGCTGAGCCGCGCGACACCTGCCTGCTCATCTGCCTGATACTCGCCAGCTGAGCCGCGCGACACCTGCCTGCTCATCTGCCTGATACTCGCCAGCTGAGCCGCGCGACACCTGCCTGCTCATCTGCCTGATACTCGCCAGCTGAGCCGCGCGACACCTGCCTGCTCATCTGCCTGATACTCGCCAGCTGAGCCGCGCGACACCTGCCTGCTCATCTGCCTGATACTCGCCAGCTGAGCCGCGCGACACCTGCCTGCTCATCTGCCTGATACTCGCCAGCTGAGCCGCGCGACACCTGCCTGCTCATCTGCCTGATACTCGCCAGCTGAGCCGCGCGACACCTGCCTGCTCATCTGCCTGATACTCGCCAGCTGAGCCGCGCGACACCTGCCTGCTCATCTGCCTGATACTCGCCAGCTGAGCCGCGCGACACCTGCCTGCTCATCTGCCTGATACTCGCCAGCTGAGCCGCGCGACACCTGCCTGCTCATCTGCCTGATACTCGCCAGCTGAGCCGCGCGACACCTGCCTGCTCATCTGCCTGATACTCGCCAGCTGAGCCGCGCGACACCTGCCTGCTCATCTGCCTGATACTCGCCAGCTGAGCCGCGCGACACCTGCCTGCTCATCTGCCTGATACTCGCCAGCTGAGCCGCGCGACACCTGCCTGCTCATCTGCCTGATACTCGCCAGCTGAGCCGCGCGACACCTGCCTGCTCATCTGCCTGATACTCGCCAGCTGAGCCGCGCGACACCTGCCTGCTCATCTGCCTGATACTCGCCAGCTGAGCCGCGCGACACCTGCCTGCTCATCTGCCTGATACTCGCCAGCTGAGCCGCGCGACACCTGCCTGCTCATCTGCCTGATACTCGCCAGCTGAGCCGCGCGACACCTGCCTGCTCATCTGCCTGATACTCGCCAGCTGAGCCGCGCGACACCTGCCTGCTCATCTGCCTGATACTCGCCAGCTGAGCCGCGCGACACCTGCCTGCTCATCTGCCTGATACTCGCCAGCTGAGCCGCGCGACACCTGCCTGCTCATCTGCCTGATACTCGCCAGCTGAGCCGCGCGACACCTGCCTGCTCATCTGCCTGATACTCGCCAGCTGAGCCGCGCGACACCTGCCTGCTCATCTGCCTGATACTCGCCAGCTGAGCCGCGCGACACCTGCCTGCTCATCTGCCTGATACTCGCCAGCTGAGCCGCGCGACACCTGCCTGCTCATCTGCCTGATACTCGCCAGCTGAGCCGCGCGACACCTGCCTGCTCATCTGCCTGATACTCGCCAGCTGAGCCGCGCGACACCTGCCTGCTCATCTGCCTGATACTCGCCAGCTGAGCCGCGCGACACCTGCCTGCTCATCTGCCTGATACTCGCCAGCTGAGCCGCGCGACACCTGCCTGCTCATCTGCCTGATACTCGCCAGCTGAGCCGCGCGACACCTGCCTGCTCATCTGCCTGATACTCGCCAGCTGAGCCGCGCGACACCTGCCTGCTCATCTGCCTGATACTCGCCAGCTGAGCCGCGCGACACCTGCCTGCTCATCTGCCTGATACTCGCCAGCTGAGCCGCGCGACACCTGCCTGCTCATCTGCCTGATACTCGCCAGCTGAGCCGCGCGACACCTGCCTGCTCATCTGCCTGATACTCGCCAGCTGAGCCGCGCGACACCTGCCTGCTCATCTGCCTGATACTCGCCAGCTGAGCCGCGCGACACCTGCCTGCTCATCTGCCTGATACTCGCCAGCTGAGCCGCGCGACACCTGCCTGCTCATCTGCCTGATACTCGCCAGCTGAGCCGCGCGACACCTGCCTGCTCATCTGCCTGATACTCGCCAGCTGAGCCGCGCGACACCTGCCTGCTCATCTGCCTGATACTCGCCAGCTGAGCCGCGCGACACCTGCCTGCTCATCTGCCTGATACTCGCCAGCTGAGCCGCGCGACACCTGCCTGCTCATCTGCCTGATACTCGCCAGCTGAGCCGCGCGACACCTGCCTGCTCATCTGCCTGATACTCGCCAGCTGAGCCGCGCGACACCTGCCTGCTCATCTGCCTGATACTCGCCAGCTGAGCCGCGCGACACCTGCCTGCTCATCTGCCTGATACTCGCCAGCTGAGCCGCGCGACACCTGCCTGCTCATCTGCCTGATACTCGCCAGCTGAGCCGCGCGACACCTGCCTGCTCATCTGCCTGATACTCGCCAGCTGAGCCGCGCGACACCTGCCTGCTCATCTGCCTGATACTCGCCAGCTGAGCCGCGCGACACCTGCCTGCTCATCTGCCTGATACTCGCCAGCTGAGCCGCGCGACACCTGCCTGCTCATCTGCCTGATACTCGCCAGCTGAGCCGCGCGACACCTGCCTGCTCATCTGCCTGATACTCGCCAGCTGAGCCGCGCGACACCTGCCTGCTCATCTGCCTGATACTCGCCAGCTGAGCCGCGCGACACCTGCCTGCTCATCTGCCTGATACTCGCCAGCTGAGCCGCGCGACACCTGCCTGCTCATCTGCCTGATACTCGCCAGCTGAGCCGCGCGACACCTGCCTGCTCATCTGCCTGATACTCGCCAGCTGAGCCGCGCGACACCTGCCTGCTCATCTGCCTGATACTCGCCAGCTGAGCCGCGCGACACCTGCCTGCTCATCTGCCTGATACTCGCCAGCTGAGCCGCGCGACACCTGCCTGCTCATCTGCCTGATACTCGCCAGCTGAGCCGCGCGACACCTGCCTGCTCATCTGCCTGATACTCGCCAGCTGAGCCGCGCGACACCTGCCTGCTCATCTGCCTGATACTCGCCAGCTGAGCCGCGCGACACCTGCCTGCTCATCTGCCTGATACTCGCCAGCTGAGCCGCGCGACACCTGCCTGCTCATCTGCCTGATACTCGCCAGCTGAGCCGCGCGACACCTGCCTGCTCATCTGCCTGATACTCGCCAGCTGAGCCGCGCGACACCTGCCTGCTCATCTGCCTGATACTCGCCAGCTGAGCCGCGCGACACCTGCCTGCTCATCTGCCTGATACTCGCCAGCTGAGCCGCGCGACACCTGCCTGCTCATCTGCCTGATACTCGCCAGCTGAGCCGCGCGACACCTGCCTGCTCATCTGCCTGATACTCGCCAGCTGAGCCGCGCGACACCTGCCTGCTCATCTGCCTGATACTCGCCAGCTGAGCCGCGCGACACCTGCCTGCTCATCTGCCTGATACTCGCCAGCTGAGCCGCGCGACACCTGCCTGCTCATCTGCCTGATACTCGCCAGCTGAGCCGCGCGACACCTGCCTGCTCATCTGCCTGATACTCGCCAGCTGAGCCGCGCGACACCTGCCTGCTCATCTGCCTGATACTCGCCAGCTGAGCCGCGCGACACCTGCCTGCTCATCTGCCTGATACTCGCCAGCTGAGCCGCGCGACACCTGCCTGCTCATCTGCCTGATACTCGCCAGCTGAGCCGCGCGACACCTGCCTGCTCATCTGCCTGATACTCGCCAGCTGAGCCGCGCGACACCTGCCTGCTCATCTGCCTGATACTCGCCAGCTGAGCCGCGCGACACCTGCCTGCTCATCTGCCTGATACTCGCCAGCTGAGCCGCGCGACACCTGCCTGCTCATCTGCCTGATACTCGCCAGCTGAGCCGCGCGACACCTGCCTGCTCATCTGCCTGATACTCGCCAGCTGAGCCGCGCGACACCTGCCTGCTCATCTGCCTGATACTCGCCAGCTGAGCCGCGCGACACCTGCCTGCTCATCTGCCTGATACTCGCCAGCTGAGCCGCGCGACACCTGCCTGCTCATCTGCCTGATACTCGCCAGCTGAGCCGCGCGACACCTGCCTGCTCATCTGCCTGATACTCGCCAGCTGAGCCGCGCGACACCTGCCTGCTCATCTGCCTGATACTCGCCAGCTGAGCCGCGCGACACCTGCCTGCTCATCTGCCTGATACTCGCCAGCTGAGCCGCGCGACACCTGCCTGCTCATCTGCCTGATACTCGCCAGCTGAGCCGCGCGACACCTGCCTGCTCATCTGCCTGATACTCGCCAGCTGAGCCGCGCGACACCTGCCTGCTCATCTGCCTGATACTCGCCAGCTGAGCCGCGCGACACCTGCCTGCTCATCTGCCTGATACTCGCCAGCTGAGCCGCGCGACACCTGCCTGCTCATCTGCCTGATACTCGCCAGCTGAGCCGCGCGACACCTGCCTGCTCATCTGCCTGATACTCGCCAGCTGAGCCGCGCGACACCTGCCTGCTCATCTGCCTGATACTCGCCAGCTGAGCCGCGCGACACCTGCCTGCTCATCTGCCTGATACTCGCCAGCTGAGCCGCGCGACACCTGCCTGCTCATCTGCCTGATACTCGCCAGCTGAGCCGCGCGACACCTGCCTGCTCATCTGCCTGATACTCGCCAGCTGAGCCGCGCGACACCTGCCTGCTCATCTGCCTGATACTCGCCAGCTGAGCCGCGCGACACCTGCCTGCTCATCTGCCTGATACTCGCCAGCTGAGCCGCGCGACACCTGCCTGCTCATCTGCCTGATACTCGCCAGCTGAGCCGCGCGACACCTGCCTGCTCATCTGCCTGATACTCGCCAGCTGAGCCGCGCGACACCTGCCTGCTCATCTGCCTGATACTCGCCAGCTGAGCCGCGCGACACCTGCCTGCTCATCTGCCTGATACTCGCCAGCTGAGCCGCGCGACACCTGCCTGCTCATCTGCCTGATACTCGCCAGCTGAGCCGCGCGACACCTGCCTGCTCATCTGCCTGATACTCGCCAGCTGAGCCGCGCGACACCTGCCTGCTCATCTGCCTGATACTCGCCAGCTGAGCCGCGCGACACCTGCCTGCTCATCTGCCTGATACTCGCCAGCTGAGCCGCGCGACACCTGCCTGCTCATCTGCCTGATACTCGCCAGCTGAGCCGCGCGACACCTGCCTGCTCATCTGCCTGATACTCGCCAGCTGAGCCGCGCGACACCTGCCTGCTCATCTGCCTGATACTCGCCAGCTGAGCCGCGCGACACCTGCCTGCTCATCTGCCTGATACTCGCCAGCTGAGCCGCGCGACACCTGCCTGCTCATCTGCCTGATACTCGCCAGCTGAGCCGCGCGACACCTGCCTGCTCATCTGCCTGATACTCGCCAGCTGAGCCGCGCGACACCTGCCTGCTCATCTGCCTGATACTCGCCAGCTGAGCCGCGCGACACCTGCCTGCTCATCTGCCTGATACTCGCCAGCTGAGCCGCGCGACACCTGCCTGCTCATCTGCCTGATACTCGCCAGCTGAGCCGCGCGACACCTGCCTGCTCATCTGCCTGATACTCGCCAGCTGAGCCGCGCGACACCTGCCTGCTCATCTGCCTGATACTCGCCAGCTGAGCCGCGCGACACCTGCCTGCTCATCTGCCTGATACTCGCCAGCTGAGCCGCGCGACACCTGCCTGCTCATCTGCCTGATACTCGCCAGCTGAGCCGCGCGACACCTGCCTGCTCATCTGCCTGATACTCGCCAGCTGAGCCGCGCGACACCTGCCTGCTCATCTGCCTGATACTCGCCAGCTGAGCCGCGCGACACCTGCCTGCTCA
The DNA here is from genome assembly GCF_032452875.1 of Bos javanicus. Classification (NCBI taxonomy): domain Eukaryota; kingdom Metazoa; phylum Chordata; class Mammalia; order Artiodactyla; family Bovidae; genus Bos; species Bos javanicus. Next base: position 48,731 of record NW_026893886.1, read on the forward strand.
TCTGCCTGATACTCGCCAGCTGAGCCGCGCGACACCTGCCTGCTCATCTGCCTGATACTCGCCAGCTGAGCCGCGCGACACCTGCCTGCTCATCTGCCTGATACTCGCCAGCTGAGCCGCGCGACACCTGCCTGCTCATCTGCCTGATACTCGCCAGCTGAGCCGCGCGACACCTGCCTGCTCATCTGCCTGATACTCGCCAGCTGAGCCGCGCGACACCTGCCTGCTCATCTGCCTGATACTCGCCAGCTGAGCCGCGCGACACCTGCCTGCTCATCTGCCTGATACTCGCCAGCTGAGCCGCGCGACACCTGCCTGCTCATCTGCCTGATACTCGCCAGCTGAGCCGCGCGACACCTGCCTGCTCATCTGCCTGATACTCGCCAGCTGAGCCGCGCGACACCTGCCTGCTCATCTGCCTGATACTCGCCAGCTGAGCCGCGCGACACCTGCCTGCTCATCTGCCTGATACTCGCCAGCTGAGCCGCGCGACACCTGCCTGCTCATCTGCCTGATACTCGCCAGCTGAGCCGCGCGACACCTGCCTGCTCATCTGCCTGATACTCGCCAGCTGAGCCGCGCGACACCTGCCTGCTCATCTGCCTGATACTCGCCAGCTGAGCCGCGCGACACCTGCCTGCTCATCTGCCTGATACTCGCCAGCTGAGCCGCGCGACACCTGCCTGCTCATCTGCCTGATACTCGCCAGCTGAGCCGCGCGACACCTGCCTGCTCATCTGCCTGATACTCGCCAGCTGAGCCGCGCGACACCTGCCTGCTCATCTGCCTGATACTCGCCAGCTGAGCCGCGCGACACCTGCCTGCTCATCTGCCTGATACTCGCCAGCTGAGCCGCGCGACACCTGCCTGCTCATCTGCCTGATACTCGCCAGCTGAGCCGCGCGACACCTGCCTGCTCATCTGCCTGATACTCGCCAGCTGAGCCGCGCGACACCTGCCTGCTCATCTGCCTGATACTCGCCAGCTGAGCCGCGCGACACCTGCCTGCTCATCTGCCTGATACTCGCCAGCTGAGCCGCGCGACACCTGCCTGCTCATCTGCCTGATACTCGCCAGCTGAGCCGCGCGACACCTGCCTGCTCATCTGCCTGATACTCGCCAGCTGAGCCGCGCGACACCTGCCTGCTCATCTGCCTGATACTCGCCAGCTGAGCCGCGCGACACCTGCCTGCTCATCTGCCTGATACTCGCCAGCTGAGCCGCGCGACACCTGCCTGCTCATCTGCCTGATACTCGCCAGCTGAGCCGCGCGACACCTGCCTGCTCATCTGCCTGATACTCGCCAGCTGAGCCGCGCGACACCTGCCTGCTCATCTGCCTGATACTCGCCAGCTGAGCCGCGCGACACCTGCCTGCTCATCTGCCTGATACTCGCCAGCTGAGCCGCGCGACACCTGCCTGCTCATCTGCCTGATACTCGCCAGCTGAGCCGCGCGACACCTGCCTGCTCATCTGCCTGATACTCGCCAGCTGAGCCGCGCGACACCTGCCTGCTCATCTGCCTGATACTCGCCAGCTGAGCCGCGCGACACCTGCCTGCTCATCTGCCTGATACTCGCCAGCTGAGCCGCGCGACACCTGCCTGCTCATCTGCCTGATACTCGCCAGCTGAGCCGCGCGACACCTGCCTGCTCATCTGCCTGATACTCGCCAGCTGAGCCGCGCGACACCTGCCTGCTCATCTGCCTGATACTCGCCAGCTGAGCCGCGCGACACCTGCCTGCTCATCTGCCTGATACTCGCCAGCTGAGCCGCGCGACACCTGCCTGCTCATCTGCCTGATACTCGCCAGCTGAGCCGCGCGACACCTGCCTGCTCATCTGCCTGATACTCGCCAGCTGAGCCGCGCGACACCTGCCTGCTCATCTGCCTGATACTCGCCAGCTGAGCCGCGCGACACCTGCCTGCTCATCTGCCTGATACTCGCCAGCTGAGCCGCGCGACACCTGCCTGCTCATCTGCCTGATACTCGCCAGCTGAGCCGCGCGACACCTGCCTGCTCATCTGCCTGATACTCGCCAGCTGAGCCGCGCGACACCTGCCTGCTCATCTGCCTGATACTCGCCAGCTGAGCCGCGCGACACCTGCCTGCTCATCTGCCTGATACTCGCCAGCTGAGCCGCGCGACACCTGCCTGCTCATCTGCCTGATACTCGCCAGCTGAGCCGCGCGACACCTGCCTGCTCATCTGCCTGATACTCGCCAGCTGAGCCGCGCGACACCTGCCTGCTCATCTGCCTGATACTCGCCAGCTGAGCCGCGCGACACCTGCCTGCTCATCTGCCTGATACTCGCCAGCTGAGCCGCGCGACACCTGCCTGCTCATCTGCCTGATACTCGCCAGCTGAGCCGCGCGACACCTGCCTGCTCATCTGCCTGATACTCGCCAGCTGAGCCGCGCGACACCTGCCTGCTCATCTGCCTGATACTCGCCAGCTGAGCCGCGCGACACCTGCCTGCTCATCTGCCTGATACTCGCCAGCTGAGCCGCGCGACACCTGCCTGCTCATCTGCCTGATACTCGCCAGCTGAGCCGCGCGACACCTGCCTGCTCATCTGCCTGATACTCGCCAGCTGAGCCGCGCGACACCTGCCTGCTCATCTGCCTGATACTCGCCAGCTGAGCCGCGCGACACCTGCCTGCTCATCTGCCTGATACTCGCCAGCTGAGCCGCGCGACACCTGCCTGCTCATCTGCCTGATACTCGCCAGCTGAGCCGCGCGACACCTGCCTGCTCATCTGCCTGATACTCGCCAGCTGAGCCGCGCGACACCTGCCTGCTCATCTGCCTGATACTCGCCAGCTGAGCCGCGCGACACCTGCCTGCTCATCTGCCTGATACTCGCCAGCTGAGCCGCGCGACACCTGCCTGCTCATCTGCCTGATACTCGCCAGCTGAGCCGCGCGACACCTGCCTGCTCATCTGCCTGATACTCGCCAGCTGAGCCGCGCGACACCTGCCTGCTCATCTGCCTGATACTCGCCAGCTGAGCCGCGCGACACCTGCCTGCTCATCTGCCTGATACTCGCCAGCTGAGCCGCGCGACACCTGCCTGCTCATCTGCCTGATACTCGCCAGCTGAGCCGCGCGACACCTGCCTGCTCATCTGCCTGATACTCGCCAGCTGAGCCGCGCGACACCTGCCTGCTCATCTGCCTGATACTCGCCAGCTGAGCCGCGCGACACCTGCCTGCTCATCTGCCTGATACTCGCCAGCTGAGCCGCGCGACACCTGCCTGCTCATCTGCCTGATACTCGCCAGCTGAGCCGCGCGACACCTGCCTGCTCATCTGCCTGATACTCGCCAGCTGAGCCGCGCGACACCTGCCTGCTCATCTGCCTGATACTCGCCAGCTGAGCCGCGCGACACCTGCCTGCTCATCTGCCTGATACTCGCCAGCTGAGCCGCGCGACACCTGCCTGCTCATCTGCCTGATACTCGCCAGCTGAGCCGCGCGACACCTGCCTGCTCATCTGCCTGATACTCGCCAGCTGAGCCGCGCGACACCTGCCTGCTCATCTGCCTGATACTCGCCAGCTGAGCCGCGCGACACCTGCCTGCTCATCTGCCTGATACTCGCCAGCTGAGCCGCGCGACACCTGCCTGCTCATCTGCCTGATACTCGCCAGCTGAGCCGCGCGACACCTGCCTGCTCATCTGCCTGATACTCGCCAGCTGAGCCGCGCGACACCTGCCTGCTCATCTGCCTGATACTCGCCAGCTGAGCCGCGCGACACCTGCCTGCTCATCTGCCTGATACTCGCCAGCTGAGCCGCGCGACACCTGCCTGCTCATCTGCCTGATACTCGCCAGCTGAGCCGCGCGACACCTGCCTGCTCATCTGCCTGATACTCGCCAGCTGAGCCGCGCGACACCTGCCTGCTCATCTGCCTGATACTCGCCAGCTGAGCCGCGCGACACCTGCCTGCTCATCTGCCTGATACTCGCCAGCTGAGCCGCGCGACACCTGCCTGCTCATCTGCCTGATACTCGCCAGCTGAGCCGCGCGACACCTGCCTGCTCATCTGCCTGATACTCGCCAGCTGAGCCGCGCGACACCTGCCTGCTCATCTGCCTGATACTCGCCAGCTGAGCCGCGCGACACCTGCCTGCTCATCTGCCTGATACTCGCCAGCTGAGCCGCGCGACACCTGCCTGCTCATCTGCCTGATACTCGCCAGCTGAGCCGCGCGACACCTGCCTGCTCATCTGCCTGATACTCGCCAGCTGAGCCGCGCGACACCTGCCTGCTCATCTGCCTGATACTCGCCAGCTGAGCCGCGCGACACCTGCCTGCTCATCTGCCTGATACTCGCCAGCTGAGCCGCGCGACACCTGCCTGCTCATCTGCCTGATACTCGCCAGCTGAGCCGCGCGACACCTGCCTGCTCATCTGCCTGATACTCGCCAGCTGAGCCGCGCGACACCTGCCTGCTCATCTGCCTGATACTCGCCAGCTGAGCCGCGCGACACCTGCCTGCTCATCTGCCTGATACTCGCCAGCTGAGCCGCGCGACACCTGCCTGCTCATCTGCCTGATACTCGCCAGCTGAGCCGCGCGACACCTGCCTGCTCATCTGCCTGATACTCGCCAGCTGAGCCGCGCGACACCTGCCTGCTCATCTGCCTGATACTCGCCAGCTGAGCCGCGCGACACCTGCCTGCTCATCTGCCTGATACTCGCCAGCTGAGCCGCGCGACACCTGCCTGCTCATCTGCCTGATACTCGCCAGCTGAGCCGCGCGACACCTGCCTGCTCATCTGCCTGATACTCGCCAGCTGAGCCGCGCGACACCTGCCTGCTCATCTGCCTGATACTCGCCAGCTGAGCCGCGCGACACCTGCCTGCTCATCTGCCTGATACTCGCCAGCTGAGCCGCGCGACACCTGCCTGCTCATCTGCCTGATACTCGCCAGCTGAGCCGCGCGACACCTGCCTGCTCATCTGCCTGATACTCGCCAGCTGAGCCGCGCGACACCTGCCTGCTCATCTGCCTGATACTCGCCAGCTGAGCCGCGCGACACCTGCCTGCTCATCTGCCTGATACTCGCCAGCTGAGCCGCGCGACACCTGCCTGCTCATCTGCCTGATACTCGCCAGCTGAGCCGCGCGACACCTGCCTGCTCATCTGCCTGATACTCGCCAGCTGAGCCGCGCGACACCTGCCTGCTCATCTGCCTGATACTCGCCAGCTGAGCCGCGCGACACCTGCCTGCTCATCTGCCTGATACTCGCCAGCTGAGCCGCGCGACACCTGCCTGCTCATCTGCCTGATACTCGCCAGCTGAGCCGCGCGACACCTGCCTGCTCATCTGCCTGATACTCGCCAGCTGAGCCGCGCGACACCTGCCTGCTCATCTGCCTGATACTCGCCAGCTGAGCCGCGCGACACCTGCCTGCTCATCTGCCTGATACTCGCCAGCTGAGCCGCGCGACACCTGCCTGCTCATCTGCCTGATACTCGCCAGCTGAGCCGCGCGACACCTGCCTGCTCATCTGCCTGATACTCGCCAGCTGAGCCGCGCGACACCTGCCTGCTCATCTGCCTGATACTCGCCAGCTGAGCCGCGCGACACCTGCCTGCTCATCTGCCTGATACTCGCCAGCTGAGCCGCGCGACACCTGCCTGCTCATCTGCCTGATACTCGCCAGCTGAGCCGCGCGACACCTGCCTGCTCATCTGCCTGATACTCGCCAGCTGAGCCGCGCGACACCTGCCTGCTCATCTGCCTGATACTCGCCAGCTGAGCCGCGCGACACCTGCCTGCTCATCTGCCTGATACTCGCCAGCTGAGCCGCGCGACACCTGCCTGCTCATCTGCCTGATACTCGCCAGCTGAGCCGCGCGACACCTGCCTGCTCATCTGCCTGATACTCGCCAGCTGAGCCGCGCGACACCTGCCTGCTCATCTGCCTGATACTCGCCAGCTGAGCCGCGCGACACCTGCCTGCTCATCTGCCTGATACTCGCCAGCTGAGCCGCGCGACACCTGCCTGCTCATCTGCCTGATACTCGCCAGCTGAGCCGCGCGACACCTGCCTGCTCATCTGCCTGATACTCGCCAGCTGAGCCGCGCGACACCTGCCTGCTCATCTGCCTGATACTCGCCAGCTGAGCCGCGCGACACCTGCCTGCTCATCTGCCTGATACTCGCCAGCTGAGCCGCGCGACACCTGCCTGCTCATCTGCCTGATACTCGCCAGCTGAGCCGCGCGACACCTGCCTGCTCATCTGCCTGATACTCGCCAGCTGAGCCGCGCGACACCTGCCTGCTCATCTGCCTGATACTCGCCAGCTGAGCCGCGCGACACCTGCCTGCTCATCTGCCTGATACTCGCCAGCTGAGCCGCGCGACACCTGCCTGCTCATCTGCCTGATACTCGCCAGCTGAGCCGCGCGACACCTGCCTGCTCATCTGCCTGATACTCGCCAGCTGAGCCGCGCGACACCTGCCTGCTCATCTGCCTGATACTCGCCAGCTGAGCCGCGCGACACCTGCCTGCTCATCTGCCTGATACTCGCCAGCTGAGCCGCGCGACACCTGCCTGCTCATCTGCCTGATACTCGCCAGCTGAGCCGCGCGACACCTGCCTGCTCATCTGCCTGATACTCGCCAGCTGAGCCGCGCGACACCTGCCTGCTCATCTGCCTGATACTCGCCAGCTGAGCCGCGCGACACCTGCCTGCTCATCTGCCTGATACTCGCCAGCTGAGCCGCGCGACACCTGCCTGCTCATCTGCCTGATACTCGCCAGCTGAGCCGCGCGACACCTGCCTGCTCATCTGCCTGATACTCGCCAGCTGAGCCGCGCGACACCTGCCTGCTCATCTGCCTGATACTCGCCAGCTGAGCCGCGCGACACCTGCCTGCTCATCTGCCTGATACTCGCCAGCTGAGCCGCGCGACACCTGCCTGCTCATCTGCCTGATACTCGCCAGCTGAGCCGCGCGACACCTGCCTGCTCATCTGCCTGATACTCGCCAGCTGAGCCGCGCGACACCTGCCTGCTCATCTGCCTGATACTCGCCAGCTGAGCCGCGCGACACCTGCCTGCTCATCTGCCTGATACTCGCCAGCTGAGCCGCGCGACACCTGCCTGCTCATCTGCCTGATACTCGCCAGCTGAGCCGCGCGACACCTGCCTGCTCATCTGCCTGATACTCGCCAGCTGAGCCGCGCGACACCTGCCTGCTCATCTGCCTGATACTCGCCAGCTGAGCCGCGCGACACCTGCCTGCTCATCTGCCTGATACTCGCCAGCTGAGCCGCGCGACACCTGCCTGCTCATCTGCCTGATACTCGCCAGCTGAGCCGCGCGACACCTGCCTGCTCATCTGCCTGATACTCGCCAGCTGAGCCGCGCGACACCTGCCTGCTCATCTGCCTGATACTCGCCAGCTGAGCCGCGCGACACCTGCCTGCTCATCTGCCTGATACTCGCCAGCTGAGCCGCGCGACACCTGCCTGCTCATCTGCCTGATACTCGCCAGCTGAGCCGCGCGACACCTGCCTGCTCATCTGCCTGATACTCGCCAGCTGAGCCGCGCGACACCTGCCTGCTCATCTGCCTGATACTCGCCAGCTGAGCCGCGCGACACCTGCCTGCTCATCTGCCTGATACTCGCCAGCTGAGCCGCGCGACACCTGCCTGCTCATCTGCCTGATACTCGCCAGCTGAGCCGCGCGACACCTGCCTGCTCATCTGCCTGATACTCGCCAGCTGAGCCGCGCGACACCTGCCTGCTCATCTGCCTGATACTCGCCAGCTGAGCCGCGCGACACCTGCCTGCTCATCTGCCTGATACTCGCCAGCTGAGCCGCGCGACACCTGCCTGCTCATCTGCCTGATACTCGCCAGCTGAGCCGCGCGACACCTGCCTGCTCATCTGCCTGATACTCGCCAGCTGAGCCGCGCGACACCTGCCTGCTCATCTGCCTGATACTCGCCAGCTGAGCCGCGCGACACCTGCCTGCTCATCTGCCTGATACTCGCCAGCTGAGCCGCGCGACACCTGCCTGCTCATCTGCCTGATACTCGCCAGCTGAGCCGCGCGACACCTGCCTGCTCATCTGCCTGATACTCGCCAGCTGAGCCGCGCGACACCTGCCTGCTCATCTGCCTGATACTCGCCAGCTGAGCCGCGCGACACCTGCCTGCTCATCTGCCTGATACTCGCCAGCTGAGCCGCGCGACACCTGCCTGCTCATCTGCCTGATACTCGCCAGCTGAGCCGCGCGACACCTGCCTGCTCATCTGCCTGATACTCGCCAGCTGAGCCGCGCGACACCTGCCTGCTCATCTGCCTGATACTCGCCAGCTGAGCCGCGCGACACCTGCCTGCTCATCTGCCTGATACTCGCCAGCTGAGCCGCGCGACACCTGCCTGCTCATCTGCCTGATACTCGCCAGCTGAGCCGCGCGACACCTGCCTGCTCATCTGCCTGATACTCGCCAGCTGAGCCGCGCGACACCTGCCTGCTCATCTGCCTGATACTCGCCAGCTGAGCCGCGCGACACCTGCCTGCTCATCTGCCTGATACTCGCCAGCTGAGCCGCGCGACACCTGCCTGCTCATCTGCCTGATACTCGCCAGCTGAGCCGCGCGACACCTGCCTGCTCATCTGCCTGATACTCGCCAGCTGAGCCGCGCGACACCTGCCTGCTCATCTGCCTGATACTCGCCAGCTGAGCCGCGCGACACCTGCCTGCTCATCTGCCTGATACTCGCCAGCTGAGCCGCGCGACACCTGCCTGCTCATCTGCCTGATACTCGCCAGCTGAGCCGCGCGACACCTGCCTGCTCATCTGCCTGATACTCGCCAGCTGAGCCGCGCGACACCTGCCTGCTCATCTGCCTGATACTCGCCAGCTGAGCCGCGCGACACCTGCCTGCTCATCTGCCTGATACTCGCCAGCTGAGCCGCGCGACACCTGCCTGCTCATCTGCCTGATACTCGCCAGCTGAGCCGCGCGACACCTGCCTGCTCATCTGCCTGATACTCGCCAGCTGAGCCGCGCGACACCTGCCTGCTCATCTGCCTGATACTCGCCAGCTGAGCCGCGCGACACCTGCCTGCTCATCTGCCTGATACTCGCCAGCTGAGCCGCGCGACACCTGCCTGCTCATCTGCCTGATACTCGCCAGCTGAGCCGCGCGACACCTGCCTGCTCATCTGCCTGATACTCGCCAGCTGAGCCGCGCGACACCTGCCTGCTCATCTGCCTGATACTCGCCAGCTGAGCCGCGCGACACCTGCCTGCTCATCTGCCTGATACTCGCCAGCTGAGCCGCGCGACACCTGCCTGCTCATCTGCCTGATACTCGCCAGCTGAGCCGCGCGACACCTGCCTGCTCATCTGCCTGATACTCGCCAGCTGAGCCGCGCGACACCTGCCTGCTCATCTGCCTGATACTCGCCAGCTGAGCCGCGCGACACCTGCCTGCTCATCTGCCTGATACTCGCCAGCTGAGCCGCGCGACACCTGCCTGCTCATCTGCCTGATACTCGCCAGCTGAGCCGCGCGACACCTGCCTGCTCATCTGCCTGATACTCGCCAGCTGAGCCGCGCGACACCTGCCTGCTCATCTGCCTGATACTCGCCAGCTGAGCCGCGCGACACCTGCCTGCTCATCTGCCTGATACTCGCCAGCTGAGCCGCGCGACACCTGCCTGCTCATCTGCCTGATACTCGCCAGCTGAGCCGCGCGACACCTGCCTGCTCATCTGCCTGATACTCGCCAGCTGAGCCGCGCGACACCTGCCTGCTCATCTGCCTGATACTCGCCAGCTGAGCCGCGCGACACCTGCCTGCTCATCTGCCTGATACTCGCCAGCTGAGCCGCGCGACACCTGCCTGCTCATCTGCCTGATACTCGCCAGCTGAGCCGCGCGACACCTGCCTGCTCATCTGCCTGATACTCGCCAGCTGAGCCGCGCGACACCTGCCTGCTCATCTGCCTGATACTCGCCAGCTGAGCCGCGCGACACCTGCCTGCTCATCTGCCTGATACTCGCCAGCTGAGCCGCGCGACACCTGCCTGCTCATCTGCCTGATACTCGCCAGCTGAGCCGCGCGACACCTGCCTGCTCATCTGCCTGATACTCGCCAGCTGAGCCGCGCGACACCTGCCTGCTCATCTGCCTGATACTCGCCAGCTGAGCCGCGCGACACCTGCCTGCTCATCTGCCTGATACTCGCCAGCTGAGCCGCGCGACACCTGCCTGCTCATCTGCCTGATACTCGCCAGCTGAGCCGCGCGACACCTGCCTGCTCATCTGCCTGATACTCGCCAGCTGAGCCGCGCGACACCTGCCTGCTCATCTGCCTGATACTCGCCAGCTGAGCCGCGCGACACCTGCCTGCTCATCTGCCTGATACTCGCCAGCTGAGCCGCGCGACACCTGCCTGCTCATCTGCCTGATACTCGCCAGCTGAGCCGCGCGACACCTGCCTGCTCATCTGCCTGATACTCGCCAGCTGAGCCGCGCGACACCTGCCTGCTCATCTGCCTGATACTCGCCAGCTGAGCCGCGCGACACCTGCCTGCTCATCTGCCTGATACTCGCCAGCTGAGCCGCGCGACACCTGCCTGCTCATCTGCCTGATACTCGCCAGCTGAGCCGCGCGACACCTGCCTGCTCATCTGCCTGATACTCGCCAGCTGAGCCGCGCGACACCTGCCTGCTCATCTGCCTGATACTCGCCAGCTGAGCCGCGCGACACCTGCCTGCTCATCTGCCTGATACTCGCCAGCTGAGCCGCGCGACACCTGCCTGCTCATCTGCCTGATACTCGCCAGCTGAGCCGCGCGACACCTGCCTGCTCATCTGCCTGATACTCGCCAGCTGAGCCGCGCGACACCTGCCTGCTCATCTGCCTGATACTCGCCAGCTGAGCCGCGCGACACCTGCCTGCTCATCTGCCTGATACTCGCCAGCTGAGCCGCGCGACACCTGCCTGCTCATCTGCCTGATACTCGCCAGCTGAGCCGCGCGACACCTGCCTGCTCATCTGCCTGATACTCGCCAGCTGAGCCGCGCGACACCTGCCTGCTCATCTGCCTGATACTCGCCAGCTGAGCCGCGCGACACCTGCCTGCTCATCTGCCTGATACTCGCCAGCTGAGCCGCGCGACACCTGCCTGCTCATCTGCCTGATACTCGCCAGCTGAGCCGCGCGACACCTGCCTGCTCATCTGCCTGATACTCGCCAGCTGAGCCGCGCGACACCTGCCTGCTCATCTGCCTGATACTCGCCAGCTGAGCCGCGCGACACCTGCCTGCTCATCTGCCTGATACTCGCCAGCTGAGCCGCGCGACACCTGCCTGCTCATCTGCCTGATACTCGCCAGCTGAGCCGCGCGACACCTGCCTGCTCATCTGCCTGATACTCGCCAGCTGAGCCGCGCGACACCTGCCTGCTCATCTGCCTGATACTCGCCAGCTGAGCCGCGCGACACCTGCCTGCTCATCTGCCTGATACTCGCCAGCTGAGCCGCGCGACACCTGCCTGCTCATCTGCCTGATACTCGCCAGCTGAGCCGCGCGACACCTGCCTGCTCATCTGCCTGATACTCGCCAGCTGAGCCGCGCGACACCTGCCTGCTCATCTGCCTGATACTCGCCAGCTGAGCCGCGCGACACCTGCCTGCTCATCTGCCTGATACTCGCCAGCTGAGCCGCGCGACACCTGCCTGCTCATCTGCCTGATACTCGCCAGCTGAGCCGCGCGACACCTGCCTGCTCATCTGCCTGATACTCGCCAGCTGAGCCGCGCGACACCTGCCTGCTCATCTGCCTGATACTCGCCAGCTGAGCCGCGCGACACCTGCCTGCTCATCTGCCTGATACTCGCCAGCTGAGCCGCGCGACACCTGCCTGCTCATCTGCCTGATACTCGCCAGCTGAGCCGCGCGACACCTGCCTGCTCATCTGCCTGATACTCGCCAGCTGAGCCGCGCGACACCTGCCTGCTCATCTGCCTGATACTCGCCAGCTGAGCCGCGCGACACCTGCCTGCTCATCTGCCTGATACTCGCCAGCTGAGCCGCGCGACACCTGCCTGCTCATCTGCCTGATACTCGCCAGCTGAGCCGCGCGACACCTGCCTGCTCATCTGCCTGATACTCGCCAGCTGAGCCGCGCGACACCTGCCTGCTCATCTGCCTGATACTCGCCAGCTGAGCCGCGCGACACCTGCCTGCTCATCTGCCTGATACTCGCCAGCTGAGCCGCGCGACACCTGCCTGCTCATCTGCCTGATACTCGCCAGCTGAGCCGCGCGACACCTGCCTGCTCATCTGCCTGATACTCGCCAGCTGAGCCGCGCGACACCTGCCTGCTCATCTGCCTGATACTCGCCAGCTGAGCCGCGCGACACCTGCCTGCTCATCTGCCTGATACTCGCCAGCTGAGCCGCGCGACACCTGCCTGCTCATCTGCCTGATACTCGCCAGCTGAGCCGCGCGACACCTGCCTGCTCATCTGCCTGATACTCGCCAGCTGAGCCGCGCGACACCTGCCTGCTCATCTGCCTGATACTCGCCAGCTGAGCCGCGCGACACCTGCCTGCTCATCTGCCTGATACTCGCCAGCTGAGCCGCGCGACACCTGCCTGCTCATCTGCCTGATACTCGCCAGCTGAGCCGCGCGACACCTGCCTGCTCATCTGCCTGATACTCGCCAGCTGAGCCGCGCGACACCTGCCTGCTCATCTGCCTGATACTCGCCAGCTGAGCCGCGCGACACCTGCCTGCTCATCTGCCTGATACTCGCCAGCTGAGCCGCGCGACACCTGCCTGCTCATCTGCCTGATACTCGCCAGCTGAGCCGCGCGACACCTGCCTGCTCATCTGCCTGATACTCGCCAGCTGAGCCGCGCGACACCTGCCTGCTCATCTGCCTGATACTCGCCAGCTGAGCCGCGCGACACCTGCCTGCTCATCTGCCTGATACTCGCCAGCTGAGCCGCGCGACACCTGCCTGCTCATCTGCCTGATACTCGCCAGCTGAGCCGCGCGACACCTGCCTGCTCATCTGCCTGATACTCGCCAGCTGAGCCGCGCGACACCTGCCTGCTCATCTGCCTGATACTCGCCAGCTGAGCCGCGCGACACCTGCCTGCTCATCTGCCTGATACTCGCCAGCTGAGCCGCGCGACACCTGCCTGCTCATCTGCCTGATACTCGCCAGCTGAGCCGCGCGACACCTGCCTGCTCATCTGCCTGATACTCGCCAGCTGAGCCGCGCGACACCTGCCTGCTCATCTGCCTGATACTCGCCAGCTGAGCCGCGCGACACCTGCCTGCTCATCTGCCTGATACTCGCCAGCTGAGCCGCGCGACACCTGCCTGCTCATCTGCCTGATACTCGCCAGCTGAGCCGCGCGACACCTGCCTGCTCATCTGCCTGATACTCGCCAGCTGAGCCGCGCGACACCTGCCTGCTCATCTGCCTGATACTCGCCAGCTGAGCCGCGCGACACCTGCCTGCTCATCTGCCTGATACTCGCCAGCTGAGCCGCGCGACACCTGCCTGCTCATCTGCCTGATACTCGCCAGCTGAGCCGCGCGACACCTGCCTGCTCATCTGCCTGATACTCGCCAGCTGAGCCGCGCGACACCTGCCTGCTCATCTGCCTGATACTCGCCAGCTGAGCCGCGCGACACCTGCCTGCTCATCTGCCTGATACTCGCCAGCTGAGCCGCGCGACACCTGCCTGCTCATCTGCCTGATACTCGCCAGCTGAGCCGCGCGACACCTGCCTGCTCATCTGCCTGATACTCGCCAGCTGAGCCGCGCGACACCTGCCTGCTCATCTGCCTGATACTCGCCAGCTGAGCCGCGCGACACCTGCCTGCTCATCTGCCTGATACTCGCCAGCTGAGCCGCGCGACACCTGCCTGCTCATCTGCCTGATACTCGCCAGCTGAGCCGCGCGACACCTGCCTGCTCATCTGCCTGATACTCGCCAGCTGAGCCGCGCGACACCTGCCTGCTCATCTGCCTGATACTCGCCAGCTGAGCCGCGCGACACCTGCCTGCTCATCTGCCTGATACTCGCCAGCTGAGCCGCGCGACACCTGCCTGCTCATCTGCCTGATACTCGCCAGCTGAGCCGCGCGACACCTGCCTGCTCATCTGCCTGATACTCGCCAGCTGAGCCGCGCGACACCTGCCTGCTCATCTGCCTGATACTCGCCAGCTGAGCCGCGCGACACCTGCCTGCTCATCTGCCTGATACTCGCCAGCTGAGCCGCGCGACACCTGCCTGCTCATCTGCCTGATACTCGCCAGCTGAGCCGCGCGACACCTGCCTGCTCATCTGCCTGATACTCGCCAGCTGAGCCGCGCGACACCTGCCTGCTCATCTGCCTGATACTCGCCAGCTGAGCCGCGCGACACCTGCCTGCTCATCTGCCTGATACTCGCCAGCTGAGCCGCGCGACACCTGCCTGCTCATCTGCCTGATACTCGCCAGCTGAGCCGCGCGACACCTGCCTGCTCATCTGCCTGATACTCGCCAGCTGAGCCGCGCGACACCTGCCTGCTCATCTGCCTGATACTCGCCAGCTGAGCCGCGCGACACCTGCCTGCTCATCTGCCTGATACTCGCCAGCTGAGCCGCGCGACACCTGCCTGCTCATCTGCCTGATACTCGCCAGCTGAGCCGCGCGACACCTGCCTGCTCATCTGCCTGATACTCGCCAGCTGAGCCGCGCGACACCTGCCTGCTCATCTGCCTGATACTCGCCAGCTGAGCCGCGCGACACCTGCCTGCTCATCTGCCTGATACTCGCCAGCTGAGCCGCGCGACACCTGCCTGCTCATCTGCCTGATACTCGCCAGCTGAGCCGCGCGACACCTGCCTGCTCATCTGCCTGATACTCGCCAGCTGAGCCGCGCGACACCTGCCTGCTCATCTGCCTGATACTCGCCAGCTGAGCCGCGCGACACCTGCCTGCTCATCTGCCTGATACTCGCCAGCTGAGCCGCGCGACACCTGCCTGCTCATCTGCCTGATACTCGCCAGCTGAGCCGCGCGACACCTGCCTGCTCATCTGCCTGATACTCGCCAGCTGAGCCGCGCGACACCTGCCTGCTCATCTGCCTGATACTCGCCAGCTGAGCCGCGCGACACCTGCCTGCTCATCTGCCTGATACTCGCCAGCTGAGCCGCGCGACACCTGCCTGCTCATCTGCCTGATACTCGCCAGCTGAGCCGCGCGACACCTGCCTGCTCATCTGCCTGATACTCGCCAGCTGAGCCGCGCGACACCTGCCTGCTCATCTGCCTGATACTCGCCAGCTGAGCCGCGCGACACCTGCCTGCTCATCTGCCTGATACTCGCCAGCTGAGCCGCGCGACACCTGCCTGCTCATCTGCCTGATACTCGCCAGCTGAGCCGCGCGACACCTGCCTGCTCATCTGCCTGATACTCGCCAGCTGAGCCGCGCGACACCTGCCTGCTCATCTGCCTGATACTCGCCAGCTGAGCCGCGCGACACCTGCCTGCTCATCTGCCTGATACTCGCCAGCTGAGCCGCGCGACACCTGCCTGCTCATCTGCCTGATACTCGCCAGCTGAGCCGCGCGACACCTGCCTGCTCATCTGCCTGATACTCGCCAGCTGAGCCGCGCGACACCTGCCTGCTCATCTGCCTGATACTCGCCAGCTGAGCCGCGCGACACCTGCCTGCTCATCTGCCTGATACTCGCCAGCTGAGCCGCGCGACACCTGCCTGCTCATCTGCCTGATACTCGCCAGCTGAGCCGCGCGACACCTGCCTGCTCATCTGCCTGATACTCGCCAGCTGAGCCGCGCGACACCTGCCTGCTCATCTGCCTGATACTCGCCAGCTGAGCCGCGCGACACCTGCCTGCTCATCTGCCTGATACTCGCCAGCTGAGCCGCGCGACACCTGCCTGCTCATCTGCCTGATACTCGCCAGCTGAGCCGCGCGACACCTGCCTGCTCATCTGCCTGATACTCGCCAGCTGAGCCGCGCGACACCTGCCTGCTCATCTGCCTGATACTCGCCAGCTGAGCCGCGCGACACCTGCCTGCTCATCTGCCTGATACTCGCCAGCTGAGCCGCGCGACACCTGCCTGCTCATCTGCCTGATACTCGCCAGCTGAGCCGCGCGACACCTGCCTGCTCATCTGCCTGATACTCGCCAGCTGAGCCGCGCGACACCTGCCTGCTCATCTGCCTGATACTCGCCAGCTGAGCCGCGCGACACCTGCCTGCTCATCTGCCTGATACTCGCCAGCTGAGCCGCGCGACACCTGCCTGCTCATCTGCCTGATACTCGCCAGCTGAGCCGCGCGACACCTGCCTGCTCATCTGCCTGATACTCGCCAGCTGAGCCGCGCGACACCTGCCTGCTCATCTGCCTGATACTCGCCAGCTGAGCCGCGCGACACCTGCCTGCTCATCTGCCTGATACTCGCCAGCTGAGCCGCGCGACACCTGCCTGCTCATCTGCCTGATACTCGCCAGCTGAGCCGCGCGACACCTGCCTGCTCATCTGCCTGATACTCGCCAGCTGAGCCGCGCGACACCTGCCTGCTCATCTGCCTGATACTCGCCAGCTGAGCCGCGCGACACCTGCCTGCTCATCTGCCTGATACTCGCCAGCTGAGCCGCGCGACACCTGCCTGCTCATCTGCCTGATACTCGCCAGCTGAGCCGCGCGACACCTGCCTGCTCATCTGCCTGATACTCGCCAGCTGAGCCGCGCGACACCTGCCTGCTCATCTGCCTGATACTCGCCAGCTGAGCCGCGCGACACCTGCCTGCTCATCTGCCTGATACTCGCCAGCTGAGCCGCGCGACACCTGCCTGCTCATCTGCCTGATACTCGCCAGCTGAGCCGCGCGACACCTGCCTGCTCATCTGCCTGATACTCGCCAGCTGAGCCGCGCGACACCTGCCTGCTCATCTGCCTGATACTCGCCAGCTGAGCCGCGCGACACCTGCCTGCTCATCTGCCTGATACTCGCCAGCTGAGCCGCGCGACACCTGCCTGCTCATCTGCCTGATACTCGCCAGCTGAGCCGCGCGACACCTGCCTGCTCATCTGCCTGATACTCGCCAGCTGAGCCGCGCGACACCTGCCTGCTCATCTGCCTGATACTCGCCAGCTGAGCCGCGCGACACCTGCCTGCTCATCTGCCTGATACTCGCCAGCTGAGCCGCGCGACACCTGCCTGCTCATCTGCCTGATACTCGCCAGCTGAGCCGCGCGACACCTGCCTGCTCATCTGCCTGATACTCGCCAGCTGAGCCGCGCGACACCTGCCTGCTCATCTGCCTGATACTCGCCAGCTGAGCCGCGCGACACCTGCCTGCTCATCTGCCTGATACTCGCCAGCTGAGCCGCGCGACACCTGCCTGCTCATCTGCCTGATACTCGCCAGCTGAGCCGCGCGACACCTGCCTGCTCATCTGCCTGATACTCGCCAGCTGAGCCGCGCGACACCTGCCTGCTCATCTGCCTGATACTCGCCAGCTGAGCCGCGCGACACCTGCCTGCTCATCTGCCTGATACTCGCCAGCTGAGCCGCGCGACACCTGCCTGCTCATCTGCCTGATACTCGCCAGCTGAGCCGCGCGACACCTGCCTGCTCATCTGCCTGATACTCGCCAGCTGAGCCGCGCGACACCTGCCTGCTCATCTGCCTGATACTCGCCAGCTGAGCCGCGCGACACCTGCCTGCTCATCTGCCTGATACTCGCCAGCTGAGCCGCGCGACACCTGCCTGCTCATCTGCCTGATACTCGCCA
Source organism: Bos javanicus (assembly GCF_032452875.1). Lineage (NCBI taxonomy): Eukaryota > Metazoa > Chordata > Mammalia > Artiodactyla > Bovidae > Bos > Bos javanicus. Next base: position 66,551 of record NW_026893886.1, read on the forward strand.
GCTGAGCCGCGCGACACCTGCCTGCTCATCTGCCTGATACTCGCCAGCTGAGCCGCGCGACACCTGCCTGCTCATCTGCCTGATACTCGCCAGCTGAGCCGCGCGACACCTGCCTGCTCATCTGCCTGATACTCGCCAGCTGAGCCGCGCGACACCTGCCTGCTCATCTGCCTGATACTCGCCAGCTGAGCCGCGCGACACCTGCCTGCTCATCTGCCTGATACTCGCCAGCTGAGCCGCGCGACACCTGCCTGCTCATCTGCCTGATACTCGCCAGCTGAGCCGCGCGACACCTGCCTGCTCATCTGCCTGATACTCGCCAGCTGAGCCGCGCGACACCTGCCTGCTCATCTGCCTGATACTCGCCAGCTGAGCCGCGCGACACCTGCCTGCTCATCTGCCTGATACTCGCCAGCTGAGCCGCGCGACACCTGCCTGCTCATCTGCCTGATACTCGCCAGCTGAGCCGCGCGACACCTGCCTGCTCATCTGCCTGATACTCGCCAGCTGAGCCGCGCGACACCTGCCTGCTCATCTGCCTGATACTCGCCAGCTGAGCCGCGCGACACCTGCCTGCTCATCTGCCTGATACTCGCCAGCTGAGCCGCGCGACACCTGCCTGCTCATCTGCCTGATACTCGCCAGCTGAGCCGCGCGACACCTGCCTGCTCATCTGCCTGATACTCGCCAGCTGAGCCGCGCGACACCTGCCTGCTCATCTGCCTGATACTCGCCAGCTGAGCCGCGCGACACCTGCCTGCTCATCTGCCTGATACTCGCCAGCTGAGCCGCGCGACACCTGCCTGCTCATCTGCCTGATACTCGCCAGCTGAGCCGCGCGACACCTGCCTGCTCATCTGCCTGATACTCGCCAGCTGAGCCGCGCGACACCTGCCTGCTCATCTGCCTGATACTCGCCAGCTGAGCCGCGCGACACCTGCCTGCTCATCTGCCTGATACTCGCCAGCTGAGCCGCGCGACACCTGCCTGCTCATCTGCCTGATACTCGCCAGCTGAGCCGCGCGACACCTGCCTGCTCATCTGCCTGATACTCGCCAGCTGAGCCGCGCGACACCTGCCTGCTCATCTGCCTGATACTCGCCAGCTGAGCCGCGCGACACCTGCCTGCTCATCTGCCTGATACTCGCCAGCTGAGCCGCGCGACACCTGCCTGCTCATCTGCCTGATACTCGCCAGCTGAGCCGCGCGACACCTGCCTGCTCATCTGCCTGATACTCGCCAGCTGAGCCGCGCGACACCTGCCTGCTCATCTGCCTGATACTCGCCAGCTGAGCCGCGCGACACCTGCCTGCTCATCTGCCTGATACTCGCCAGCTGAGCCGCGCGACACCTGCCTGCTCATCTGCCTGATACTCGCCAGCTGAGCCGCGCGACACCTGCCTGCTCATCTGCCTGATACTCGCCAGCTGAGCCGCGCGACACCTGCCTGCTCATCTGCCTGATACTCGCCAGCTGAGCCGCGCGACACCTGCCTGCTCATCTGCCTGATACTCGCCAGCTGAGCCGCGCGACACCTGCCTGCTCATCTGCCTGATACTCGCCAGCTGAGCCGCGCGACACCTGCCTGCTCATCTGCCTGATACTCGCCAGCTGAGCCGCGCGACACCTGCCTGCTCATCTGCCTGATACTCGCCAGCTGAGCCGCGCGACACCTGCCTGCTCATCTGCCTGATACTCGCCAGCTGAGCCGCGCGACACCTGCCTGCTCATCTGCCTGATACTCGCCAGCTGAGCCGCGCGACACCTGCCTGCTCATCTGCCTGATACTCGCCAGCTGAGCCGCGCGACACCTGCCTGCTCATCTGCCTGATACTCGCCAGCTGAGCCGCGCGACACCTGCCTGCTCATCTGCCTGATACTCGCCAGCTGAGCCGCGCGACACCTGCCTGCTCATCTGCCTGATACTCGCCAGCTGAGCCGCGCGACACCTGCCTGCTCATCTGCCTGATACTCGCCAGCTGAGCCGCGCGACACCTGCCTGCTCATCTGCCTGATACTCGCCAGCTGAGCCGCGCGACACCTGCCTGCTCATCTGCCTGATACTCGCCAGCTGAGCCGCGCGACACCTGCCTGCTCATCTGCCTGATACTCGCCAGCTGAGCCGCGCGACACCTGCCTGCTCATCTGCCTGATACTCGCCAGCTGAGCCGCGCGACACCTGCCTGCTCATCTGCCTGATACTCGCCAGCTGAGCCGCGCGACACCTGCCTGCTCATCTGCCTGATACTCGCCAGCTGAGCCGCGCGACACCTGCCTGCTCATCTGCCTGATACTCGCCAGCTGAGCCGCGCGACACCTGCCTGCTCATCTGCCTGATACTCGCCAGCTGAGCCGCGCGACACCTGCCTGCTCATCTGCCTGATACTCGCCAGCTGAGCCGCGCGACACCTGCCTGCTCATCTGCCTGATACTCGCCAGCTGAGCCGCGCGACACCTGCCTGCTCATCTGCCTGATACTCGCCAGCTGAGCCGCGCGACACCTGCCTGCTCATCTGCCTGATACTCGCCAGCTGAGCCGCGCGACACCTGCCTGCTCATCTGCCTGATACTCGCCAGCTGAGCCGCGCGACACCTGCCTGCTCATCTGCCTGATACTCGCCAGCTGAGCCGCGCGACACCTGCCTGCTCATCTGCCTGATACTCGCCAGCTGAGCCGCGCGACACCTGCCTGCTCATCTGCCTGATACTCGCCAGCTGAGCCGCGCGACACCTGCCTGCTCATCTGCCTGATACTCGCCAGCTGAGCCGCGCGACACCTGCCTGCTCATCTGCCTGATACTCGCCAGCTGAGCCGCGCGACACCTGCCTGCTCATCTGCCTGATACTCGCCAGCTGAGCCGCGCGACACCTGCCTGCTCATCTGCCTGATACTCGCCAGCTGAGCCGCGCGACACCTGCCTGCTCATCTGCCTGATACTCGCCAGCTGAGCCGCGCGACACCTGCCTGCTCATCTGCCTGATACTCGCCAGCTGAGCCGCGCGACACCTGCCTGCTCATCTGCCTGATACTCGCCAGCTGAGCCGCGCGACACCTGCCTGCTCATCTGCCTGATACTCGCCAGCTGAGCCGCGCGACACCTGCCTGCTCATCTGCCTGATACTCGCCAGCTGAGCCGCGCGACACCTGCCTGCTCATCTGCCTGATACTCGCCAGCTGAGCCGCGCGACACCTGCCTGCTCATCTGCCTGATACTCGCCAGCTGAGCCGCGCGACACCTGCCTGCTCATCTGCCTGATACTCGCCAGCTGAGCCGCGCGACACCTGCCTGCTCATCTGCCTGATACTCGCCAGCTGAGCCGCGCGACACCTGCCTGCTCATCTGCCTGATACTCGCCAGCTGAGCCGCGCGACACCTGCCTGCTCATCTGCCTGATACTCGCCAGCTGAGCCGCGCGACACCTGCCTGCTCATCTGCCTGATACTCGCCAGCTGAGCCGCGCGACACCTGCCTGCTCATCTGCCTGATACTCGCCAGCTGAGCCGCGCGACACCTGCCTGCTCATCTGCCTGATACTCGCCAGCTGAGCCGCGCGACACCTGCCTGCTCATCTGCCTGATACTCGCCAGCTGAGCCGCGCGACACCTGCCTGCTCATCTGCCTGATACTCGCCAGCTGAGCCGCGCGACACCTGCCTGCTCATCTGCCTGATACTCGCCAGCTGAGCCGCGCGACACCTGCCTGCTCATCTGCCTGATACTCGCCAGCTGAGCCGCGCGACACCTGCCTGCTCATCTGCCTGATACTCGCCAGCTGAGCCGCGCGACACCTGCCTGCTCATCTGCCTGATACTCGCCAGCTGAGCCGCGCGACACCTGCCTGCTCATCTGCCTGATACTCGCCAGCTGAGCCGCGCGACACCTGCCTGCTCATCTGCCTGATACTCGCCAGCTGAGCCGCGCGACACCTGCCTGCTCATCTGCCTGATACTCGCCAGCTGAGCCGCGCGACACCTGCCTGCTCATCTGCCTGATACTCGCCAGCTGAGCCGCGCGACACCTGCCTGCTCATCTGCCTGATACTCGCCAGCTGAGCCGCGCGACACCTGCCTGCTCATCTGCCTGATACTCGCCAGCTGAGCCGCGCGACACCTGCCTGCTCATCTGCCTGATACTCGCCAGCTGAGCCGCGCGACACCTGCCTGCTCATCTGCCTGATACTCGCCAGCTGAGCCGCGCGACACCTGCCTGCTCATCTGCCTGATACTCGCCAGCTGAGCCGCGCGACACCTGCCTGCTCATCTGCCTGATACTCGCCAGCTGAGCCGCGCGACACCTGCCTGCTCATCTGCCTGATACTCGCCAGCTGAGCCGCGCGACACCTGCCTGCTCATCTGCCTGATACTCGCCAGCTGAGCCGCGCGACACCTGCCTGCTCATCTGCCTGATACTCGCCAGCTGAGCCGCGCGACACCTGCCTGCTCATCTGCCTGATACTCGCCAGCTGAGCCGCGCGACACCTGCCTGCTCATCTGCCTGATACTCGCCAGCTGAGCCGCGCGACACCTGCCTGCTCATCTGCCTGATACTCGCCAGCTGAGCCGCGCGACACCTGCCTGCTCATCTGCCTGATACTCGCCAGCTGAGCCGCGCGACACCTGCCTGCTCATCTGCCTGATACTCGCCAGCTGAGCCGCGCGACACCTGCCTGCTCATCTGCCTGATACTCGCCAGCTGAGCCGCGCGACACCTGCCTGCTCATCTGCCTGATACTCGCCAGCTGAGCCGCGCGACACCTGCCTGCTCATCTGCCTGATACTCGCCAGCTGAGCCGCGCGACACCTGCCTGCTCATCTGCCTGATACTCGCCAGCTGAGCCGCGCGACACCTGCCTGCTCATCTGCCTGATACTCGCCAGCTGAGCCGCGCGACACCTGCCTGCTCATCTGCCTGATACTCGCCAGCTGAGCCGCGCGACACCTGCCTGCTCATCTGCCTGATACTCGCCAGCTGAGCCGCGCGACACCTGCCTGCTCATCTGCCTGATACTCGCCAGCTGAGCCGCGCGACACCTGCCTGCTCATCTGCCTGATACTCGCCAGCTGAGCCGCGCGACACCTGCCTGCTCATCTGCCTGATACTCGCCAGCTGAGCCGCGCGACACCTGCCTGCTCATCTGCCTGATACTCGCCAGCTGAGCCGCGCGACACCTGCCTGCTCATCTGCCTGATACTCGCCAGCTGAGCCGCGCGACACCTGCCTGCTCATCTGCCTGATACTCGCCAGCTGAGCCGCGCGACACCTGCCTGCTCATCTGCCTGATACTCGCCAGCTGAGCCGCGCGACACCTGCCTGCTCATCTGCCTGATACTCGCCAGCTGAGCCGCGCGACACCTGCCTGCTCATCTGCCTGATACTCGCCAGCTGAGCCGCGCGACACCTGCCTGCTCATCTGCCTGATACTCGCCAGCTGAGCCGCGCGACACCTGCCTGCTCATCTGCCTGATACTCGCCAGCTGAGCCGCGCGACACCTGCCTGCTCATCTGCCTGATACTCGCCAGCTGAGCCGCGCGACACCTGCCTGCTCATCTGCCTGATACTCGCCAGCTGAGCCGCGCGACACCTGCCTGCTCATCTGCCTGATACTCGCCAGCTGAGCCGCGCGACACCTGCCTGCTCATCTGCCTGATACTCGCCAGCTGAGCCGCGCGACACCTGCCTGCTCATCTGCCTGATACTCGCCAGCTGAGCCGCGCGACACCTGCCTGCTCATCTGCCTGATACTCGCCAGCTGAGCCGCGCGACACCTGCCTGCTCATCTGCCTGATACTCGCCAGCTGAGCCGCGCGACACCTGCCTGCTCATCTGCCTGATACTCGCCAGCTGAGCCGCGCGACACCTGCCTGCTCATCTGCCTGATACTCGCCAGCTGAGCCGCGCGACACCTGCCTGCTCATCTGCCTGATACTCGCCAGCTGAGCCGCGCGACACCTGCCTGCTCATCTGCCTGATACTCGCCAGCTGAGCCGCGCGACACCTGCCTGCTCATCTGCCTGATACTCGCCAGCTGAGCCGCGCGACACCTGCCTGCTCATCTGCCTGATACTCGCCAGCTGAGCCGCGCGACACCTGCCTGCTCATCTGCCTGATACTCGCCAGCTGAGCCGCGCGACACCTGCCTGCTCATCTGCCTGATACTCGCCAGCTGAGCCGCGCGACACCTGCCTGCTCATCTGCCTGATACTCGCCAGCTGAGCCGCGCGACACCTGCCTGCTCATCTGCCTGATACTCGCCAGCTGAGCCGCGCGACACCTGCCTGCTCATCTGCCTGATACTCGCCAGCTGAGCCGCGCGACACCTGCCTGCTCATCTGCCTGATACTCGCCAGCTGAGCCGCGCGACACCTGCCTGCTCATCTGCCTGATACTCGCCAGCTGAGCCGCGCGACACCTGCCTGCTCATCTGCCTGATACTCGCCAGCTGAGCCGCGCGACACCTGCCTGCTCATCTGCCTGATACTCGCCAGCTGAGCCGCGCGACACCTGCCTGCTCATCTGCCTGATACTCGCCAGCTGAGCCGCGCGACACCTGCCTGCTCATCTGCCTGATACTCGCCAGCTGAGCCGCGCGACACCTGCCTGCTCATCTGCCTGATACTCGCCAGCTGAGCCGCGCGACACCTGCCTGCTCATCTGCCTGATACTCGCCAGCTGAGCCGCGCGACACCTGCCTGCTCATCTGCCTGATACTCGCCAGCTGAGCCGCGCGACACCTGCCTGCTCATCTGCCTGATACTCGCCAGCTGAGCCGCGCGACACCTGCCTGCTCATCTGCCTGATACTCGCCAGCTGAGCCGCGCGACACCTGCCTGCTCATCTGCCTGATACTCGCCAGCTGAGCCGCGCGACACCTGCCTGCTCATCTGCCTGATACTCGCCAGCTGAGCCGCGCGACACCTGCCTGCTCATCTGCCTGATACTCGCCAGCTGAGCCGCGCGACACCTGCCTGCTCATCTGCCTGATACTCGCCAGCTGAGCCGCGCGACACCTGCCTGCTCATCTGCCTGATACTCGCCAGCTGAGCCGCGCGACACCTGCCTGCTCATCTGCCTGATACTCGCCAGCTGAGCCGCGCGACACCTGCCTGCTCATCTGCCTGATACTCGCCAGCTGAGCCGCGCGACACCTGCCTGCTCATCTGCCTGATACTCGCCAGCTGAGCCGCGCGACACCTGCCTGCTCATCTGCCTGATACTCGCCAGCTGAGCCGCGCGACACCTGCCTGCTCATCTGCCTGATACTCGCCAGCTGAGCCGCGCGACACCTGCCTGCTCATCTGCCTGATACTCGCCAGCTGAGCCGCGCGACACCTGCCTGCTCATCTGCCTGATACTCGCCAGCTGAGCCGCGCGACACCTGCCTGCTCATCTGCCTGATACTCGCCAGCTGAGCCGCGCGACACCTGCCTGCTCATCTGCCTGATACTCGCCAGCTGAGCCGCGCGACACCTGCCTGCTCATCTGCCTGATACTCGCCAGCTGAGCCGCGCGACACCTGCCTGCTCATCTGCCTGATACTCGCCAGCTGAGCCGCGCGACACCTGCCTGCTCATCTGCCTGATACTCGCCAGCTGAGCCGCGCGACACCTGCCTGCTCATCTGCCTGATACTCGCCAGCTGAGCCGCGCGACACCTGCCTGCTCATCTGCCTGATACTCGCCAGCTGAGCCGCGCGACACCTGCCTGCTCATCTGCCTGATACTCGCCAGCTGAGCCGCGCGACACCTGCCTGCTCATCTGCCTGATACTCGCCAGCTGAGCCGCGCGACACCTGCCTGCTCATCTGCCTGATACTCGCCAGCTGAGCCGCGCGACACCTGCCTGCTCATCTGCCTGATACTCGCCAGCTGAGCCGCGCGACACCTGCCTGCTCATCTGCCTGATACTCGCCAGCTGAGCCGCGCGACACCTGCCTGCTCATCTGCCTGATACTCGCCAGCTGAGCCGCGCGACACCTGCCTGCTCATCTGCCTGATACTCGCCAGCTGAGCCGCGCGACACCTGCCTGCTCATCTGCCTGATACTCGCCAGCTGAGCCGCGCGACACCTGCCTGCTCATCTGCCTGATACTCGCCAGCTGAGCCGCGCGACACCTGCCTGCTCATCTGCCTGATACTCGCCAGCTGAGCCGCGCGACACCTGCCTGCTCATCTGCCTGATACTCGCCAGCTGAGCCGCGCGACACCTGCCTGCTCATCTGCCTGATACTCGCCAGCTGAGCCGCGCGACACCTGCCTGCTCATCTGCCTGATACTCGCCAGCTGAGCCGCGCGACACCTGCCTGCTCATCTGCCTGATACTCGCCAGCTGAGCCGCGCGACACCTGCCTGCTCATCTGCCTGATACTCGCCAGCTGAGCCGCGCGACACCTGCCTGCTCATCTGCCTGATACTCGCCAGCTGAGCCGCGCGACACCTGCCTGCTCATCTGCCTGATACTCGCCAGCTGAGCCGCGCGACACCTGCCTGCTCATCTGCCTGATACTCGCCAGCTGAGCCGCGCGACACCTGCCTGCTCATCTGCCTGATACTCGCCAGCTGAGCCGCGCGACACCTGCCTGCTCATCTGCCTGATACTCGCCAGCTGAGCCGCGCGACACCTGCCTGCTCATCTGCCTGATACTCGCCAGCTGAGCCGCGCGACACCTGCCTGCTCATCTGCCTGATACTCGCCAGCTGAGCCGCGCGACACCTGCCTGCTCATCTGCCTGATACTCGCCAGCTGAGCCGCGCGACACCTGCCTGCTCATCTGCCTGATACTCGCCAGCTGAGCCGCGCGACACCTGCCTGCTCATCTGCCTGATACTCGCCAGCTGAGCCGCGCGACACCTGCCTGCTCATCTGCCTGATACTCGCCAGCTGAGCCGCGCGACACCTGCCTGCTCATCTGCCTGATACTCGCCAGCTGAGCCGCGCGACACCTGCCTGCTCATCTGCCTGATACTCGCCAGCTGAGCCGCGCGACACCTGCCTGCTCATCTGCCTGATACTCGCCAGCTGAGCCGCGCGACACCTGCCTGCTCATCTGCCTGATACTCGCCAGCTGAGCCGCGCGACACCTGCCTGCTCATCTGCCTGATACTCGCCAGCTGAGCCGCGCGACACCTGCCTGCTCATCTGCCTGATACTCGCCAGCTGAGCCGCGCGACACCTGCCTGCTCATCTGCCTGATACTCGCCAGCTGAGCCGCGCGACACCTGCCTGCTCATCTGCCTGATACTCGCCAGCTGAGCCGCGCGACACCTGCCTGCTCATCTGCCTGATACTCGCCAGCTGAGCCGCGCGACACCTGCCTGCTCATCTGCCTGATACTCGCCAGCTGAGCCGCGCGACACCTGCCTGCTCATCTGCCTGATACTCGCCAGCTGAGCCGCGCGACACCTGCCTGCTCATCTGCCTGATACTCGCCAGCTGAGCCGCGCGACACCTGCCTGCTCATCTGCCTGATACTCGCCAGCTGAGCCGCGCGACACCTGCCTGCTCATCTGCCTGATACTCGCCAGCTGAGCCGCGCGACACCTGCCTGCTCATCTGCCTGATACTCGCCAGCTGAGCCGCGCGACACCTGCCTGCTCATCTGCCTGATACTCGCCAGCTGAGCCGCGCGACACCTGCCTGCTCATCTGCCTGATACTCGCCAGCTGAGCCGCGCGACACCTGCCTGCTCATCTGCCTGATACTCGCCAGCTGAGCCGCGCGACACCTGCCTGCTCATCTGCCTGATACTCGCCAGCTGAGCCGCGCGACACCTGCCTGCTCATCTGCCTGATACTCGCCAGCTGAGCCGCGCGACACCTGCCTGCTCATCTGCCTGATACTCGCCAGCTGAGCCGCGCGACACCTGCCTGCTCATCTGCCTGATACTCGCCAGCTGAGCCGCGCGACACCTGCCTGCTCATCTGCCTGATACTCGCCAGCTGAGCCGCGCGACACCTGCCTGCTCATCTGCCTGATACTCGCCAGCTGAGCCGCGCGACACCTGCCTGCTCATCTGCCTGATACTCGCCAGCTGAGCCGCGCGACACCTGCCTGCTCATCTGCCTGATACTCGCCAGCTGAGCCGCGCGACACCTGCCTGCTCATCTGCCTGATACTCGCCAGCTGAGCCGCGCGACACCTGCCTGCTCATCTGCCTGATACTCGCCAGCTGAGCCGCGCGACACCTGCCTGCTCATCTGCCTGATACTCGCCAGCTGAGCCGCGCGACACCTGCCTGCTCATCTGCCTGATACTCGCCAGCTGAGCCGCGCGACACCTGCCTGCTCATCTGCCTGATACTCGCCAGCTGAGCCGCGCGACACCTGCCTGCTCATCTGCCTGATACTCGCCAGCTGAGCCGCGCGACACCTGCCTGCTCATCTGCCTGATACTCGCCAGCTGAGCCGCGCGACACCTGCCTGCTCATCTGCCTGATACTCGCCAGCTGAGCCGCGCGACACCTGCCTGCTCATCTGCCTGATACTCGCCAGCTGAGCCGCGCGACACCTGCCTGCTCATCTGCCTGATACTCGCCAGCTGAGCCGCGCGACACCTGCCTGCTCATCTGCCTGATACTCGCCAGCTGAGCCGCGCGACACCTGCCTGCTCATCTGCCTGATACTCGCCAGCTGAGCCGCGCGACACCTGCCTGCTCATCTGCCTGATACTCGCCAGCTGAGCCGCGCGACACCTGCCTGCTCATCTGCCTGATACTCGCCAGCTGAGCCGCGCGACACCTGCCTGCTCATCTGCCTGATACTCGCCAGCTGAGCCGCGCGACACCTGCCTGCTCATCTGCCTGATACTCGCCAGCTGAGCCGCGCGACACCTGCCTGCTCATCTGCCTGATACTCGCCAGCTGAGCCGCGCGACACCTGCCTGCTCATCTGCCTGATACTCGCCAGCTGAGCCGCGCGACACCTGCCTGCTCATCTGCCTGATACTCGCCAGCTGAGCCGCGCGACACCTGCCTGCTCATCTGCCTGATACTCGCCAGCTGAGCCGCGCGACACCTGCCTGCTCATCTGCCTGATACTCGCCAGCTGAGCCGCGCGACACCTGCCTGCTCATCTGCCTGATACTCGCCAGCTGAGCCGCGCGACACCTGCCTGCTCATCTGCCTGATACTCGCCAGCTGAGCCGCGCGACACCTGCCTGCTCATCTGCCTGATACTCGCCAGCTGAGCCGCGCGACACCTGCCTGCTCATCTGCCTGATACTCGCCAGCTGAGCCGCGCGACACCTGCCTGCTCATCTGCCTGATACTCGCCAGCTGAGCCGCGCGACACCTGCCTGCTCATCTGCCTGATACTCGCCAGCTGAGCCGCGCGACACCTGCCTGCTCATCTGCCTGATACTCGCCAGCTGAGCCGCGCGACACCTGCCTGCTCATCTGCCTGATACTCGCCAGCTGAGCCGCGCGACACCTGCCTGCTCATCTGCCTGATACTCGCCAGCTGAGCCGCGCGACACCTGCCTGCTCATCTGCCTGATACTCGCCAGCTGAGCCGCGCGACACCTGCCTGCTCATCTGCCTGATACTCGCCAGCTGAGCCGCGCGACACCTGCCTGCTCATCTGCCTGATACTCGCCAGCTGAGCCGCGCGACACCTGCCTGCTCATCTGCCTGATACTCGCCAGCTGAGCCGCGCGACACCTGCCTGCTCATCTGCCTGATACTCGCCAGCTGAGCCGCGCGACACCTGCCTGCTCATCTGCCTGATACTCGCCAGCTGAGCCGCGCGACACCTGCCTGCTCATCTGCCTGATACTCGCCAGCTGAGCCGCGCGACACCTGCCTGCTCATCTGCCTGATACTCGCCAGCTGAGCCGCGCGACACCTGCCTGCTCATCTGCCTGATACTCGCCAGCTGAGCCGCGCGACACCTGCCTGCTCATCTGCCTGATACTCGCCAGCTGAGCCGCGCGACACCTGCCTGCTCATCTGCCTGATACTCGCCAGCTGAGCCGCGCGACACCTGCCTGCTCATCTGCCTGATACTCGCCAGCTGAGCCGCGCGACACCTGCCTGCTCATCTGCCTGATACTCGCCAGCTGAGCCGCGCGACACCTGCCTGCTCATCTGCCTGATACTCGCCAGCTGAGCCGCGCGACACCTGCCTGCTCATCTGCCTGATACTCGCCAGCTGAGCCGCGCGACACCTGCCTGCTCATCTGCCTGATACTCGCCAGCTGAGCCGCGCGACACCTGCCTGCTCATCTGCCTGATACTCGCCAGCTGAGCCGCGCGACACCTGCCTGCTCATCTGCCTGATACTCGCCAGCTGAGCCGCGCGACACCTGCCTGCTCATCTGCCTGATACTCGCCAGCTGAGCCGCGCGACACCTGCCTGCTCATCTGCCTGATACTCGCCAGCTGAGCCGCGCGACACCTGCCTGCTCATCTGCCTGATACTCGCCAGCTGAGCCGCGCGACACCTGCCTGCTCATCTGCCTGATACTCGCCAGCTGAGCCGCGCGACACCTGCCTGCTCATCTGCCTGATACTCGCCAGCTGAGCCGCGCGACACCTGCCTGCTCATCTGCCTGATACTCGCCAGCTGAGCCGCGCGACACCTGCCTGCTCATCTGCCTGATACTCGCCAGCTGAGCCGCGCGACACCTGCCTGCTCATCTGCCTGATACTCGCCAGCTGAGCCGCGCGACACCTGCCTGCTCATCTGCCTGATACTCGCCAGCTGAGCCGCGCGACACCTGCCTGCTCATCTGCCTGATACTCGCCAGCTGAGCCGCGCGACACCTGCCTGCTCATCTGCCTGATACTCGCCAGCTGAGCCGCGCGACACCTGCCTGCTCATCTGCCTGATACTCGCCAGCTGAGCCGCGCGACACCTGCCTGCTCATCTGCCTGATACTCGCCAGCTGAGCCGCGCGACACCTGCCTGCTCATCTGCCTGATACTCGCCAGCTGAGCCGCGCGACACCTGCCTGCTCATCTGCCTGATACTCGCCAGCTGAGCCGCGCGACACCTGCCTGCTCATCTGCCTGATACTCGCCAGCTGAGCCGCGCGACACCTGCCTGCTCATCTGCCTGATACTCGCCAGCTGAGCCGCGCGACACCTGCCTGCTCATCTGCCTGATACTCGCCAGCTGAGCCGCGCGACACCTGCCTGCTCATCTGCCTGATACTCGCCAGCTGAGCCGCGCGACACCTGCCTGCTCATCTGCCTGATACTCGCCAGCTGAGCCGCGCGACACCTGCCTGCTCATCTGCCTGATACTCGCCAGCTGAGCCGCGCGACACCTGCCTGCTCATCTGCCTGATACTCGCCAGCTGAGCCGCGCGACACCTGCCTGCTCATCTGCCTGATACTCGCCAGCTGAGCCGCGCGACACCTGCCTGCTCATCTGCCTGATACTCGCCAGCTGAGCCGCGCGACACCTGCCTGCTCATCTGCCTGATACTCGCCAGCTGAGCCGCGCGACACCTGCCTGCTCATCTGCCTGATACTCGCCAGCTGAGCCGCGCGACACCTGCCTGCTCATCTGCCTGATACTCGCCAGCTGAGCCGCGCGACACCTGCCTGCTCATCTGCCTGATACTCGCCAGCTGAGCCGCGCGACACCTGCCTGCTCATCTGCCTGATACTCGCCAGCTGAGCCGCGCGACACCTGCCTGCTCATCTGCCTGATACTCGCCAGCTGAGCCGCGCGACACCTGCCTGCTCATCTGCCTGATACTCGCCAGCTGAGCCGCGCGACACCTGCCTGCTCATCTGCCTGATACTCGCCAGCTGAGCCGCGCGACACCTGCCTGCTCATCTGCCTGATACTCGCCAGCTGAGCCGCGCGACACCTGCCTGCTCATCTGCCTGATACTCGCCAGCTGAGCCGCGCGACACCTGCCTGCTCATCTGCCTGATACTCGCCAGCTGAGCCGCGCGACACCTGCCTGCTCATCTGCCTGATACTCGCCAGCTGAGCCGCGCGACACCTGCCTGCTCATCTGCCTGATACTCGCCAGCTGAGCCGCGCGACACCTGCCTGCTCATCTGCCTGATACTCGCCAGCTGAGCCGCGCGACACCTGCCTGCTCATCTGCCTGATACTCGCCAGCTGAGCCGCGCGACACCTGCCTGCTCATCTGCCTGATACTCGCCAGCTGAGCCGCGCGACACCTGCCTGCTCATCTGCCTGATACTCGCCAGCTGAGCCGCGCGACACCTGCCTGCTCATCTGCCTGATACTCGCCAGCTGAGCCGCGCGACACCTGCCTGCTCATCTGCCTGATACTCGCCAGCTGAGCCGCGCGACACCTGCCTGCTCATCTGCCTGATACTCGCCAGCTGAGCCGCGCGACACCTGCCTGCTCATCTGCCTGATACTCGCCAGCTGAGCCGCGCGACACCTGCCTGCTCATCTGCCTGATACTCGCCAGCTGAGCCGCGCGACACCTGCCTGCTCATCTGCCTGATACTCGCCAGCTGAGCCGCGCGACACCTGCCTGCTCATCTGCCTGATACTCGCCAGCTGAGCCGCGCGACACCTGCCTGCTCATCTGCCTGATACTCGCCAGCTGAGCCGCGCGACACCTGCCTGCTCATCTGCCTGATACTCGCCAGCTGAGCCGCGCGACACCTGCCTGCTCATCTGCCTGATACTCGCCAGCTGAGCCGCGCGACACCTGCCTGCTCATCTGCCTGATACTCGCCAGCTGAGCCGCGCGACACCTGCCTGCTCATCTGCCTGATACTCGCCAGCTGAGCCGCGCGACACCTGCCTGCTCATCTGCCTGATACTCGCCAGCTGAGCCGCGCGACACCTGCCTGCTCATCTGCCTGATACTCGCCAGCTGAGCCGCGCGACACCTGCCTGCTCATCTGCCTGATACTCGCCAGCTGAGCCGCGCGACACCTGCCTGCTCATCTGCCTGATACTCGCCAGCTGAGCCGCGCGACACCTGCCTGCTCATCTGCCTGATACTCGCCAGCTGAGCCGCGCGACACCTGCCTGCTCATCTGCCTGATACTCGCCAGCTGAGCCGCGCGACACCTGCCTGCTCATCTGCCTGATACTCGCCAGCTGAGCCGCGCGACACCTGCCTGCTCATCTGCCTGATACTCGCCAGCTGAGCCGCGCGACACCTGCCTGCTCATCTGCCTGATACTCGCCAGCTGAGCCGCGCGACACCTGCCTGCTCATCTGCCTGATACTCGCCAGCTGAGCCGCGCGACACCTGCCTGCTCATCTGCCTGATACTCGCCAGCTGAGCCGCGCGACACCTGCCTGCTCATCTGCCTGATACTCGCCAGCTGAGCCGCGCGACACCTGCCTGCTCATCTGCCTGATACTCGCCAGCTGAGCCGCGCGACACCTGCCTGCTCATCTGCCTGATACTCGCCAGCTGAGCCGCGCGACACCTGCCTGCTCATCTGCCTGATACTCGCCAGCTGAGCCGCGCGACACCTGCCTGCTCATCTGCCTGATACTCGCCAGCTGAGCCGCGCGACACCTGCCTGCTCATCTGCCTGATACTCGCCAGCTGAGCCGCGCGACACCTGCCTGCTCATCTGCCTGATACTCGCCAGCTGAGCCGCGCGACACCTGCCTGCTCATCTGCCTGATACTCGCCAGCTGAGCCGCGCGACACCTGCCTGCTCATCTGCCTGATACTCGCCAGCTGAGCCGCGCGACACCTGCCTGCTCATCTGCCTGATACTCGCCAGCTGAGCCGCGCGACACCTGCCTGCTCATCTGCCTGATACTCGCCAGCTGAGCCGCGCGACACCTGCCTGCTCATCTGCCTGATACTCGCCAGCTGAGCCGCGCGACACCTGCCTGCTCATCTGCCTGATACTCGCCAGCTGAGCCGCGCGACACCTGCCTGCTCATCTGCCTGATACTCGCCAGCTGAGCCGCGCGACACCTGCCTGCTCATCTGCCTGATACTCGCCAGCTGAGCCGCGCGACACCTGCCTGCTCATCTGCCTGATACTCGCCAGCTGAGCCGCGCGACACCTGCCTGCTCATCTGCCTGATACTCGCCAGCTGAGCCGCGCGACACCTGCCTGCTCATCTGCCTGATACTCGCCAGCTGAGCCGCGCGACACCTGCCTGCTCATCTGCCTGATACTCGCCAGCTGAGCCGCGCGACACCTGCCTGCTCATCTGCCTGATACTCGCCAGCTGAGCCGCGCGACACCTGCCTGCTCATCTGCCTGATACTCGCCAGCTGAGCCGCGCGACACCTGCCTGCTCATCTGCCTGATACTCGCCAGCTGAGCCGCGCGACACCTGCCTGCTCATCTGCCTGATACTCGCCAGCTGAGCCGCGCGACACCTGCCTGCTCATCTGCCTGATACTCGCCAGCTGAGCCGCGCGACACCTGCCTGCTCATCTGCCTGATACTCGCCAGCTGAGCCGCGCGACACCTGCCTGCTCATCTGCCTGATACTCGCCAGCTGAGCCGCGCGACACCTGCCTGCTCATCTGCCTGATACTCGCCAGCTGAGCCGCGCGACACCTGCCTGCTCATCTGCCTGATACTCGCCAGCTGAGCCGCGCGACACCTGCCTGCTCATCTGCCTGATACTCGCCAGCTGAGCCGCGCGACACCTGCCTGCTCATCTGCCTGATACTCGCCAGCTGAGCCGCGCGACACCTGCCTGCTCATCTGCCTGATACTCGCCAGCTGAGCCGCGCGACACCTGCCTGCTCATCTGCCTGATACTCGCCAGCTGAGCCGCGCGACACCTGCCTGCTCATCTGCCTGATACTCGCCAGCTGAGCCGCGCGACACCTGCCTGCTCATCTGCCTGATACTCGCCAGCTGAGCCGCGCGACACCTGCCTGCTCATCTGCCTGATACTCGCCAGCTGAGCCGCGCGACACCTGCCTGCTCATCTGCCTGATACTCGCCAGCTGAGCCGCGCGACACCTGCCTGCTCATCTGCCTGATACTCGCCAGCTGAGCCGCGCGACACCTGCCTGCTCATCTGCCTGATACTCGCCAGCTGAGCCGCGCGACACCTGCCTGCTCATCTGCCTGATACTCGCCAGCTGAGCCGCGCGACACCTGCCTGCTCATCTGCCTGATACTCGCCAGCTGAGCCGCGCGACACCTGCCTGCTCATCTGCCTGATACTCGCCAGCTGAGCCGCGCGACACCTGCCTGCTCATCTGCCTGATACTCGCCAGCTGAGCCGCGCGACACCTGCCTGCTCATCTGCCTGATACTCGCCAGCTGAGCCGCGCGACACCTGCCTGCTCATCTGCCTGATACTCGCCAGCTGAGCCGCGCGACACCTGCCTGCTCATCTGCCTGATACTCGCCAGCTGAGCCGCGCGACACCTGCCTGCTCATCTGCCTGATACTCGCCAGCTGAGCCGCGCGACACCTGCCTGCTCATCTGCCTGATACTCGCCAGCTGAGCCGCGCGACACCTGCCTGCTCATCTGCCTGATACTCGCCAGCTGAGCCGCGCGACACCTGCCTGCTCATCTGCCTGATACTCGCCAGCTGAGCCGCGCGACACCTGCCTGCTCATCTGCCTGATACTCGCCAGCTGAGCCGCGCGACACCTGCCTGCTCATCTGCCTGATACTCGCCAGCTGAGCCGCGCGACACCTGCCTGCTCATCTGCCTGATACTCGCCAGCTGAGCCGCGCGACACCTGCCTGCTCATCTGCCTGATACTCGCCAGCTGAGCCGCGCGACACCTGCCTGCTCATCTGCCTGATACTCGCCAGCTGAGCCGCGCGACACCTGCCTGCTCATCTGCCTGATACTCGCCAGCTGAGCCGCGCGACACCTGCCTGCTCATCTGCCTGATACTCGCCAGCTGAGCCGCGCGACACCTGCCTGCTCATCTGCCTGATACTCGCCAGCTGAGCCGCGCGACACCTGCCTGCTCATCTGCCTGATACTCGCCAGCTGAGCCGCGCGACACCTGCCTGCTCATCTGCCTGATACTCGCCAGCTGAGCCGCGCGACACCTGCCTGCTCATCTGCCTGATACTCGCCAGCTGAGCCGCGCGACACCTGCCTGCTCATCTGCCTGATACTCGCCAGCTGAGCCGCGCGACACCTGCCTGCTCATCTGCCTGATACTCGCCAGCTGAGCCGCGCGACACCTGCCTGCTCATCTGCCTGATACTCGCCAGCTGAGCCGCGCGACACCTGCCTGCTCATCTGCCTGATACTCGCCAGCTGAGCCGCGCGACACCTGCCTGCTCATCTGCCTGATACTCGCCAGCTGAGCCGCGCGACACCTGCCTGCTCATCTGCCTGATACTCGCCAGCTGAGCCGCGCGACACCTGCCTGCTCATCTGCCTGATACTCGCCAGCTGAGCCGCGCGACACCTGCCTGCTCATCTGCCTGATACTCGCCAGCTGAGCCGCGCGACACCTGCCTGCTCATCTGCCTGATACTCGCCAGCTGAGCCGCGCGACACCTGCCTGCTCATCTGCCTGATACTCGCCAGCTGAGCCGCGCGACACCTGCCTGCTCATCTGCCTGATACTCGCCAGCTGAGCCGCGCGACACCTGCCTGCTCATCTGCCTGATACTCGCCAGCTGAGCCGCGCGACACCTGCCTGCTCATCTGCCTGATACTCGCCAGCTGAGCCGCGCGACACCTGCCTGCTCATCTGCCTGATACTCGCCAGCTGAGCCGCGCGACACCTGCCTGCTCATCTGCCTGATACTCGCCAGCTGAGCCGCGCGACACCTGCCTGCTCATCTGCCTGATACTCGCCAGCTGAGCCGCGCGACACCTGCCTGCTCATCTGCCTGATACTCGCCAGCTGAGCCGCGCGACACCTGCCTGCTCATCTGCCTGATACTCGCCAGCTGAGCCGCGCGACACCTGCCTGCTCATCTGCCTGATACTCGCCAGCTGAGCCGCGCGACACCTGCCTGCTCATCTGCCTGATACTCGCCAGCTGAGCCGCGCGACACCTGCCTGCTCATCTGCCTGATACTCGCCAGCTGAGCCGCGCGACACCTGCCTGCTCATCTGCCTGATACTCGCCAGCTGAGCCGCGCGACACCTGCCTGCTCATCTGCCTGATACTCGCCAGCTGAGCCGCGCGACACCTGCCTGCTCATCTGCCTGATACTCGCCAGCTGAGCCGCGCGACACCTGCCTGCTCATCTGCCTGATACTCGCCAGCTGAGCCGCGCGACACCTGCCTGCTCATCTGCCTGATACTCGCCAGCTGAGCCGCGCGACACCTGCCTGCTCATCTGCCTGATACTCGCCAGCTGAGCCGCGCGACACCTGCCTGCTCATCTGCCTGATACTCGCCAGCTGAGCCGCGCGACACCTGCCTGCTCATCTGCCTGATACTCGCCAGCTGAGCCGCGCGACACCTGCCTGCTCATCTGCCTGATACTCGCCAGCTGAGCCGCGCGACACCTGCCTGCTCATCTGCCTGATACTCGCCAGCTGAGCCGCGCGACACCTGCCTGCTCATCTGCCTGATACTCGCCAGCTGAGCCGCGCGACACCTGCCTGCTCATCTGCCTGATACTCGCCAGCTGAGCCGCGCGACACCTGCCTGCTCATCTGCCTGATACTCGCCAGCTGAGCCGCGCGACACCTGCCTGCTCATCTGCCTGATACTCGCCAGCTGAGCCGCGCGACACCTGCCTGCTCATCTGCCTGATACTCGCCAGCTGAGCCGCGCGACACCTGCCTGCTCATCTGCCTGATACTCGCCAGCTGAGCCGCGCGACACCTGCCTGCTCATCTGCCTGATACTCGCCAGCTGAGCCGCGCGACACCTGCCTGCTCATCTGCCTGATACTCGCCAGCTGAGCCGCGCGACACCTGCCTGCTCATCTGCCTGATACTCGCCAGCTGAGCCGCGCGACACCTGCCTGCTCATCTGCCTGATACTCGCCAGCTGAGCCGCGCGACACCTGCCTGCTCATCTGCCTGATACTCGCCAGCTGAGCCGCGCGACACCTGCCTGCTCATCTGCCTGATACTCGCCAGCTGAGCCGCGCGACACCTGCCTGCTCATCTGCCTGATACTCGCCAGCTGAGCCGCGCGACACCTGCCTGCTCATCTGCCTGATACTCGCCAGCTGAGCCGCGCGACACCTGCCTGCTCATCTGCCTGATACTCGCCAGCTGAGCCGCGCGACACCTGCCTGCTCATCTGCCTGATACTCGCCAGCTGAGCCGCGCGACACCTGCCTGCTCATCTGCCTGATACTCGCCAGCTGAGCCGCGCGACACCTGCCTGCTCATCTGCCTGATACTCGCCAGCTGAGCCGCGCGACACCTGCCTGCTCATCTGCCTGATACTCGCCAGCTGAGCCGCGCGACACCTGCCTGCTCATCTGCCTGATACTCGCCAGCTGAGCCGCGCGACACCTGCCTGCTCATCTGCCTGATACTCGCCAGCTGAGCCGCGCGACACCTGCCTGCTCATCTGCCTGATACTCGCCAGCTGAGCCGCGCGACACCTGCCTGCTCATCTGCCTGATACTCGCCAGCTGAGCCGCGCGACACCTGCCTGCTCATCTGCCTGATACTCGCCAGCTGAGCCGCGCGACACCTGCCTGCTCATCTGCCTGATACTCGCCAGCTGAGCCGCGCGACACCTGCCTGCTCATCTGCCTGATACTCGCCAGCTGAGCCGCGCGACACCTGCCTGCTCATCTGCCTGATACTCGCCAGCTGAGCCGCGCGACACCTGCCTGCTCATCTGCCTGATACTCGCCAGCTGAGCCGCGCGACACCTGCCTGCTCATCTGCCTGATACTCGCCAGCTGAGCCGCGCGACACCTGCCTGCTCATCTGCCTGATACTCGCCAGCTGAGCCGCGCGACACCTGCCTGCTCATCTGCCTGATACTCGCCAGCTGAGCCGCGCGACACCTGCCTGCTCATCTGCCTGATACTCGCCAGCTGAGCCGCGCGACACCTGCCTGCTCATCTGCCTGATACTCGCCAGCTGAGCCGCGCGACACCTGCCTGCTCATCTGCCTGATACTCGCCAGCTGAGCCGCGCGACACCTGCCTGCTCATCTGCCTGATACTCGCCAGCTGAGCCGCGCGACACCTGCCTGCTCATCTGCCTGATACTCGCCAGCTGAGCCGCGCGACACCTGCCTGCTCATCTGCCTGATACTCGCCAGCTGAGCCGCGCGACACCTGCCTGCTCATCTGCCTGATACTCGCCAGCTGAGCCGCGCGACACCTGCCTGCTCATCTGCCTGATACTCGCCAGCTGAGCCGCGCGACACCTGCCTGCTCATCTGCCTGATACTCGCCAGCTGAGCCGCGCGACACCTGCCTGCTCATCTGCCTGATACTCGCCAGCTGAGCCGCGCGACACCTGCCTGCTCATCTGCCTGATACTCGCCAGCTGAGCCGCGCGACACCTGCCTGCTCATCTGCCTGATACTCGCCAGCTGAGCCGCGCGACACCTGCCTGCTCATCTGCCTGATACTCGCCAGCTGAGCCGCGCGACACCTGCCTGCTCATCTGCCTGATACTCGCCAGCTGAGCCGCGCGACACCTGCCTGCTCATCTGCCTGATACTCGCCAGCTGAGCCGCGCGACACCTGCCTGCTCATCTGCCTGATACTCGCCAGCTGAGCCGCGCGACACCTGCCTGCTCATCTGCCTGATACTCGCCAGCTGAGCCGCGCGACACCTGCCTGCTCATCTGCCTGATACTCGCCAGCTGAGCCGCGCGACACCTGCCTGCTCATCTGCCTGATACTCGCCAGCTGAGCCGCGCGACACCTGCCTGCTCATCTGCCTGATACTCGCCAGCTGAGCCGCGCGACACCTGCCTGCTCATCTGCCTGATACTCGCCAGCTGAGCCGCGCGACACCTGCCTGCTCATCTGCCTGATACTCGCCAGCTGAGCCGCGCGACACCTGCCTGCTCATCTGCCTGATACTCGCCAGCTGAGCCGCGCGACACCTGCCTGCTCATCTGCCTGATACTCGCCAGCTGAGCCGCGCGACACCTGCCTGCTCATCTGCCTGATACTCGCCAGCTGAGCCGCGCGACACCTGCCTGCTCATCTGCCTGATACTCGCCAGCTGAGCCGCGCGACACCTGCCTGCTCATCTGCCTGATACTCGCCAGCTGAGCCGCGCGACACCTGCCTGCTCATCTGCCTGATACTCGCCAGCTGAGCCGCGCGACACCTGCCTGCTCATCTGCCTGATACTCGCCAGCTGAGCCGCGCGACACCTGCCTGCTCATCTGCCTGATACTCGCCAGCTGAGCCGCGCGACACCTGCCTGCTCATCTGCCTGATACTCGCCAGCTGAGCCGCGCGACACCTGCCTGCTCATCTGCCTGATACTCGCCAGCTGAGCCGCGCGACACCTGCCTGCTCATCTGCCTGATACTCGCCAGCTGAGCCGCGCGACACCTGCCTGCTCATCTGCCTGATACTCGCCAGCTGAGCCGCGCGACACCTGCCTGCTCATCTGCCTGATACTCGCCAGCTGAGCCGCGCGACACCTGCCTGCTCATCTGCCTGATACTCGCCAGCTGAGCCGCGCGACACCTGCCTGCTCATCTGCCTGATACTCGCCAGCTGAGCCGCGCGACACCTGCCTGCTCATCTGCCTGATACTCGCCAGCTGAGCCGCGCGACACCTGCCTGCTCATCTGCCTGATACTCGCCAGCTGAGCCGCGCGACACCTGCCTGCTCATCTGCCTGATACTCGCCAGCTGAGCCGCGCGACACCTGCCTGCTCATCTGCCTGATACTCGCCAGCTGAGCCGCGCGACACCTGCCTGCTCATCTGCCTGATACTCGCCAGCTGAGCCGCGCGACACCTGCCTGCTCATCTGCCTGATACTCGCCAGCTGAGCCGCGCGACACCTGCCTGCTCATCTGCCTGATACTCGCCAGCTGAGCCGCGCGACACCTGCCTGCTCATCTGCCTGATACTCGCCAGCTGAGCCGCGCGACACCTGCCTGCTCATCTGCCTGATACTCGCCAGCTGAGCCGCGCGACACCTGCCTGCTCATCTGCCTGATACTCGCCAGCTGAGCCGCGCGACACCTGCCTGCTCATCTGCCTGATACTCGCCAGCTGAGCCGCGCGACACCTGCCTGCTCATCTGCCTGATACTCGCCAGCTGAGCCGCGCGACACCTGCCTGCTCATCTGCCTGATACTCGCCAGCTGAGCCGCGCGACACCTGCCTGCTCATCTGCCTGATACTCGCCAGCTGAGCCGCGCGACACCTGCCTGCTCATCTGCCTGATACTCGCCAGCTGAGCCGCGCGACACCTGCCTGCTCATCTGCCTGATACTCGCCAGCTGAGCCGCGCGACACCTGCCTGCTCATCTGCCTGATACTCGCCAGCTGAGCCGCGCGACACCTGCCTGCTCATCTGCCTGATACTCGCCAGCTGAGCCGCGCGACACCTGCCTGCTCATCTGCCTGATACTCGCCAGCTGAGCCGCGCGACACCTGCCTGCTCATCTGCCTGATACTCGCCAGCTGAGCCGCGCGACACCTGCCTGCTCATCTGCCTGATACTCGCCAGCTGAGCCGCGCGACACCTGCCTGCTCATCTGCCTGATACTCGCCAGCTGAGCCGCGCGACACCTGCCTGCTCATCTGCCTGATACTCGCCAGCTGAGCCGCGCGACACCTGCCTGCTCATCTGCCTGATACTCGCCAGCTGAGCCGCGCGACACCTGCCTGCTCATCTGCCTGATACTCGCCAGCTGAGCCGCGCGACACCTGCCTGCTCATCTGCCTGATACTCGCCAGCTGAGCCGCGCGACACCTGCCTGCTCATCTGCCTGATACTCGCCAGCTGAGCCGCGCGACACCTGCCTGCTCATCTGCCTGATACTCGCCAGCTGAGCCGCGCGACACCTGCCTGCTCATCTGCCTGATACTCGCCAGCTGAGCCGCGCGACACCTGCCTGCTCATCTGCCTGATACTCGCCAGCTGAGCCGCGCGACACCTGCCTGCTCATCTGCCTGATACTCGCCAGCTGAGCCGCGCGACACCTGCCTGCTCATCTGCCTGATACTCGCCAGCTGAGCCGCGCGACACCTGCCTGCTCATCTGCCTGATACTCGCCAGCTGAGCCGCGCGACACCTGCCTGCTCATCTGCCTGATACTCGCCAGCTGAGCCGCGCGACACCTGCCTGCTCATCTGCCTGATACTCGCCAGCTGAGCCGCGCGACACCTGCCTGCTCATCTGCCTGATACTCGCCAGCTGAGCCGCGCGACACCTGCCTGCTCATCTGCCTGATACTCGCCAGCTGAGCCGCGCGACACCTGCCTGCTCATCTGCCTGATACTCGCCAGCTGAGCCGCGCGACACCTGCCTGCTCATCTGCCTGATACTCGCCAGCTGAGCCGCGCGACACCTGCCTGCTCATCTGCCTGATACTCGCCAGCTGAGCCGCGCGACACCTGCCTGCTCATCTGCCTGATACTCGCCAGCTGAGCCGCGCGACACCTGCCTGCTCATCTGCCTGATACTCGCCAGCTGAGCCGCGCGACACCTGCCTGCTCATCTGCCTGATACTCGCCAGCTGAGCCGCGCGACACCTGCCTGCTCATCTGCCTGATACTCGCCAGCTGAGCCGCGCGACACCTGCCTGCTCATCTGCCTGATACTCGCCAGCTGAGCCGCGCGACACCTGCCTGCTCATCTGCCTGATACTCGCCAGCTGAGCCGCGCGACACCTGCCTGCTCATCTGCCTGATACTCGCCAGCTGAGCCGCGCGACACCTGCCTGCTCATCTGCCTGATACTCGCCAGCTGAGCCGCGCGACACCTGCCTGCTCATCTGCCTGATACTCGCCAGCTGAGCCGCGCGACACCTGCCTGCTCATCTGCCTGATACTCGCCAGCTGAGCCGCGCGACACCTGCCTGCTCATCTGCCTGATACTCGCCAGCTGAGCCGCGCGACACCTGCCTGCTCATCTGCCTGATACTCGCCAGCTGAGCCGCGCGACACCTGCCTGCTCATCTGCCTGATACTCGCCAGCTGAGCCGCGCGACACCTGCCTGCTCATCTGCCTGATACTCGCCAGCTGAGCCGCGCGACACCTGCCTGCTCATCTGCCTGATACTCGCCAGCTGAGCCGCGCGACACCTGCCTGCTCATCTGCCTGATACTCGCCAGCTGAGCCGCGCGACACCTGCCTGCTCATCTGCCTGATACTCGCCAGCTGAGCCGCGCGACACCTGCCTGCTCATCTGCCTGATACTCGCCAGCTGAGCCGCGCGACACCTGCCTGCTCATCTGCCTGATACTCGCCAGCTGAGCCGCGCGACACCTGCCTGCTCATCTGCCTGATACTCGCCAGCTGAGCCGCGCGACACCTGCCTGCTCATCTGCCTGATACTCGCCAGCTGAGCCGCGCGACACCTGCCTGCTCATCTGCCTGATACTCGCCAGCTGAGCCGCGCGACACCTGCCTGCTCATCTGCCTGATACTCGCCAGCTGAGCCGCGCGACACCTGCCTGCTCATCTGCCTGATACTCGCCAGCTGAGCCGCGCGACACCTGCCTGCTCATCTGCCTGATACTCGCCAGCTGAGCCGCGCGACACCTGCCTGCTCATCTGCCTGATACTCGCCAGCTGAGCCGCGCGACACCTGCCTGCTCATCTGCCTGATACTCGCCAGCTGAGCCGCGCGACACCTGCCTGCTCATCTGCCTGATACTCGCCAGCTGAGCCGCGCGACACCTGCCTGCTCATCTGCCTGATACTCGCCAGCTGAGCCGCGCGACACCTGCCTGCTCATCTGCCTGATACTCGCCAGCTGAGCCGCGCGACACCTGCCTGCTCATCTGCCTGATACTCGCCAGCTGAGCCGCGCGACACCTGCCTGCTCATCTGCCTGATACTCGCCAGCTGAGCCGCGCGACACCTGCCTGCTCATCTGCCTGATACTCGCCAGCTGAGCCGCGCGACACCTGCCTGCTCATCTGCCTGATACTCGCCAGCTGAGCCGCGCGACACCTGCCTGCTCATCTGCCTGATACTCGCCAGCTGAGCCGCGCGACACCTGCCTGCTCATCTGCCTGATACTCGCCAGCTGAGCCGCGCGACACCTGCCTGCTCATCTGCCTGATACTCGCCAGCTGAGCCGCGCGACACCTGCCTGCTCATCTGCCTGATACTCGCCAGCTGAGCCGCGCGACACCTGCCTGCTCATCTGCCTGATACTCGCCAGCTGAGCCGCGCGACACCTGCCTGCTCATCTGCCTGATACTCGCCAGCTGAGCCGCGCGACACCTGCCTGCTCATCTGCCTGATACTCGCCAGCTGAGCCGCGCGACACCTGCCTGCTCATCTGCCTGATACTCGCCAGCTGAGCCGCGCGACACCTGCCTGCTCATCTGCCTGATACTCGCCAGCTGAGCCGCGCGACACCTGCCTGCTCATCTGCCTGATACTCGCCAGCTGAGCCGCGCGACACCTGCCTGCTCATCTGCCTGATACTCGCCAGCTGAGCCGCGCGACACCTGCCTGCTCATCTGCCTGATACTCGCCAGCTGAGCCGCGCGACACCTGCCTGCTCATCTGCCTGATACTCGCCAGCTGAGCCGCGCGACACCTGCCTGCTCATCTGCCTGATACTCGCCAGCTGAGCCGCGCGACACCTGCCTGCTCATCTGCCTGATACTCGCCAGCTGAGCCGCGCGACACCTGCCTGCTCATCTGCCTGATACTCGCCAGCTGAGCCGCGCGACACCTGCCTGCTCATCTGCCTGATACTCGCCAGCTGAGCCGCGCGACACCTGCCTGCTCATCTGCCTGATACTCGCCAGCTGAGCCGCGCGACACCTGCCTGCTCATCTGCCTGATACTCGCCAGCTGAGCCGCGCGACACCTGCCTGCTCATCTGCCTGATACTCGCCAGCTGAGCCGCGCGACACCTGCCTGCTCATCTGCCTGATACTCGCCAGCTGAGCCGCGCGACACCTGCCTGCTCATCTGCCTGATACTCGCCAGCTGAGCCGCGCGACACCTGCCTGCTCATCTGCCTGATACTCGCCAGCTGAGCCGCGCGACACCTGCCTGCTCATCTGCCTGATACTCGCCAGCTGAGCCGCGCGACACCTGCCTGCTCATCTGCCTGATACTCGCCAGCTGAGCCGCGCGACACCTGCCTGCTCATCTGCCTGATACTCGCCAGCTGAGCCGCGCGACACCTGCCTGCTCATCTGCCTGATACTCGCCAGCTGAGCCGCGCGACACCTGCCTGCTCATCTGCCTGATACTCGCCAGCTGAGCCGCGCGACACCTGCCTGCTCATCTGCCTGATACTCGCCAGCTGAGCCGCGCGACACCTGCCTGCTCATCTGCCTGATACTCGCCAGCTGAGCCGCGCGACACCTGCCTGCTCATCTGCCTGATACTCGCCAGCTGAGCCGCGCGACACCTGCCTGCTCATCTGCCTGATACTCGCCAGCTGAGCCGCGCGACACCTGCCTGCTCATCTGCCTGATACTCGCCAGCTGAGCCGCGCGACACCTGCCTGCTCATCTGCCTGATACTCGCCAGCTGAGCCGCGCGACACCTGCCTGCTCATCTGCCTGATACTCGCCAGCTGAGCCGCGCGACACCTGCCTGCTCATCTGCCTGATACTCGCCAGCTGAGCCGCGCGACACCTGCCTGCTCATCTGCCTGATACTCGCCAGCTGAGCCGCGCGACACCTGCCTGCTCATCTGCCTGATACTCGCCAGCTGAGCCGCGCGACACCTGCCTGCTCATCTGCCTGATACTCGCCAGCTGAGCCGCGCGACACCTGCCTGCTCATCTGCCTGATACTCGCCAGCTGAGCCGCGCGACACCTGCCTGCTCATCTGCCTGATACTCGCCAGCTGAGCCGCGCGACACCTGCCTGCTCATCTGCCTGATACTCGCCAGCTGAGCCGCGCGACACCTGCCTGCTCATCTGCCTGATACTCGCCAGCTGAGCCGCGCGACACCTGCCTGCTCATCTGCCTGATACTCGCCAGCTGAGCCGCGCGACACCTGCCTGCTCATCTGCCTGATACTCGCCAGCTGAGCCGCGCGACACCTGCCTGCTCATCTGCCTGATACTCGCCAGCTGAGCCGCGCGACACCTGCCTGCTCATCTGCCTGATACTCGCCAGCTGAGCCGCGCGACACCTGCCTGCTCATCTGCCTGATACTCGCCAGCTGAGCCGCGCGACACCTGCCTGCTCATCTGCCTGATACTCGCCAGCTGAGCCGCGCGACACCTGCCTGCTCATCTGCCTGATACTCGCCAGCTGAGCCGCGCGACACCTGCCTGCTCATCTGCCTGATACTCGCCAGCTGAGCCGCGCGACACCTGCCTGCTCATCTGCCTGATACTCGCCAGCTGAGCCGCGCGACACCTGCCTGCTCATCTGCCTGATACTCGCCAGCTGAGCCGCGCGACACCTGCCTGCTCATCTGCCTGATACTCGCCAGCTGAGCCGCGCGACACCTGCCTGCTCATCTGCCTGATACTCGCCAGCTGAGCCGCGCGACACCTGCCTGCTCATCTGCCTGATACTCGCCAGCTGAGCCGCGCGACACCTGCCTGCTCATCTGCCTGATACTCGCCAGCTGAGCCGCGCGACACCTGCCTGCTCATCTGCCTGATACTCGCCAGCTGAGCCGCGCGACACCTGCCTGCTCATCTGCCTGATACTCGCCAGCTGAGCCGCGCGACACCTGCCTGCTCATCTGCCTGATACTCGCCAGCTGAGCCGCGCGACACCTGCCTGCTCATCTGCCTGATACTCGCCAGCTGAGCCGCGCGACACCTGCCTGCTCATCTGCCTGATACTCGCCAGCTGAGCCGCGCGACACCTGCCTGCTCATCTGCCTGATACTCGCCAGCTGAGCCGCGCGACACCTGCCTGCTCATCTGCCTGATACTCGCCAGCTGAGCCGCGCGACACCTGCCTGCTCATCTGCCTGATACTCGCCAGCTGAGCCGCGCGACACCTGCCTGCTCATCTGCCTGATACTCGCCAGCTGAGCCGCGCGACACCTGCCTGCTCATCTGCCTGATACTCGCCAGCTGAGCCGCGCGACACCTGCCTGCTCATCTGCCTGATACTCGCCAGCTGAGCCGCGCGACACCTGCCTGCTCATCTGCCTGATACTCGCCAGCTGAGCCGCGCGACACCTGCCTGCTCATCTGCCTGATACTCGCCAGCTGAGCCGCGCGACACCTGCCTGCTCATCTGCCTGATACTCGCCAGCTGAGCCGCGCGACACCTGCCTGCTCATCTGCCTGATACTCGCCAGCTGAGCCGCGCGACACCTGCCTGCTCATCTGCCTGATACTCGCCAGCTGAGCCGCGCGACACCTGCCTGCTCATCTGCCTGATACTCGCCAGCTGAGCCGCGCGACACCTGCCTGCTCATCTGCCTGATACTCGCCAGCTGAGCCGCGCGACACCTGCCTGCTCATCTGCCTGATACTCGCCAGCTGAGCCGCGCGACACCTGCCTGCTCATCTGCCTGATACTCGCCAGCTGAGCCGCGCGACACCTGCCTGCTCATCTGCCTGATACTCGCCAGCTGAGCCGCGCGACACCTGCCTGCTCATCTGCCTGATACTCGCCAGCTGAGCCGCGCGACACCTGCCTGCTCATCTGCCTGATACTCGCCAGCTGAGCCGCGCGACACCTGCCTGCTCATCTGCCTGATACTCGCCAGCTGAGCCGCGCGACACCTGCCTGCTCATCTGCCTGATACTCGCCAGCTGAGCCGCGCGACACCTGCCTGCTCATCTGCCTGATACTCGCCAGCTGAGCCGCGCGACACCTGCCTGCTCATCTGCCTGATACTCGCCAGCTGAGCCGCGCGACACCTGCCTGCTCATCTGCCTGATACTCGCCAGCTGAGCCGCGCGACACCTGCCTGCTCATCTGCCTGATACTCGCCAGCTGAGCCGCGCGACACCTGCCTGCTCATCTGCCTGATACTCGCCAGCTGAGCCGCGCGACACCTGCCTGCTCATCTGCCTGATACTCGCCAGCTGAGCCGCGCGACACCTGCCTGCTCATCTGCCTGATACTCGCCAGCTGAGCCGCGCGACACCTGCCTGCTCATCTGCCTGATACTCGCCAGCTGAGCCGCGCGACACCTGCCTGCTCATCTGCCTGATACTCGCCAGCTGAGCCGCGCGACACCTGCCTGCTCATCTGCCTGATACTCGCCAGCTGAGCCGCGCGACACCTGCCTGCTCATCTGCCTGATACTCGCCAGCTGAGCCGCGCGACACCTGCCTGCTCATCTGCCTGATACTCGCCAGCTGAGCCGCGCGACACCTGCCTGCTCATCTGCCTGATACTCGCCAGCTGAGCCGCGCGACACCTGCCTGCTCATCTGCCTGATACTCGCCAGCTGAGCCGCGCGACACCTGCCTGCTCATCTGCCTGATACTCGCCAGCTGAGCCGCGCGACACCTGCCTGCTCATCTGCCTGATACTCGCCAGCTGAGCCGCGCGACACCTGCCTGCTCATCTGCCTGATACTCGCCAGCTGAGCCGCGCGACACCTGCCTGCTCATCTGCCTGATACTCGCCAGCTGAGCCGCGCGACACCTGCCTGCTCATCTGCCTGATACTCGCCAGCTGAGCCGCGCGACACCTGCCTGCTCATCTGCCTGATACTCGCCAGCTGAGCCGCGCGACACCTGCCTGCTCATCTGCCTGATACTCGCCAGCTGAGCCGCGCGACACCTGCCTGCTCATCTGCCTGATACTCGCCAGCTGAGCCGCGCGACACCTGCCTGCTCATCTGCCTGATACTCGCCAGCTGAGCCGCGCGACACCTGCCTGCTCATCTGCCTGATACTCGCCAGCTGAGCCGCGCGACACCTGCCTGCTCATCTGCCTGATACTCGCCAGCTGAGCCGCGCGACACCTGCCTGCTCATCTGCCTGATACTCGCCAGCTGAGCCGCGCGACACCTGCCTGCTCATCTGCCTGATACTCGCCAGCTGAGCCGCGCGACACCTGCCTGCTCATCTGCCTGATACTCGCCAGCTGAGCCGCGCGACACCTGCCTGCTCATCTGCCTGATACTCGCCAGCTGAGCCGCGCGACACCTGCCTGCTCATCTGCCTGATACTCGCCAGCTGAGCCGCGCGACACCTGCCTGCTCATCTGCCTGATACTCGCCAGCTGAGCCGCGCGACACCTGCCTGCTCATCTGCCTGATACTCGCCAGCTGAGCCGCGCGACACCTGCCTGCTCATCTGCCTGATACTCGCCAGCTGAGCCGCGCGACACCTGCCTGCTCATCTGCCTGATACTCGCCAGCTGAGCCGCGCGACACCTGCCTGCTCATCTGCCTGATACTCGCCAGCTGAGCCGCGCGACACCTGCCTGCTCATCTGCCTGATACTCGCCAGCTGAGCCGCGCGACACCTGCCTGCTCATCTGCCTGATACTCGCCAGCTGAGCCGCGCGACACCTGCCTGCTCATCTGCCTGATACTCGCCAGCTGAGCCGCGCGACACCTGCCTGCTCATCTGCCTGATACTCGCCAGCTGAGCCGCGCGACACCTGCCTGCTCATCTGCCTGATACTCGCCAGCTGAGCCGCGCGACACCTGCCTGCTCATCTGCCTGATACTCGCCAGCTGAGCCGCGCGACACCTGCCTGCTCATCTGCCTGATACTCGCCAGCTGAGCCGCGCGACACCTGCCTGCTCATCTGCCTGATACTCGCCAGCTGAGCCGCGCGACACCTGCCTGCTCATCTGCCTGATACTCGCCAGCTGAGCCGCGCGACACCTGCCTGCTCATCTGCCTGATACTCGCCAGCTGAGCCGCGCGACACCTGCCTGCTCATCTGCCTGATACTCGCCAGCTGAGCCGCGCGACACCTGCCTGCTCATCTGCCTGATACTCGCCAGCTGAGCCGCGCGACACCTGCCTGCTCATCTGCCTGATACTCGCCAGCTGAGCCGCGCGACACCTGCCTGCTCATCTGCCTGATACTCGCCAGCTGAGCCGCGCGACACCTGCCTGCTCATCTGCCTGATACTCGCCAGCTGAGCCGCGCGACACCTGCCTGCTCATCTGCCTGATACTCGCCAGCTGAGCCGCGCGACACCTGCCTGCTCATCTGCCTGATACTCGCCAGCTGAGCCGCGCGACACCTGCCTGCTCATCTGCCTGATACTCGCCAGCTGAGCCGCGCGACACCTGCCTGCTCATCTGCCTGATACTCGCCAGCTGAGCCGCGCGACACCTGCCTGCTCATCTGCCTGATACTCGCCAGCTGAGCCGCGCGACACCTGCCTGCTCATCTGCCTGATACTCGCCAGCTGAGCCGCGCGACACCTGCCTGCTCATCTGCCTGATACTCGCCAGCTGAGCCGCGCGACACCTGCCTGCTCATCTGCCTGATACTCGCCAGCTGAGCCGCGCGACACCTGCCTGCTCATCTGCCTGATACTCGCCAGCTGAGCCGCGCGACACCTGCCTGCTCATCTGCCTGATACTCGCCAGCTGAGCCGCGCGACACCTGCCTGCTCATCTGCCTGATACTCGCCAGCTGAGCCGCGCGACACCTGCCTGCTCATCTGCCTGATACTCGCCAGCTGAGCCGCGCGACACCTGCCTGCTCATCTGCCTGATACTCGCCAGCTGAGCCGCGCGACACCTGCCTGCTCATCTGCCTGATACTCGCCAGCTGAGCCGCGCGACACCTGCCTGCTCATCTGCCTGATACTCGCCAGCTGAGCCGCGCGACACCTGCCTGCTCATCTGCCTGATACTCGCCAGCTGAGCCGCGCGACACCTGCCTGCTCATCTGCCTGATACTCGCCAGCTGAGCCGCGCGACACCTGCCTGCTCATCTGCCTGATACTCGCCAGCTGAGCCGCGCGACACCTGCCTGCTCATCTGCCTGATACTCGCCAGCTGAGCCGCGCGACACCTGCCTGCTCATCTGCCTGATACTCGCCAGCTGAGCCGCGCGACACCTGCCTGCTCATCTGCCTGATACTCGCCAGCTGAGCCGCGCGACACCTGCCTGCTCATCTGCCTGATACTCGCCAGCTGAGCCGCGCGACACCTGCCTGCTCATCTGCCTGATACTCGCCAGCTGAGCCGCGCGACACCTGCCTGCTCATCTGCCTGATACTCGCCAGCTGAGCCGCGCGACACCTGCCTGCTCATCTGCCTGATACTCGCCAGCTGAGCCGCGCGACACCTGCCTGCTCATCTGCCTGATACTCGCCAGCTGAGCCGCGCGACACCTGCCTGCTCATCTGCCTGATACTCGCCAGCTGAGCCGCGCGACACCTGCCTGCTCATCTGCCTGATACTCGCCAGCTGAGCCGCGCGACACCTGCCTGCTCATCTGCCTGATACTCGCCAGCTGAGCCGCGCGACACCTGCCTGCTCATCTGCCTGATACTCGCCAGCTGAGCCGCGCGACACCTGCCTGCTCATCTGCCTGATACTCGCCAGCTGAGCCGCGCGACACCTGCCTGCTCATCTGCCTGATACTCGCCAGCTGAGCCGCGCGACACCTGCCTGCTCATCTGCCTGATACTCGCCAGCTGAGCCGCGCGACACCTGCCTGCTCATCTGCCTGATACTCGCCAGCTGAGCCGCGCGACACCTGCCTGCTCATCTGCCTGATACTCGCCAGCTGAGCCGCGCGACACCTGCCTGCTCATCTGCCTGATACTCGCCAGCTGAGCCGCGCGACACCTGCCTGCTCATCTGCCTGATACTCGCCAGCTGAGCCGCGCGACACCTGCCTGCTCATCTGCCTGATACTCGCCAGCTGAGCCGCGCGACACCTGCCTGCTCATCTGCCTGATACTCGCCAGCTGAGCCGCGCGACACCTGCCTGCTCATCTGCCTGATACTCGCCAGCTGAGCCGCGCGACACCTGCCTGCTCATCTGCCTGATACTCGCCAGCTGAGCCGCGCGACACCTGCCTGCTCATCTGCCTGATACTCGCCAGCTGAGCCGCGCGACACCTGCCTGCTCATCTGCCTGATACTCGCCAGCTGAGCCGCGCGACACCTGCCTGCTCATCTGCCTGATACTCGCCAGCTGAGCCGCGCGACACCTGCCTGCTCATCTGCCTGATACTCGCCAGCTGAGCCGCGCGACACCTGCCTGCTCATCTGCCTGATACTCGCCAGCTGAGCCGCGCGACACCTGCCTGCTCATCTGCCTGATACTCGCCAGCTGAGCCGCGCGACACCTGCCTGCTCATCTGCCTGATACTCGCCAGCTGAGCCGCGCGACACCTGCCTGCTCATCTGCCTGATACTCGCCAGCTGAGCCGCGCGACACCTGCCTGCTCATCTGCCTGATACTCGCCAGCTGAGCCGCGCGACACCTGCCTGCTCATCTGCCTGATACTCGCCAGCTGAGCCGCGCGACACCTGCCTGCTCATCTGCCTGATACTCGCCAGCTGAGCCGCGCGACACCTGCCTGCTCATCTGCCTGATACTCGCCAGCTGAGCCGCGCGACACCTGCCTGCTCATCTGCCTGATACTCGCCAGCTGAGCCGCGCGACACCTGCCTGCTCATCTGCCTGATACTCGCCAGCTGAGCCGCGCGACACCTGCCTGCTCATCTGCCTGATACTCGCCAGCTGAGCCGCGCGACACCTGCCTGCTCATCTGCCTGATACTCGCCAGCTGAGCCGCGCGACACCTGCCTGCTCATCTGCCTGATACTCGCCAGCTGAGCCGCGCGACACCTGCCTGCTCATCTGCCTGATACTCGCCAGCTGAGCCGCGCGACACCTGCCTGCTCATCTGCCTGATACTCGCCAGCTGAGCCGCGCGACACCTGCCTGCTCATCTGCCTGATACTCGCCAGCTGAGCCGCGCGACACCTGCCTGCTCATCTGCCTGATACTCGCCAGCTGAGCCGCGCGACACCTGCCTGCTCATCTGCCTGATACTCGCCAGCTGAGCCGCGCGACACCTGCCTGCTCATCTGCCTGATACTCGCCAGCTGAGCCGCGCGACACCTGCCTGCTCATCTGCCTGATACTCGCCAGCTGAGCCGCGCGACACCTGCCTGCTCATCTGCCTGATACTCGCCAGCTGAGCCGCGCGACACCTGCCTGCTCATCTGCCTGATACTCGCCAGCTGAGCCGCGCGACACCTGCCTGCTCATCTGCCTGATACTCGCCAGCTGAGCCGCGCGACACCTGCCTGCTCATCTGCCTGATACTCGCCAGCTGAGCCGCGCGACACCTGCCTGCTCATCTGCCTGATACTCGCCAGCTGAGCCGCGCGACACCTGCCTGCTCATCTGCCTGATACTCGCCAGCTGAGCCGCGCGACACCTGCCTGCTCATCTGCCTGATACTCGCCAGCTGAGCCGCGCGACACCTGCCTGCTCATCTGCCTGATACTCGCCAGCTGAGCCGCGCGACACCTGCCTGCTCATCTGCCTGATACTCGCCAGCTGAGCCGCGCGACACCTGCCTGCTCATCTGCCTGATACTCGCCAGCTGAGCCGCGCGACACCTGCCTGCTCATCTGCCTGATACTCGCCAGCTGAGCCGCGCGACACCTGCCTGCTCATCTGCCTGATACTCGCCAGCTGAGCCGCGCGACACCTGCCTGCTCATCTGCCTGATACTCGCCAGCTGAGCCGCGCGACACCTGCCTGCTCATCTGCCTGATACTCGCCAGCTGAGCCGCGCGACACCTGCCTGCTCATCTGCCTGATACTCGCCAGCTGAGCCGCGCGACACCTGCCTGCTCATCTGCCTGATACTCGCCAGCTGAGCCGCGCGACACCTGCCTGCTCATCTGCCTGATACTCGCCAGCTGAGCCGCGCGACACCTGCCTGCTCATCTGCCTGATACTCGCCAGCTGAGCCGCGCGACACCTGCCTGCTCATCTGCCTGATACTCGCCAGCTGAGCCGCGCGACACCTGCCTGCTCATCTGCCTGATACTCGCCAGCTGAGCCGCGCGACACCTGCCTGCTCATCTGCCTGATACTCGCCAGCTGAGCCGCGCGACACCTGCCTGCTCATCTGCCTGATACTCGCCAGCTGAGCCGCGCGACACCTGCCTGCTCATCTGCCTGATACTCGCCAGCTGAGCCGCGCGACACCTGCCTGCTCATCTGCCTGATACTCGCCAGCTGAGCCGCGCGACACCTGCCTGCTCATCTGCCTGATACTCGCCAGCTGAGCCGCGCGACACCTGCCTGCTCATCTGCCTGATACTCGCCAGCTGAGCCGCGCGACACCTGCCTGCTCATCTGCCTGATACTCGCCAGCTGAGCCGCGCGACACCTGCCTGCTCATCTGCCTGATACTCGCCAGCTGAGCCGCGCGACACCTGCCTGCTCATCTGCCTGATACTCGCCAGCTGAGCCGCGCGACACCTGCCTGCTCATCTGCCTGATACTCGCCAGCTGAGCCGCGCGACACCTGCCTGCTCATCTGCCTGATACTCGCCAGCTGAGCCGCGCGACACCTGCCTGCTCATCTGCCTGATACTCGCCAGCTGAGCCGCGCGACACCTGCCTGCTCATCTGCCTGATACTCGCCAGCTGAGCCGCGCGACACCTGCCTGCTCATCTGCCTGATACTCGCCAGCTGAGCCGCGCGACACCTGCCTGCTCATCTGCCTGATACTCGCCAGCTGAGCCGCGCGACACCTGCCTGCTCATCTGCCTGATACTCGCCAGCTGAGCCGCGCGACACCTGCCTGCTCATCTGCCTGATACTCGCCAGCTGAGCCGCGCGACACCTGCCTGCTCATCTGCCTGATACTCGCCAGCTGAGCCGCGCGACACCTGCCTGCTCATCTGCCTGATACTCGCCAGCTGAGCCGCGCGACACCTGCCTGCTCATCTGCCTGATACTCGCCAGCTGAGCCGCGCGACACCTGCCTGCTCATCTGCCTGATACTCGCCAGCTGAGCCGCGCGACACCTGCCTGCTCATCTGCCTGATACTCGCCAGCTGAGCCGCGCGACACCTGCCTGCTCATCTGCCTGATACTCGCCAGCTGAGCCGCGCGACACCTGCCTGCTCATCTGCCTGATACTCGCCAGCTGAGCCGCGCGACACCTGCCTGCTCATCTGCCTGATACTCGCCAGCTGAGCCGCGCGACACCTGCCTGCTCATCTGCCTGATACTCGCCAGCTGAGCCGCGCGACACCTGCCTGCTCATCTGCCTGATACTCGCCAGCTGAGCCGCGCGACACCTGCCTGCTCATCTGCCTGATACTCGCCAGCTGAGCCGCGCGACACCTGCCTGCTCATCTGCCTGATACTCGCCAGCTGAGCCGCGCGACACCTGCCTGCTCATCTGCCTGATACTCGCCAGCTGAGCCGCGCGACACCTGCCTGCTCATCTGCCTGATACTCGCCAGCTGAGCCGCGCGACACCTGCCTGCTCATCTGCCTGATACTCGCCAGCTGAGCCGCGCGACACCTGCCTGCTCATCTGCCTGATACTCGCCAGCTGAGCCGCGCGACACCTGCCTGCTCATCTGCCTGATACTCGCCAGCTGAGCCGCGCGACACCTGCCTGCTCATCTGCCTGATACTCGCCAGCTGAGCCGCGCGACACCTGCCTGCTCATCTGCCTGATACTCGCCAGCTGAGCCGCGCGACACCTGCCTGCTCATCTGCCTGATACTCGCCAGCTGAGCCGCGCGACACCTGCCTGCTCATCTGCCTGATACTCGCCAGCTGAGCCGCGCGACACCTGCCTGCTCATCTGCCTGATACTCGCCAGCTGAGCCGCGCGACACCTGCCTGCTCATCTGCCTGATACTCGCCAGCTGAGCCGCGCGACACCTGCCTGCTCATCTGCCTGATACTCGCCAGCTGAGCCGCGCGACACCTGCCTGCTCATCTGCCTGATACTCGCCAGCTGAGCCGCGCGACACCTGCCTGCTCATCTGCCTGATACTCGCCAGCTGAGCCGCGCGACACCTGCCTGCTCATCTGCCTGATACTCGCCAGCTGAGCCGCGCGACACCTGCCTGCTCATCTGCCTGATACTCGCCAGCTGAGCCGCGCGACACCTGCCTGCTCATCTGCCTGATACTCGCCAGCTGAGCCGCGCGACACCTGCCTGCTCATCTGCCTGATACTCGCCAGCTGAGCCGCGCGACACCTGCCTGCTCATCTGCCTGATACTCGCCAGCTGAGCCGCGCGACACCTGCCTGCTCATCTGCCTGATACTCGCCAGCTGAGCCGCGCGACACCTGCCTGCTCATCTGCCTGATACTCGCCAGCTGAGCCGCGCGACACCTGCCTGCTCATCTGCCTGATACTCGCCAGCTGAGCCGCGCGACACCTGCCTGCTCATCTGCCTGATACTCGCCAGCTGAGCCGCGCGACACCTGCCTGCTCATCTGCCTGATACTCGCCAGCTGAGCCGCGCGACACCTGCCTGCTCATCTGCCTGATACTCGCCAGCTGAGCCGCGCGACACCTGCCTGCTCATCTGCCTGATACTCGCCAGCTGAGCCGCGCGACACCTGCCTGCTCATCTGCCTGATACTCGCCAGCTGAGCCGCGCGACACCTGCCTGCTCATCTGCCTGATACTCGCCAGCTGAGCCGCGCGACACCTGCCTGCTCATCTGCCTGATACTCGCCAGCTGAGCCGCGCGACACCTGCCTGCTCATCTGCCTGATACTCGCCAGCTGAGCCGCGCGACACCTGCCTGCTCATCTGCCTGATACTCGCCAGCTGAGCCGCGCGACACCTGCCTGCTCATCTGCCTGATACTCGCCAGCTGAGCCGCGCGACACCTGCCTGCTCATCTGCCTGATACTCGCCAGCTGAGCCGCGCGACACCTGCCTGCTCATCTGCCTGATACTCGCCAGCTGAGCCGCGCGACACCTGCCTGCTCATCTGCCTGATACTCGCCAGCTGAGCCGCGCGACACCTGCCTGCTCATCTGCCTGATACTCGCCAGCTGAGCCGCGCGACACCTGCCTGCTCATCTGCCTGATACTCGCCAGCTGAGCCGCGCGACACCTGCCTGCTCATCTGCCTGATACTCGCCAGCTGAGCCGCGCGACACCTGCCTGCTCATCTGCCTGATACTCGCCAGCTGAGCCGCGCGACACCTGCCTGCTCATCTGCCTGATACTCGCCAGCTGAGCCGCGCGACACCTGCCTGCTCATCTGCCTGATACTCGCCAGCTGAGCCGCGCGACACCTGCCTGCTCATCTGCCTGATACTCGCCAGCTGAGCCGCGCGACACCTGCCTGCTCATCTGCCTGATACTCGCCAGCTGAGCCGCGCGACACCTGCCTGCTCATCTGCCTGATACTCGCCAGCTGAGCCGCGCGACACCTGCCTGCTCATCTGCCTGATACTCGCCAGCTGAGCCGCGCGACACCTGCCTGCTCATCTGCCTGATACTCGCCAGCTGAGCCGCGCGACACCTGCCTGCTCATCTGCCTGATACTCGCCAGCTGAGCCGCGCGACACCTGCCTGCTCATCTGCCTGATACTCGCCAGCTGAGCCGCGCGACACCTGCCTGCTCATCTGCCTGATACTCGCCAGCTGAGCCGCGCGACACCTGCCTGCTCATCTGCCTGATACTCGCCAGCTGAGCCGCGCGACACCTGCCTGCTCATCTGCCTGATACTCGCCAGCTGAGCCGCGCGACACCTGCCTGCTCATCTGCCTGATACTCGCCAGCTGAGCCGCGCGACACCTGCCTGCTCATCTGCCTGATACTCGCCAGCTGAGCCGCGCGACACCTGCCTGCTCATCTGCCTGATACTCGCCAGCTGAGCCGCGCGACACCTGCCTGCTCATCTGCCTGATACTCGCCAGCTGAGCCGCGCGACACCTGCCTGCTCATCTGCCTGATACTCGCCAGCTGAGCCGCGCGACACCTGCCTGCTCATCTGCCTGATACTCGCCAGCTGAGCCGCGCGACACCTGCCTGCTCATCTGCCTGATACTCGCCAGCTGAGCCGCGCGACACCTGCCTGCTCATCTGCCTGATACTCGCCAGCTGAGCCGCGCGACACCTGCCTGCTCATCTGCCTGATACTCGCCAGCTGAGCCGCGCGACACCTGCCTGCTCATCTGCCTGATACTCGCCAGCTGAGCCGCGCGACACCTGCCTGCTCATCTGCCTGATACTCGCCAGCTGAGCCGCGCGACACCTGCCTGCTCATCTGCCTGATACTCGCCAGCTGAGCCGCGCGACACCTGCCTGCTCATCTGCCTGATACTCGCCAGCTGAGCCGCGCGACACCTGCCTGCTCATCTGCCTGATACTCGCCAGCTGAGCCGCGCGACACCTGCCTGCTCATCTGCCTGATACTCGCCAGCTGAGCCGCGCGACACCTGCCTGCTCATCTGCCTGATACTCGCCAGCTGAGCCGCGCGACACCTGCCTGCTCATCTGCCTGATACTCGCCAGCTGAGCCGCGCGACACCTGCCTGCTCATCTGCCTGATACTCGCCAGCTGAGCCGCGCGACACCTGCCTGCTCATCTGCCTGATACTCGCCAGCTGAGCCGCGCGACACCTGCCTGCTCATCTGCCTGATACTCGCCAGCTGAGCCGCGCGACACCTGCCTGCTCATCTGCCTGATACTCGCCAGCTGAGCCGCGCGACACCTGCCTGCTCATCTGCCTGATACTCGCCAGCTGAGCCGCGCGACACCTGCCTGCTCATCTGCCTGATACTCGCCAGCTGAGCCGCGCGACACCTGCCTGCTCATCTGCCTGATACTCGCCAGCTGAGCCGCGCGACACCTGCCTGCTCATCTGCCTGATACTCGCCAGCTGAGCCGCGCGACACCTGCCTGCTCATCTGCCTGATACTCGCCAGCTGAGCCGCGCGACACCTGCCTGCTCATCTGCCTGATACTCGCCAGCTGAGCCGCGCGACACCTGCCTGCTCATCTGCCTGATACTCGCCAGCTGAGCCGCGCGACACCTGCCTGCTCATCTGCCTGATACTCGCCAGCTGAGCCGCGCGACACCTGCCTGCTCATCTGCCTGATACTCGCCAGCTGAGCCGCGCGACACCTGCCTGCTCATCTGCCTGATACTCGCCAGCTGAGCCGCGCGACACCTGCCTGCTCATCTGCCTGATACTCGCCAGCTGAGCCGCGCGACACCTGCCTGCTCATCTGCCTGATACTCGCCAGCTGAGCCGCGCGACACCTGCCTGCTCATCTGCCTGATACTCGCCAGCTGAGCCGCGCGACACCTGCCTGCTCATCTGCCTGATACTCGCCAGCTGAGCCGCGCGACACCTGCCTGCTCATCTGCCTGATACTCGCCAGCTGAGCCGCGCGACACCTGCCTGCTCATCTGCCTGATACTCGCCAGCTGAGCCGCGCGACACCTGCCTGCTCATCTGCCTGATACTCGCCAGCTGAGCCGCGCGACACCTGCCTGCTCATCTGCCTGATACTCGCCAGCTGAGCCGCGCGACACCTGCCTGCTCATCTGCCTGATACTCGCCAGCTGAGCCGCGCGACACCTGCCTGCTCATCTGCCTGATACTCGCCAGCTGAGCCGCGCGACACCTGCCTGCTCATCTGCCTGATACTCGCCAGCTGAGCCGCGCGACACCTGCCTGCTCATCTGCCTGATACTCGCCAGCTGAGCCGCGCGACACCTGCCTGCTCATCTGCCTGATACTCGCCAGCTGAGCCGCGCGACACCTGCCTGCTCATCTGCCTGATACTCGCCAGCTGAGCCGCGCGACACCTGCCTGCTCATCTGCCTGATACTCGCCAGCTGAGCCGCGCGACACCTGCCTGCTCATCTGCCTGATACTCGCCAGCTGAGCCGCGCGACACCTGCCTGCTCATCTGCCTGATACTCGCCAGCTGAGCCGCGCGACACCTGCCTGCTCATCTGCCTGATACTCGCCAGCTGAGCCGCGCGACACCTGCCTGCTCATCTGCCTGATACTCGCCAGCTGAGCCGCGCGACACCTGCCTGCTCATCTGCCTGATACTCGCCAGCTGAGCCGCGCGACACCTGCCTGCTCATCTGCCTGATACTCGCCAGCTGAGCCGCGCGACACCTGCCTGCTCATCTGCCTGATACTCGCCAGCTGAGCCGCGCGACACCTGCCTGCTCATCTGCCTGATACTCGCCAGCTGAGCCGCGCGACACCTGCCTGCTCATCTGCCTGATACTCGCCAGCTGAGCCGCGCGACACCTGCCTGCTCATCTGCCTGATACTCGCCAGCTGAG
This sequence comes from Bos javanicus, assembly GCF_032452875.1. Classification (NCBI taxonomy): domain Eukaryota; kingdom Metazoa; phylum Chordata; class Mammalia; order Artiodactyla; family Bovidae; genus Bos; species Bos javanicus. The sequence goes on from NW_026893886.1 coordinate 108,739, forward strand.
CCGCGCGACACCTGCCTGCTCATCTGCCTGATACTCGCCAGCTGAGCCGCGCGACACCTGCCTGCTCATCTGCCTGATACTCGCCAGCTGAGCCGCGCGACACCTGCCTGCTCATCTGCCTGATACTCGCCAGCTGAGCCGCGCGACACCTGCCTGCTCATCTGCCTGATACTCGCCAGCTGAGCCGCGCGACACCTGCCTGCTCATCTGCCTGATACTCGCCAGCTGAGCCGCGCGACACCTGCCTGCTCATCTGCCTGATACTCGCCAGCTGAGCCGCGCGACACCTGCCTGCTCATCTGCCTGATACTCGCCAGCTGAGCCGCGCGACACCTGCCTGCTCATCTGCCTGATACTCGCCAGCTGAGCCGCGCGACACCTGCCTGCTCATCTGCCTGATACTCGCCAGCTGAGCCGCGCGACACCTGCCTGCTCATCTGCCTGATACTCGCCAGCTGAGCCGCGCGACACCTGCCTGCTCATCTGCCTGATACTCGCCAGCTGAGCCGCGCGACACCTGCCTGCTCATCTGCCTGATACTCGCCAGCTGAGCCGCGCGACACCTGCCTGCTCATCTGCCTGATACTCGCCAGCTGAGCCGCGCGACACCTGCCTGCTCATCTGCCTGATACTCGCCAGCTGAGCCGCGCGACACCTGCCTGCTCATCTGCCTGATACTCGCCAGCTGAGCCGCGCGACACCTGCCTGCTCATCTGCCTGATACTCGCCAGCTGAGCCGCGCGACACCTGCCTGCTCATCTGCCTGATACTCGCCAGCTGAGCCGCGCGACACCTGCCTGCTCATCTGCCTGATACTCGCCAGCTGAGCCGCGCGACACCTGCCTGCTCATCTGCCTGATACTCGCCAGCTGAGCCGCGCGACACCTGCCTGCTCATCTGCCTGATACTCGCCAGCTGAGCCGCGCGACACCTGCCTGCTCATCTGCCTGATACTCGCCAGCTGAGCCGCGCGACACCTGCCTGCTCATCTGCCTGATACTCGCCAGCTGAGCCGCGCGACACCTGCCTGCTCATCTGCCTGATACTCGCCAGCTGAGCCGCGCGACACCTGCCTGCTCATCTGCCTGATACTCGCCAGCTGAGCCGCGCGACACCTGCCTGCTCATCTGCCTGATACTCGCCAGCTGAGCCGCGCGACACCTGCCTGCTCATCTGCCTGATACTCGCCAGCTGAGCCGCGCGACACCTGCCTGCTCATCTGCCTGATACTCGCCAGCTGAGCCGCGCGACACCTGCCTGCTCATCTGCCTGATACTCGCCAGCTGAGCCGCGCGACACCTGCCTGCTCATCTGCCTGATACTCGCCAGCTGAGCCGCGCGACACCTGCCTGCTCATCTGCCTGATACTCGCCAGCTGAGCCGCGCGACACCTGCCTGCTCATCTGCCTGATACTCGCCAGCTGAGCCGCGCGACACCTGCCTGCTCATCTGCCTGATACTCGCCAGCTGAGCCGCGCGACACCTGCCTGCTCATCTGCCTGATACTCGCCAGCTGAGCCGCGCGACACCTGCCTGCTCATCTGCCTGATACTCGCCAGCTGAGCCGCGCGACACCTGCCTGCTCATCTGCCTGATACTCGCCAGCTGAGCCGCGCGACACCTGCCTGCTCATCTGCCTGATACTCGCCAGCTGAGCCGCGCGACACCTGCCTGCTCATCTGCCTGATACTCGCCAGCTGAGCCGCGCGACACCTGCCTGCTCATCTGCCTGATACTCGCCAGCTGAGCCGCGCGACACCTGCCTGCTCATCTGCCTGATACTCGCCAGCTGAGCCGCGCGACACCTGCCTGCTCATCTGCCTGATACTCGCCAGCTGAGCCGCGCGACACCTGCCTGCTCATCTGCCTGATACTCGCCAGCTGAGCCGCGCGACACCTGCCTGCTCATCTGCCTGATACTCGCCAGCTGAGCCGCGCGACACCTGCCTGCTCATCTGCCTGATACTCGCCAGCTGAGCCGCGCGACACCTGCCTGCTCATCTGCCTGATACTCGCCAGCTGAGCCGCGCGACACCTGCCTGCTCATCTGCCTGATACTCGCCAGCTGAGCCGCGCGACACCTGCCTGCTCATCTGCCTGATACTCGCCAGCTGAGCCGCGCGACACCTGCCTGCTCATCTGCCTGATACTCGCCAGCTGAGCCGCGCGACACCTGCCTGCTCATCTGCCTGATACTCGCCAGCTGAGCCGCGCGACACCTGCCTGCTCATCTGCCTGATACTCGCCAGCTGAGCCGCGCGACACCTGCCTGCTCATCTGCCTGATACTCGCCAGCTGAGCCGCGCGACACCTGCCTGCTCATCTGCCTGATACTCGCCAGCTGAGCCGCGCGACACCTGCCTGCTCATCTGCCTGATACTCGCCAGCTGAGCCGCGCGACACCTGCCTGCTCATCTGCCTGATACTCGCCAGCTGAGCCGCGCGACACCTGCCTGCTCATCTGCCTGATACTCGCCAGCTGAGCCGCGCGACACCTGCCTGCTCATCTGCCTGATACTCGCCAGCTGAGCCGCGCGACACCTGCCTGCTCATCTGCCTGATACTCGCCAGCTGAGCCGCGCGACACCTGCCTGCTCATCTGCCTGATACTCGCCAGCTGAGCCGCGCGACACCTGCCTGCTCATCTGCCTGATACTCGCCAGCTGAGCCGCGCGACACCTGCCTGCTCATCTGCCTGATACTCGCCAGCTGAGCCGCGCGACACCTGCCTGCTCATCTGCCTGATACTCGCCAGCTGAGCCGCGCGACACCTGCCTGCTCATCTGCCTGATACTCGCCAGCTGAGCCGCGCGACACCTGCCTGCTCATCTGCCTGATACTCGCCAGCTGAGCCGCGCGACACCTGCCTGCTCATCTGCCTGATACTCGCCAGCTGAGCCGCGCGACACCTGCCTGCTCATCTGCCTGATACTCGCCAGCTGAGCCGCGCGACACCTGCCTGCTCATCTGCCTGATACTCGCCAGCTGAGCCGCGCGACACCTGCCTGCTCATCTGCCTGATACTCGCCAGCTGAGCCGCGCGACACCTGCCTGCTCATCTGCCTGATACTCGCCAGCTGAGCCGCGCGACACCTGCCTGCTCATCTGCCTGATACTCGCCAGCTGAGCCGCGCGACACCTGCCTGCTCATCTGCCTGATACTCGCCAGCTGAGCCGCGCGACACCTGCCTGCTCATCTGCCTGATACTCGCCAGCTGAGCCGCGCGACACCTGCCTGCTCATCTGCCTGATACTCGCCAGCTGAGCCGCGCGACACCTGCCTGCTCATCTGCCTGATACTCGCCAGCTGAGCCGCGCGACACCTGCCTGCTCATCTGCCTGATACTCGCCAGCTGAGCCGCGCGACACCTGCCTGCTCATCTGCCTGATACTCGCCAGCTGAGCCGCGCGACACCTGCCTGCTCATCTGCCTGATACTCGCCAGCTGAGCCGCGCGACACCTGCCTGCTCATCTGCCTGATACTCGCCAGCTGAGCCGCGCGACACCTGCCTGCTCATCTGCCTGATACTCGCCAGCTGAGCCGCGCGACACCTGCCTGCTCATCTGCCTGATACTCGCCAGCTGAGCCGCGCGACACCTGCCTGCTCATCTGCCTGATACTCGCCAGCTGAGCCGCGCGACACCTGCCTGCTCATCTGCCTGATACTCGCCAGCTGAGCCGCGCGACACCTGCCTGCTCATCTGCCTGATACTCGCCAGCTGAGCCGCGCGACACCTGCCTGCTCATCTGCCTGATACTCGCCAGCTGAGCCGCGCGACACCTGCCTGCTCATCTGCCTGATACTCGCCAGCTGAGCCGCGCGACACCTGCCTGCTCATCTGCCTGATACTCGCCAGCTGAGCCGCGCGACACCTGCCTGCTCATCTGCCTGATACTCGCCAGCTGAGCCGCGCGACACCTGCCTGCTCATCTGCCTGATACTCGCCAGCTGAGCCGCGCGACACCTGCCTGCTCATCTGCCTGATACTCGCCAGCTGAGCCGCGCGACACCTGCCTGCTCATCTGCCTGATACTCGCCAGCTGAGCCGCGCGACACCTGCCTGCTCATCTGCCTGATACTCGCCAGCTGAGCCGCGCGACACCTGCCTGCTCATCTGCCTGATACTCGCCAGCTGAGCCGCGCGACACCTGCCTGCTCATCTGCCTGATACTCGCCAGCTGAGCCGCGCGACACCTGCCTGCTCATCTGCCTGATACTCGCCAGCTGAGCCGCGCGACACCTGCCTGCTCATCTGCCTGATACTCGCCAGCTGAGCCGCGCGACACCTGCCTGCTCATCTGCCTGATACTCGCCAGCTGAGCCGCGCGACACCTGCCTGCTCATCTGCCTGATACTCGCCAGCTGAGCCGCGCGACACCTGCCTGCTCATCTGCCTGATACTCGCCAGCTGAGCCGCGCGACACCTGCCTGCTCATCTGCCTGATACTCGCCAGCTGAGCCGCGCGACACCTGCCTGCTCATCTGCCTGATACTCGCCAGCTGAGCCGCGCGACACCTGCCTGCTCATCTGCCTGATACTCGCCAGCTGAGCCGCGCGACACCTGCCTGCTCATCTGCCTGATACTCGCCAGCTGAGCCGCGCGACACCTGCCTGCTCATCTGCCTGATACTCGCCAGCTGAGCCGCGCGACACCTGCCTGCTCATCTGCCTGATACTCGCCAGCTGAGCCGCGCGACACCTGCCTGCTCATCTGCCTGATACTCGCCAGCTGAGCCGCGCGACACCTGCCTGCTCATCTGCCTGATACTCGCCAGCTGAGCCGCGCGACACCTGCCTGCTCATCTGCCTGATACTCGCCAGCTGAGCCGCGCGACACCTGCCTGCTCATCTGCCTGATACTCGCCAGCTGAGCCGCGCGACACCTGCCTGCTCATCTGCCTGATACTCGCCAGCTGAGCCGCGCGACACCTGCCTGCTCATCTGCCTGATACTCGCCAGCTGAGCCGCGCGACACCTGCCTGCTCATCTGCCTGATACTCGCCAGCTGAGCCGCGCGACACCTGCCTGCTCATCTGCCTGATACTCGCCAGCTGAGCCGCGCGACACCTGCCTGCTCATCTGCCTGATACTCGCCAGCTGAGCCGCGCGACACCTGCCTGCTCATCTGCCTGATACTCGCCAGCTGAGCCGCGCGACACCTGCCTGCTCATCTGCCTGATACTCGCCAGCTGAGCCGCGCGACACCTGCCTGCTCATCTGCCTGATACTCGCCAGCTGAGCCGCGCGACACCTGCCTGCTCATCTGCCTGATACTCGCCAGCTGAGCCGCGCGACACCTGCCTGCTCATCTGCCTGATACTCGCCAGCTGAGCCGCGCGACACCTGCCTGCTCATCTGCCTGATACTCGCCAGCTGAGCCGCGCGACACCTGCCTGCTCATCTGCCTGATACTCGCCAGCTGAGCCGCGCGACACCTGCCTGCTCATCTGCCTGATACTCGCCAGCTGAGCCGCGCGACACCTGCCTGCTCATCTGCCTGATACTCGCCAGCTGAGCCGCGCGACACCTGCCTGCTCATCTGCCTGATACTCGCCAGCTGAGCCGCGCGACACCTGCCTGCTCATCTGCCTGATACTCGCCAGCTGAGCCGCGCGACACCTGCCTGCTCATCTGCCTGATACTCGCCAGCTGAGCCGCGCGACACCTGCCTGCTCATCTGCCTGATACTCGCCAGCTGAGCCGCGCGACACCTGCCTGCTCATCTGCCTGATACTCGCCAGCTGAGCCGCGCGACACCTGCCTGCTCATCTGCCTGATACTCGCCAGCTGAGCCGCGCGACACCTGCCTGCTCATCTGCCTGATACTCGCCAGCTGAGCCGCGCGACACCTGCCTGCTCATCTGCCTGATACTCGCCAGCTGAGCCGCGCGACACCTGCCTGCTCATCTGCCTGATACTCGCCAGCTGAGCCGCGCGACACCTGCCTGCTCATCTGCCTGATACTCGCCAGCTGAGCCGCGCGACACCTGCCTGCTCATCTGCCTGATACTCGCCAGCTGAGCCGCGCGACACCTGCCTGCTCATCTGCCTGATACTCGCCAGCTGAGCCGCGCGACACCTGCCTGCTCATCTGCCTGATACTCGCCAGCTGAGCCGCGCGACACCTGCCTGCTCATCTGCCTGATACTCGCCAGCTGAGCCGCGCGACACCTGCCTGCTCATCTGCCTGATACTCGCCAGCTGAGCCGCGCGACACCTGCCTGCTCATCTGCCTGATACTCGCCAGCTGAGCCGCGCGACACCTGCCTGCTCATCTGCCTGATACTCGCCAGCTGAGCCGCGCGACACCTGCCTGCTCATCTGCCTGATACTCGCCAGCTGAGCCGCGCGACACCTGCCTGCTCATCTGCCTGATACTCGCCAGCTGAGCCGCGCGACACCTGCCTGCTCATCTGCCTGATACTCGCCAGCTGAGCCGCGCGACACCTGCCTGCTCATCTGCCTGATACTCGCCAGCTGAGCCGCGCGACACCTGCCTGCTCATCTGCCTGATACTCGCCAGCTGAGCCGCGCGACACCTGCCTGCTCATCTGCCTGATACTCGCCAGCTGAGCCGCGCGACACCTGCCTGCTCATCTGCCTGATACTCGCCAGCTGAGCCGCGCGACACCTGCCTGCTCATCTGCCTGATACTCGCCAGCTGAGCCGCGCGACACCTGCCTGCTCATCTGCCTGATACTCGCCAGCTGAGCCGCGCGACACCTGCCTGCTCATCTGCCTGATACTCGCCAGCTGAGCCGCGCGACACCTGCCTGCTCATCTGCCTGATACTCGCCAGCTGAGCCGCGCGACACCTGCCTGCTCATCTGCCTGATACTCGCCAGCTGAGCCGCGCGACACCTGCCTGCTCATCTGCCTGATACTCGCCAGCTGAGCCGCGCGACACCTGCCTGCTCATCTGCCTGATACTCGCCAGCTGAGCCGCGCGACACCTGCCTGCTCATCTGCCTGATACTCGCCAGCTGAGCCGCGCGACACCTGCCTGCTCATCTGCCTGATACTCGCCAGCTGAGCCGCGCGACACCTGCCTGCTCATCTGCCTGATACTCGCCAGCTGAGCCGCGCGACACCTGCCTGCTCATCTGCCTGATACTCGCCAGCTGAGCCGCGCGACACCTGCCTGCTCATCTGCCTGATACTCGCCAGCTGAGCCGCGCGACACCTGCCTGCTCATCTGCCTGATACTCGCCAGCTGAGCCGCGCGACACCTGCCTGCTCATCTGCCTGATACTCGCCAGCTGAGCCGCGCGACACCTGCCTGCTCATCTGCCTGATACTCGCCAGCTGAGCCGCGCGACACCTGCCTGCTCATCTGCCTGATACTCGCCAGCTGAGCCGCGCGACACCTGCCTGCTCATCTGCCTGATACTCGCCAGCTGAGCCGCGCGACACCTGCCTGCTCATCTGCCTGATACTCGCCAGCTGAGCCGCGCGACACCTGCCTGCTCATCTGCCTGATACTCGCCAGCTGAGCCGCGCGACACCTGCCTGCTCATCTGCCTGATACTCGCCAGCTGAGCCGCGCGACACCTGCCTGCTCATCTGCCTGATACTCGCCAGCTGAGCCGCGCGACACCTGCCTGCTCATCTGCCTGATACTCGCCAGCTGAGCCGCGCGACACCTGCCTGCTCATCTGCCTGATACTCGCCAGCTGAGCCGCGCGACACCTGCCTGCTCATCTGCCTGATACTCGCCAGCTGAGCCGCGCGACACCTGCCTGCTCATCTGCCTGATACTCGCCAGCTGAGCCGCGCGACACCTGCCTGCTCATCTGCCTGATACTCGCCAGCTGAGCCGCGCGACACCTGCCTGCTCATCTGCCTGATACTCGCCAGCTGAGCCGCGCGACACCTGCCTGCTCATCTGCCTGATACTCGCCAGCTGAGCCGCGCGACACCTGCCTGCTCATCTGCCTGATACTCGCCAGCTGAGCCGCGCGACACCTGCCTGCTCATCTGCCTGATACTCGCCAGCTGAGCCGCGCGACACCTGCCTGCTCATCTGCCTGATACTCGCCAGCTGAGCCGCGCGACACCTGCCTGCTCATCTGCCTGATACTCGCCAGCTGAGCCGCGCGACACCTGCCTGCTCATCTGCCTGATACTCGCCAGCTGAGCCGCGCGACACCTGCCTGCTCATCTGCCTGATACTCGCCAGCTGAGCCGCGCGACACCTGCCTGCTCATCTGCCTGATACTCGCCAGCTGAGCCGCGCGACACCTGCCTGCTCATCTGCCTGATACTCGCCAGCTGAGCCGCGCGACACCTGCCTGCTCATCTGCCTGATACTCGCCAGCTGAGCCGCGCGACACCTGCCTGCTCATCTGCCTGATACTCGCCAGCTGAGCCGCGCGACACCTGCCTGCTCATCTGCCTGATACTCGCCAGCTGAGCCGCGCGACACCTGCCTGCTCATCTGCCTGATACTCGCCAGCTGAGCCGCGCGACACCTGCCTGCTCATCTGCCTGATACTCGCCAGCTGAGCCGCGCGACACCTGCCTGCTCATCTGCCTGATACTCGCCAGCTGAGCCGCGCGACACCTGCCTGCTCATCTGCCTGATACTCGCCAGCTGAGCCGCGCGACACCTGCCTGCTCATCTGCCTGATACTCGCCAGCTGAGCCGCGCGACACCTGCCTGCTCATCTGCCTGATACTCGCCAGCTGAGCCGCGCGACACCTGCCTGCTCATCTGCCTGATACTCGCCAGCTGAGCCGCGCGACACCTGCCTGCTCATCTGCCTGATACTCGCCAGCTGAGCCGCGCGACACCTGCCTGCTCATCTGCCTGATACTCGCCAGCTGAGCCGCGCGACACCTGCCTGCTCATCTGCCTGATACTCGCCAGCTGAGCCGCGCGACACCTGCCTGCTCATCTGCCTGATACTCGCCAGCTGAGCCGCGCGACACCTGCCTGCTCATCTGCCTGATACTCGCCAGCTGAGCCGCGCGACACCTGCCTGCTCATCTGCCTGATACTCGCCAGCTGAGCCGCGCGACACCTGCCTGCTCATCTGCCTGATACTCGCCAGCTGAGCCGCGCGACACCTGCCTGCTCATCTGCCTGATACTCGCCAGCTGAGCCGCGCGACACCTGCCTGCTCATCTGCCTGATACTCGCCAGCTGAGCCGCGCGACACCTGCCTGCTCATCTGCCTGATACTCGCCAGCTGAGCCGCGCGACACCTGCCTGCTCATCTGCCTGATACTCGCCAGCTGAGCCGCGCGACACCTGCCTGCTCATCTGCCTGATACTCGCCAGCTGAGCCGCGCGACACCTGCCTGCTCATCTGCCTGATACTCGCCAGCTGAGCCGCGCGACACCTGCCTGCTCATCTGCCTGATACTCGCCAGCTGAGCCGCGCGACACCTGCCTGCTCATCTGCCTGATACTCGCCAGCTGAGCCGCGCGACACCTGCCTGCTCATCTGCCTGATACTCGCCAGCTGAGCCGCGCGACACCTGCCTGCTCATCTGCCTGATACTCGCCAGCTGAGCCGCGCGACACCTGCCTGCTCATCTGCCTGATACTCGCCAGCTGAGCCGCGCGACACCTGCCTGCTCATCTGCCTGATACTCGCCAGCTGAGCCGCGCGACACCTGCCTGCTCATCTGCCTGATACTCGCCAGCTGAGCCGCGCGACACCTGCCTGCTCATCTGCCTGATACTCGCCAGCTGAGCCGCGCGACACCTGCCTGCTCATCTGCCTGATACTCGCCAGCTGAGCCGCGCGACACCTGCCTGCTCATCTGCCTGATACTCGCCAGCTGAGCCGCGCGACACCTGCCTGCTCATCTGCCTGATACTCGCCAGCTGAGCCGCGCGACACCTGCCTGCTCATCTGCCTGATACTCGCCAGCTGAGCCGCGCGACACCTGCCTGCTCATCTGCCTGATACTCGCCAGCTGAGCCGCGCGACACCTGCCTGCTCATCTGCCTGATACTCGCCAGCTGAGCCGCGCGACACCTGCCTGCTCATCTGCCTGATACTCGCCAGCTGAGCCGCGCGACACCTGCCTGCTCATCTGCCTGATACTCGCCAGCTGAGCCGCGCGACACCTGCCTGCTCATCTGCCTGATACTCGCCAGCTGAGCCGCGCGACACCTGCCTGCTCATCTGCCTGATACTCGCCAGCTGAGCCGCGCGACACCTGCCTGCTCATCTGCCTGATACTCGCCAGCTGAGCCGCGCGACACCTGCCTGCTCATCTGCCTGATACTCGCCAGCTGAGCCGCGCGACACCTGCCTGCTCATCTGCCTGATACTCGCCAGCTGAGCCGCGCGACACCTGCCTGCTCATCTGCCTGATACTCGCCAGCTGAGCCGCGCGACACCTGCCTGCTCATCTGCCTGATACTCGCCAGCTGAGCCGCGCGACACCTGCCTGCTCATCTGCCTGATACTCGCCAGCTGAGCCGCGCGACACCTGCCTGCTCATCTGCCTGATACTCGCCAGCTGAGCCGCGCGACACCTGCCTGCTCATCTGCCTGATACTCGCCAGCTGAGCCGCGCGACACCTGCCTGCTCATCTGCCTGATACTCGCCAGCTGAGCCGCGCGACACCTGCCTGCTCATCTGCCTGATACTCGCCAGCTGAGCCGCGCGACACCTGCCTGCTCATCTGCCTGATACTCGCCAGCTGAGCCGCGCGACACCTGCCTGCTCATCTGCCTGATACTCGCCAGCTGAGCCGCGCGACACCTGCCTGCTCATCTGCCTGATACTCGCCAGCTGAGCCGCGCGACACCTGCCTGCTCATCTGCCTGATACTCGCCAGCTGAGCCGCGCGACACCTGCCTGCTCATCTGCCTGATACTCGCCAGCTGAGCCGCGCGACACCTGCCTGCTCATCTGCCTGATACTCGCCAGCTGAGCCGCGCGACACCTGCCTGCTCATCTGCCTGATACTCGCCAGCTGAGCCGCGCGACACCTGCCTGCTCATCTGCCTGATACTCGCCAGCTGAGCCGCGCGACACCTGCCTGCTCATCTGCCTGATACTCGCCAGCTGAGCCGCGCGACACCTGCCTGCTCATCTGCCTGATACTCGCCAGCTGAGCCGCGCGACACCTGCCTGCTCATCTGCCTGATACTCGCCAGCTGAGCCGCGCGACACCTGCCTGCTCATCTGCCTGATACTCGCCAGCTGAGCCGCGCGACACCTGCCTGCTCATCTGCCTGATACTCGCCAGCTGAGCCGCGCGACACCTGCCTGCTCATCTGCCTGATACTCGCCAGCTGAGCCGCGCGACACCTGCCTGCTCATCTGCCTGATACTCGCCAGCTGAGCCGCGCGACACCTGCCTGCTCATCTGCCTGATACTCGCCAGCTGAGCCGCGCGACACCTGCCTGCTCATCTGCCTGATACTCGCCAGCTGAGCCGCGCGACACCTGCCTGCTCATCTGCCTGATACTCGCCAGCTGAGCCGCGCGACACCTGCCTGCTCATCTGCCTGATACTCGCCAGCTGAGCCGCGCGACACCTGCCTGCTCATCTGCCTGATACTCGCCAGCTGAGCCGCGCGACACCTGCCTGCTCATCTGCCTGATACTCGCCAGCTGAGCCGCGCGACACCTGCCTGCTCATCTGCCTGATACTCGCCAGCTGAGCCGCGCGACACCTGCCTGCTCATCTGCCTGATACTCGCCAGCTGAGCCGCGCGACACCTGCCTGCTCATCTGCCTGATACTCGCCAGCTGAGCCGCGCGACACCTGCCTGCTCATCTGCCTGATACTCGCCAGCTGAGCCGCGCGACACCTGCCTGCTCATCTGCCTGATACTCGCCAGCTGAGCCGCGCGACACCTGCCTGCTCATCTGCCTGATACTCGCCAGCTGAGCCGCGCGACACCTGCCTGCTCATCTGCCTGATACTCGCCAGCTGAGCCGCGCGACACCTGCCTGCTCATCTGCCTGATACTCGCCAGCTGAGCCGCGCGACACCTGCCTGCTCATCTGCCTGATACTCGCCAGCTGAGCCGCGCGACACCTGCCTGCTCATCTGCCTGATACTCGCCAGCTGAGCCGCGCGACACCTGCCTGCTCATCTGCCTGATACTCGCCAGCTGAGCCGCGCGACACCTGCCTGCTCATCTGCCTGATACTCGCCAGCTGAGCCGCGCGACACCTGCCTGCTCATCTGCCTGATACTCGCCAGCTGAGCCGCGCGACACCTGCCTGCTCATCTGCCTGATACTCGCCAGCTGAGCCGCGCGACACCTGCCTGCTCATCTGCCTGATACTCGCCAGCTGAGCCGCGCGACACCTGCCTGCTCATCTGCCTGATACTCGCCAGCTGAGCCGCGCGACACCTGCCTGCTCATCTGCCTGATACTCGCCAGCTGAGCCGCGCGACACCTGCCTGCTCATCTGCCTGATACTCGCCAGCTGAGCCGCGCGACACCTGCCTGCTCATCTGCCTGATACTCGCCAGCTGAGCCGCGCGACACCTGCCTGCTCATCTGCCTGATACTCGCCAGCTGAGCCGCGCGACACCTGCCTGCTCATCTGCCTGATACTCGCCAGCTGAGCCGCGCGACACCTGCCTGCTCATCTGCCTGATACTCGCCAGCTGAGCCGCGCGACACCTGCCTGCTCATCTGCCTGATACTCGCCAGCTGAGCCGCGCGACACCTGCCTGCTCATCTGCCTGATACTCGCCAGCTGAGCCGCGCGACACCTGCCTGCTCATCTGCCTGATACTCGCCAGCTGAGCCGCGCGACACCTGCCTGCTCATCTGCCTGATACTCGCCAGCTGAGCCGCGCGACACCTGCCTGCTCATCTGCCTGATACTCGCCAGCTGAGCCGCGCGACACCTGCCTGCTCATCTGCCTGATACTCGCCAGCTGAGCCGCGCGACACCTGCCTGCTCATCTGCCTGATACTCGCCAGCTGAGCCGCGCGACACCTGCCTGCTCATCTGCCTGATACTCGCCAGCTGAGCCGCGCGACACCTGCCTGCTCATCTGCCTGATACTCGCCAGCTGAGCCGCGCGACACCTGCCTGCTCATCTGCCTGATACTCGCCAGCTGAGCCGCGCGACACCTGCCTGCTCATCTGCCTGATACTCGCCAGCTGAGCCGCGCGACACCTGCCTGCTCATCTGCCTGATACTCGCCAGCTGAGCCGCGCGACACCTGCCTGCTCATCTGCCTGATACTCGCCAGCTGAGCCGCGCGACACCTGCCTGCTCATCTGCCTGATACTCGCCAGCTGAGCCGCGCGACACCTGCCTGCTCATCTGCCTGATACTCGCCAGCTGAGCCGCGCGACACCTGCCTGCTCATCTGCCTGATACTCGCCAGCTGAGCCGCGCGACACCTGCCTGCTCATCTGCCTGATACTCGCCAGCTGAGCCGCGCGACACCTGCCTGCTCATCTGCCTGATACTCGCCAGCTGAGCCGCGCGACACCTGCCTGCTCATCTGCCTGATACTCGCCAGCTGAGCCGCGCGACACCTGCCTGCTCATCTGCCTGATACTCGCCAGCTGAGCCGCGCGACACCTGCCTGCTCATCTGCCTGATACTCGCCAGCTGAGCCGCGCGACACCTGCCTGCTCATCTGCCTGATACTCGCCAGCTGAGCCGCGCGACACCTGCCTGCTCATCTGCCTGATACTCGCCAGCTGAGCCGCGCGACACCTGCCTGCTCATCTGCCTGATACTCGCCAGCTGAGCCGCGCGACACCTGCCTGCTCATCTGCCTGATACTCGCCAGCTGAGCCGCGCGACACCTGCCTGCTCATCTGCCTGATACTCGCCAGCTGAGCCGCGCGACACCTGCCTGCTCATCTGCCTGATACTCGCCAGCTGAGCCGCGCGACACCTGCCTGCTCATCTGCCTGATACTCGCCAGCTGAGCCGCGCGACACCTGCCTGCTCATCTGCCTGATACTCGCCAGCTGAGCCGCGCGACACCTGCCTGCTCATCTGCCTGATACTCGCCAGCTGAGCCGCGCGACACCTGCCTGCTCATCTGCCTGATACTCGCCAGCTGAGCCGCGCGACACCTGCCTGCTCATCTGCCTGATACTCGCCAGCTGAGCCGCGCGACACCTGCCTGCTCATCTGCCTGATACTCGCCAGCTGAGCCGCGCGACACCTGCCTGCTCATCTGCCTGATACTCGCCAGCTGAGCCGCGCGACACCTGCCTGCTCATCTGCCTGATACTCGCCAGCTGAGCCGCGCGACACCTGCCTGCTCATCTGCCTGATACTCGCCAGCTGAGCCGCGCGACACCTGCCTGCTCATCTGCCTGATACTCGCCAGCTGAGCCGCGCGACACCTGCCTGCTCATCTGCCTGATACTCGCCAGCTGAGCCGCGCGACACCTGCCTGCTCATCTGCCTGATACTCGCCAGCTGAGCCGCGCGACACCTGCCTGCTCATCTGCCTGATACTCGCCAGCTGAGCCGCGCGACACCTGCCTGCTCATCTGCCTGATACTCGCCAGCTGAGCCGCGCGACACCTGCCTGCTCATCTGCCTGATACTCGCCAGCTGAGCCGCGCGACACCTGCCTGCTCATCTGCCTGATACTCGCCAGCTGAGCCGCGCGACACCTGCCTGCTCATCTGCCTGATACTCGCCAGCTGAGCCGCGCGACACCTGCCTGCTCATCTGCCTGATACTCGCCAGCTGAGCCGCGCGACACCTGCCTGCTCATCTGCCTGATACTCGCCAGCTGAGCCGCGCGACACCTGCCTGCTCATCTGCCTGATACTCGCCAGCTGAGCCGCGCGACACCTGCCTGCTCATCTGCCTGATACTCGCCAGCTGAGCCGCGCGACACCTGCCTGCTCATCTGCCTGATACTCGCCAGCTGAGCCGCGCGACACCTGCCTGCTCATCTGCCTGATACTCGCCAGCTGAGCCGCGCGACACCTGCCTGCTCATCTGCCTGATACTCGCCAGCTGAGCCGCGCGACACCTGCCTGCTCATCTGCCTGATACTCGCCAGCTGAGCCGCGCGACACCTGCCTGCTCATCTGCCTGATACTCGCCAGCTGAGCCGCGCGACACCTGCCTGCTCATCTGCCTGATACTCGCCAGCTGAGCCGCGCGACACCTGCCTGCTCATCTGCCTGATACTCGCCAGCTGAGCCGCGCGACACCTGCCTGCTCATCTGCCTGATACTCGCCAGCTGAGCCGCGCGACACCTGCCTGCTCATCTGCCTGATACTCGCCAGCTGAGCCGCGCGACACCTGCCTGCTCATCTGCCTGATACTCGCCAGCTGAGCCGCGCGACACCTGCCTGCTCATCTGCCTGATACTCGCCAGCTGAGCCGCGCGACACCTGCCTGCTCATCTGCCTGATACTCGCCAGCTGAGCCGCGCGACACCTGCCTGCTCATCTGCCTGATACTCGCCAGCTGAGCCGCGCGACACCTGCCTGCTCATCTGCCTGATACTCGCCAGCTGAGCCGCGCGACACCTGCCTGCTCATCTGCCTGATACTCGCCAGCTGAGCCGCGCGACACCTGCCTGCTCATCTGCCTGATACTCGCCAGCTGAGCCGCGCGACACCTGCCTGCTCATCTGCCTGATACTCGCCAGCTGAGCCGCGCGACACCTGCCTGCTCATCTGCCTGATACTCGCCAGCTGAGCCGCGCGACACCTGCCTGCTCATCTGCCTGATACTCGCCAGCTGAGCCGCGCGACACCTGCCTGCTCATCTGCCTGATACTCGCCAGCTGAGCCGCGCGACACCTGCCTGCTCATCTGCCTGATACTCGCCAGCTGAGCCGCGCGACACCTGCCTGCTCATCTGCCTGATACTCGCCAGCTGAGCCGCGCGACACCTGCCTGCTCATCTGCCTGATACTCGCCAGCTGAGCCGCGCGACACCTGCCTGCTCATCTGCCTGATACTCGCCAGCTGAGCCGCGCGACACCTGCCTGCTCATCTGCCTGATACTCGCCAGCTGAGCCGCGCGACACCTGCCTGCTCATCTGCCTGATACTCGCCAGCTGAGCCGCGCGACACCTGCCTGCTCATCTGCCTGATACTCGCCAGCTGAGCCGCGCGACACCTGCCTGCTCATCTGCCTGATACTCGCCAGCTGAGCCGCGCGACACCTGCCTGCTCATCTGCCTGATACTCGCCAGCTGAGCCGCGCGACACCTGCCTGCTCATCTGCCTGATACTCGCCAGCTGAGCCGCGCGACACCTGCCTGCTCATCTGCCTGATACTCGCCAGCTGAGCCGCGCGACACCTGCCTGCTCATCTGCCTGATACTCGCCAGCTGAGCCGCGCGACACCTGCCTGCTCATCTGCCTGATACTCGCCAGCTGAGCCGCGCGACACCTGCCTGCTCATCTGCCTGATACTCGCCAGCTGAGCCGCGCGACACCTGCCTGCTCATCTGCCTGATACTCGCCAGCTGAGCCGCGCGACACCTGCCTGCTCATCTGCCTGATACTCGCCAGCTGAGCCGCGCGACACCTGCCTGCTCATCTGCCTGATACTCGCCAGCTGAGCCGCGCGACACCTGCCTGCTCATCTGCCTGATACTCGCCAGCTGAGCCGCGCGACACCTGCCTGCTCATCTGCCTGATACTCGCCAGCTGAGCCGCGCGACACCTGCCTGCTCATCTGCCTGATACTCGCCAGCTGAGCCGCGCGACACCTGCCTGCTCATCTGCCTGATACTCGCCAGCTGAGCCGCGCGACACCTGCCTGCTCATCTGCCTGATACTCGCCAGCTGAGCCGCGCGACACCTGCCTGCTCATCTGCCTGATACTCGCCAGCTGAGCCGCGCGACACCTGCCTGCTCATCTGCCTGATACTCGCCAGCTGAGCCGCGCGACACCTGCCTGCTCATCTGCCTGATACTCGCCAGCTGAGCCGCGCGACACCTGCCTGCTCATCTGCCTGATACTCGCCAGCTGAGCCGCGCGACACCTGCCTGCTCATCTGCCTGATACTCGCCAGCTGAGCCGCGCGACACCTGCCTGCTCATCTGCCTGATACTCGCCAGCTGAGCCGCGCGACACCTGCCTGCTCATCTGCCTGATACTCGCCAGCTGAGCCGCGCGACACCTGCCTGCTCATCTGCCTGATACTCGCCAGCTGAGCCGCGCGACACCTGCCTGCTCATCTGCCTGATACTCGCCAGCTGAGCCGCGCGACACCTGCCTGCTCATCTGCCTGATACTCGCCAGCTGAGCCGCGCGACACCTGCCTGCTCATCTGCCTGATACTCGCCAGCTGAGCCGCGCGACACCTGCCTGCTCATCTGCCTGATACTCGCCAGCTGAGCCGCGCGACACCTGCCTGCTCATCTGCCTGATACTCGCCAGCTGAGCCGCGCGACACCTGCCTGCTCATCTGCCTGATACTCGCCAGCTGAGCCGCGCGACACCTGCCTGCTCATCTGCCTGATACTCGCCAGCTGAGCCGCGCGACACCTGCCTGCTCATCTGCCTGATACTCGCCAGCTGAGCCGCGCGACACCTGCCTGCTCATCTGCCTGATACTCGCCAGCTGAGCCGCGCGACACCTGCCTGCTCATCTGCCTGATACTCGCCAGCTGAGCCGCGCGACACCTGCCTGCTCATCTGCCTGATACTCGCCAGCTGAGCCGCGCGACACCTGCCTGCTCATCTGCCTGATACTCGCCAGCTGAGCCGCGCGACACCTGCCTGCTCATCTGCCTGATACTCGCCAGCTGAGCCGCGCGACACCTGCCTGCTCATCTGCCTGATACTCGCCAGCTGAGCCGCGCGACACCTGCCTGCTCATCTGCCTGATACTCGCCAGCTGAGCCGCGCGACACCTGCCTGCTCATCTGCCTGATACTCGCCAGCTGAGCCGCGCGACACCTGCCTGCTCATCTGCCTGATACTCGCCAGCTGAGCCGCGCGACACCTGCCTGCTCATCTGCCTGATACTCGCCAGCTGAGCCGCGCGACACCTGCCTGCTCATCTGCCTGATACTCGCCAGCTGAGCCGCGCGACACCTGCCTGCTCATCTGCCTGATACTCGCCAGCTGAGCCGCGCGACACCTGCCTGCTCATCTGCCTGATACTCGCCAGCTGAGCCGCGCGACACCTGCCTGCTCATCTGCCTGATACTCGCCAGCTGAGCCGCGCGACACCTGCCTGCTCATCTGCCTGATACTCGCCAGCTGAGCCGCGCGACACCTGCCTGCTCATCTGCCTGATACTCGCCAGCTGAGCCGCGCGACACCTGCCTGCTCATCTGCCTGATACTCGCCAGCTGAGCCGCGCGACACCTGCCTGCTCATCTGCCTGATACTCGCCAGCTGAGCCGCGCGACACCTGCCTGCTCATCTGCCTGATACTCGCCAGCTGAGCCGCGCGACACCTGCCTGCTCATCTGCCTGATACTCGCCAGCTGAGCCGCGCGACACCTGCCTGCTCATCTGCCTGATACTCGCCAGCTGAGCCGCGCGACACCTGCCTGCTCATCTGCCTGATACTCGCCAGCTGAGCCGCGCGACACCTGCCTGCTCATCTGCCTGATACTCGCCAGCTGAGCCGCGCGACACCTGCCTGCTCATCTGCCTGATACTCGCCAGCTGAGCCGCGCGACACCTGCCTGCTCATCTGCCTGATACTCGCCAGCTGAGCCGCGCGACACCTGCCTGCTCATCTGCCTGATACTCGCCAGCTGAGCCGCGCGACACCTGCCTGCTCATCTGCCTGATACTCGCCAGCTGAGCCGCGCGACACCTGCCTGCTCATCTGCCTGATACTCGCCAGCTGAGCCGCGCGACACCTGCCTGCTCATCTGCCTGATACTCGCCAGCTGAGCCGCGCGACACCTGCCTGCTCATCTGCCTGATACTCGCCAGCTGAGCCGCGCGACACCTGCCTGCTCATCTGCCTGATACTCGCCAGCTGAGCCGCGCGACACCTGCCTGCTCATCTGCCTGATACTCGCCAGCTGAGCCGCGCGACACCTGCCTGCTCATCTGCCTGATACTCGCCAGCTGAGCCGCGCGACACCTGCCTGCTCATCTGCCTGATACTCGCCAGCTGAGCCGCGCGACACCTGCCTGCTCATCTGCCTGATACTCGCCAGCTGAGCCGCGCGACACCTGCCTGCTCATCTGCCTGATACTCGCCAGCTGAGCCGCGCGACACCTGCCTGCTCATCTGCCTGATACTCGCCAGCTGAGCCGCGCGACACCTGCCTGCTCATCTGCCTGATACTCGCCAGCTGAGCCGCGCGACACCTGCCTGCTCATCTGCCTGATACTCGCCAGCTGAGCCGCGCGACACCTGCCTGCTCATCTGCCTGATACTCGCCAGCTGAGCCGCGCGACACCTGCCTGCTCATCTGCCTGATACTCGCCAGCTGAGCCGCGCGACACCTGCCTGCTCATCTGCCTGATACTCGCCAGCTGAGCCGCGCGACACCTGCCTGCTCATCTGCCTGATACTCGCCAGCTGAGCCGCGCGACACCTGCCTGCTCATCTGCCTGATACTCGCCAGCTGAGCCGCGCGACACCTGCCTGCTCATCTGCCTGATACTCGCCAGCTGAGCCGCGCGACACCTGCCTGCTCATCTGCCTGATACTCGCCAGCTGAGCCGCGCGACACCTGCCTGCTCATCTGCCTGATACTCGCCAGCTGAGCCGCGCGACACCTGCCTGCTCATCTGCCTGATACTCGCCAGCTGAGCCGCGCGACACCTGCCTGCTCATCTGCCTGATACTCGCCAGCTGAGCCGCGCGACACCTGCCTGCTCATCTGCCTGATACTCGCCAGCTGAGCCGCGACACCTGCCTGCTCATCTGCCTGATACTCGCCAGCTGAGCCGCGCGACACCTGCCTGCTCATCTGCCTGATACTCGCCAGCTGAGCCGCGCGACACCTGCCTGCTCATCTGCCTGATACTCGCCAGCTGAGCCGCGCGACACCTGCCTGCTCATCTGCCTGATACTCGCCAGCTGAGCCGCGCGACACCTGCCTGCTCATCTGCCTGATACTCGCCAGCTGAGCCGCGCGACACCTGCCTGCTCATCTGCCTGATACTCGCCAGCTGAGCCGCGCGACACCTGCCTGCTCATCTGCCTGATACTCGCCAGCTGAGCCGCGCGACACCTGCCTGCTCATCTGCCTGATACTCGCCAGCTGAGCCGCGCGACACCTGCCTGCTCATCTGCCTGATACTCGCCAGCTGAGCCGCGCGACACCTGCCTGCTCATCTGCCTGATACTCGCCAGCTGAGCCGCGCGACACCTGCCTGCTCATCTGCCTGATACTCGCCAGCTGAGCCGCGCGACACCTGCCTGCTCATCTGCCTGATACTCGCCAGCTGAGCCGCGCGACACCTGCCTGCTCATCTGCCTGATACTCGCCAGCTGAGCCGCGCGACACCTGCCTGCTCATCTGCCTGATACTCGCCAGCTGAGCCGCGCGACACCTGCCTGCTCATCTGCCTGATACTCGCCAGCTGAGCCGCGCGACACCTGCCTGCTCATCTGCCTGATACTCGCCAGCTGAGCCGCGCGACACCTGCCTGCTCATCTGCCTGATACTCGCCAGCTGAGCCGCGCGACACCTGCCTGCTCATCTGCCTGATACTCGCCAGCTGAGCCGCGCGACACCTGCCTGCTCATCTGCCTGATACTCGCCAGCTGAGCCGCGCGACACCTGCCTGCTCATCTGCCTGATACTCGCCAGCTGAGCCGCGTGACACCTGCCTGCTCATCTGCCTGATACTCGCCAGCTGAGCCTCGCGACACCTGCCTGCTCATCTGCCTGATACTCGCCAGCTGAGCCGCGCGACACCTGCCTGCTCATCTGCCTGATACTCGCCAGCTGAGCCGCGCGACACCTGCCTGCTCATCTGCCTGATACTCGCCAGCTGAGCCGCGCGACACCTGCCTGCTCATCTGCCTGATACTCGCCAGCTGAGCCGCGCGACACCTGCCTGCTCATCTGCCTGATACTTGCCAGCTGAGCCGCGCGACACCTGCCTGCTCATCTGCCTGATACTCGCCAGCTGAGCCGCGCGACACCTGCCTGCTCATCTGCCTGATACTCGCCAGCTGAGCCGCGCGACACCTGCCTGCTCATCTGCCTGATACTCGCCAGCTGAGCCGCGCGACACCTGCCTGCTCATCTGCCTGATACTCGCCAGCTGAGCCGCGCGACACCTGCCTGCTCATCTGCCTGATACTCGCCAGCTGAGCCGCGCGACACCTGCCTGCTCATCTGCCTGATACTCGCCAGCTGAGCCGCGCGACACCTGCCTGCTCATCTGCCTGATACTCGCCAGCTGAGCCGCGCGACACCTGCCTGCTCATCTGCCTCATACTCGCCAGCTGAGCCGCGCGACACCTGCCTGCTCATCTGCCTGATACTCGCCAGCTGAGCCGCGCGACACCTGCCTGCTCATCTGCCTGATACTCGCCAGCTGAGCCGCGCGACACCTGCCTGCTCATCTGCCTGATACTCGCCAGCTGAGCCGCGCGACACCTGCCTGCTCATCTGCCTGATACTCGCCAGCTGAGCCGCGCGACACCTGCCTGCTCATCTGCCTGATACTCGCCAGCTGAGCCGCGCGACACCTGCCTGCTCATCTGCCTGATACTCGCCAGCTGAGCCGCGCGACACCTGCCTGCTCATCTGCCTGATACTCGCCAGCTGAGCCGCGCGACACCTGCCTGCTCATCTGCCTGATACTCGCCAGCTGAGCCGCGCGACACCTGCCTGCTCATCTGCCTGATACTCGCCAGCTGAGCCGCGCGACACCTGCCTGCTCATCTGCCTGATACTCGCCAGCTGAGCCGCGCGACACCTGCCTGCTCATCTGCCTGATACTCGCCAGCTGAGCCGCGCGACACCTGCCTGCTCATCTGCCTGATACTCGCCAGCTGAGCCGCGCGACACCTGCCTGCTCATCTGCCTGATACTCGCCAGCTGAGCCGCGCGACACCTGCCTGCTCATCTGCCTGATACTCGCCAGCTGAGCCGCGCGACACCTGCCTGCTCATCTGCCTGATACTCGCCAGCTGAGCCGCGCGACACCTGCCTGCTCATCTGCCTGATACTCGCCAGCTGAGCCGCGCGACACCTGCCTGCTCATCTGCCTGATACTCGCCAGCTGAGCCGCGCGACACCTGCCTGCTCATCTGCCTGATACTCGCCAGCTGAGCCGCGCGACACCTGCCTGCTCATCTGCCTGATACTCGCCAGCTGAGCCGCGCGACACCTGCCTGCTCATCTGCCTGATACTCGCCAGCTGAGCCGCGCGACACCTGCCTGCTCATCTGCCTGATACTCGCCAGCTGAGCCGCGCGACACCTGCCTGCTCATCTGCCTGATACTCGCCAGCTGAGCCGCGCGACACCTGCCTGCTCATCTGCCTGATACTCGCCAGCTGAGCCGCGCGACACCTGCCTGCTCATCTGCCTGATACTCGCCAGCTGAGCCGCGCGACACCTGCCTGCTCATCTGCCTGATACTCGCCAGCTGAGCCGCGCGACACCTGCCTGCTCATCTGCCTGATACTCGCCAGCTGAGCCGCGCGACACCTGCCTGCTCATCTGCCTGATACTCGCCAGCTGAGCCGCGCGACACCTGCCTGCTCATCTGCCTGATACTCGCCAGCTGAGCCGCGCGACACCTGCCTGCTCATCTGCCTGATACTCGCCAGCTGAGCCGCGCGACACCTGCCTGCTCATCTGCCTGATACTCGCCAGCTGAGCCGCGCGACACCTGCCTGCTCATCTGCCTGATACTCGCCAGCTGAGCCGCGCGACACCTGCCTGCTCATCTGCCTGATACTCGCCAGCTGAGCCGCGCGACACCTGCCTGCTCATCTGCCTGATACTCGCCAGCTGAGCCGCGCGACACCTGCCTGCTCATCTGCCTGATATTCGCCAGCTGAGCCGCGCGACACCTGCCTGCTCATCTGCCTGATACTCGCCAGCTGAGCCGCGCGACACCTGCCTGCTCATCTGCCTGATACTCGCCAGCTGAGCCGCGCGACACCTGCCTGCTCATCTGCCTGATACTCGCCAGCTGAGCCGCGCGACACCTGCCTGCTCATCTGCCTGATACTCGCCAGCTGAGCCGCGCGACACCTGCCTGCTCATCTGCCTGATACTCGCCAGCTGAGCCGCGCGACACCTGCCTGCTCATCTGCCTGATACTCGCCAGCTGAGCCGCGCGACACCTGCCTGCTCATCTGCCTGATACTCGCCAGCTGAGCCGCGCGACACCTGCCTGCTCATCTGCCTGATACTCGCCAGCTGAGCCGCGCGACACCTGCCTGCTCATCTGCCTGATACTCGCCAGCTGAGCCGCGCGACACCTGCCTGCTCATCTGCCTGATACTCGCCAGCTGAGCCGCGCGACACCTGCCTGCTCATCTGCCTGATACTCGCCAGCTGAGCCGCGCGACACCTGCCTGCTCATCTGCCTGATACTCGCCAGCTGAGCCGCGCGACACCTGCCTGCTCATCTGCCTGATACTCGCCAGCTGAGCCGCGCGACACCTGCCTGCTCATCTGCCTGATACTCGCCAGCTGAGCCGCGCGACACCTGCCTGCTCATCTGCCTGATACTCGCCAGCTGAGCCGCGCGACACCTGCCTGCTCATCTGCCTGATACTCGCCAGCTGAGCCGCGCGACACCTGCCTGCTCATCTGCCTGATACTCGCCAGCTGAGCCGCGCGACACCTGCCTGCTCATCTGCCTGATACTCGCCAGCTGAGCCGCGCGACACCTGCCTGCTCATCTGCCTGATACTCGCCAGCTGAGCCGCGCGACACCTGCCTGCTCATCTGCCTGATACTCGCCAGCTGAGCCGCGCGACACCTGCCTGCTCATCTGCCTGATACTCGCCAGCTGAGCCGCGCGACACCTGCCTGCTCATCTGCCTGATACTCGCCAGCTGAGCCGCGCGACACCTGCCTGCTCATCTGCCTGATACTCGCCAGCTGAGCCGCGCGACACCTGCCTGCTCATCTGCCTGATACTCGCCAGCTGAGCCGCGCGACACCTGCCTGCTCATCTGCCTGATACTCGCCAGCTGAGCCGCGCGACACCTGCCTGCTCATCTGCCTGATACTCGCCAGCTGAGCCGCGCGACACCTGCCTGCTCATCTGCCTGATACTCGCCAGCTGAGCCGCGCGACACCTGCCTGCTCATCTGCCTGATACTCGCCAGCTGAGCCGCGCGACACCTGCCTGCTCATCTGCCTGATACTCGCCAGCTGAGCCGCGCGACACCTGCCTGCTCATCTGCCTGATACTCGCCAGCTGAGCCGCGCGACACCTGCCTGCTCATCTGCCTGATACTCGCCAGCTGAGCCGCGCGACACCTGCCTGCTCATCTGCCTGATACTCGCCAGCTGAGCCGCGCGACACCTGCCTGCTCATCTGCCTGATACTCGCCAGCTGAGCCGCGCGACACCTGCCTGCTCATCTGCCTGATACTCGCCAGCTGAGCCGCGCGACACCTGCCTGCTCATCTGCCTGATACTCGCCAGCTGAGCCGCGCGACACCTGCCTGCTCATCTGCCTGATACTCGCCAGCTGAGCCGCGCGACACCTGCCTGCTCATCTGCCTGATACTCGCCAGCTGAGCCGCGCGACACCTGCCTGCTCATCTGCCTGATACTCGCCAGCTGAGCCGCGCGACACCTGCCTGCTCATCTGCCTGATACTCGCCAGCTGAGCCGCGCGACACCTGCCTGCTCATCTGCCTGATACTCGCCAGCTGAGCCGCGCGACACCTGCCTGCTCATCTGCCTGATACTCGCCAGCTGAGCCGCGCGACACCTGCCTGCTCATCTGCCTGATACTCGCCAGCTGAGCCGCGCGACACCTGCCTGCTCATCTGCCTGATACTCGCCAGCTGAGCCGCGCGACACCTGCCTGCTCATCTGCCTGATACTCGCCAGCTGAGCCGCGCGACACCTGCCTGCTCATCTGCCTGATACTCGCCAGCTGAGCCGCGCGACACCTGCCTGCTCATCTGCCTGATACTCGCCAGCTGAGCCGCGCGACACCTGCCTGCTCATCTGCCTGATACTCGCCAGCTGAGCCGCGCGACACCTGCCTGCTCATCTGCCTGATACTCGCCAGCTGAGCCGCGCGACACCTGCCTGCTCATCTGCCTGATACTCGCCAGCTGAGCCGCGCGACACCTGCCTGCTCATCTGCCTGATACTCGCCAGCTGAGCCGCGCGACACCTGCCTGCTCATCTGCCTGATACTCGCCAGCTGAGCCGCGCGACACCTGCCTGCTCATCTGCCTGATACTCGCCAGCTGAGCCGCGCGACACCTGCCTGCTCATCTGCCTGATACTCGCCAGCTGAGCCGCGCGACACCTGCCTGCTCATCTGCCTGATACTCGCCAGCTGAGCCGCGCGACACCTGCCTGCTCATCTGCCTGATACTCGCCAGCTGAGCCGCGCGACACCTGCCTGCTCATCTGCCTGATACTCGCCAGCTGAGCCGCGCGACACCTGCCTGCTCATCTGCCTGATACTCGCCAGCTGAGCCGCGCGACACCTGCCTGCTCATCTGCCTGATACTCGCCAGCTGAGCCGCGCGACACCTGCCTGCTCATCTGCCTGATACTCGCCAGCTGAGCCGCGCGACACCTGCCTGCTCATCTGCCTGATACTCGCCAGCTGAGCCGCGCGACACCTGCCTGCTCATCTGCCTGATACTCGCCAGCTGAGCCGCGCGACACCTGCCTGCTCATCTGCCTGATACTCGCCAGCTGAGCCGCGCGACACCTGCCTGCTCATCTGCCTGATACTCGCCAGCTGAGCCGCGCGACACCTGCCTGCTCATCTGCCTGATACTCGCCAGCTGAGCCGCGCGACACCTGCCTGCTCATCTGCCTGATACTCGCCAGCTGAGCCGCGCGACACCTGCCTGCTCATCTGCCTGATACTCGCCAGCTGAGCCGCGCGACACCTGCCTGCTCATCTGCCTGATACTCGCCAGCTGAGCCGCGCGACACCTGCCTGCTCATCTGCCTGATACTCGCCAGCTGAGCCGCGCGACACCTGCCTGCTCATCTGCCTGATACTCGCCAGCTGAGCCGCGCGACACCTGCCTGCTCATCTGCCTGATACTCGCCAGCTGAGCCGCGCGACACCTGCCTGCTCATCTGCCTGATACTCGCCAGCTGAGCCGCGCGACACCTGCCTGCTCATCTGCCTGATACTCGCCAGCTGAGCCGCGCGACACCTGCCTGCTCATCTGCCTGATACTCGCCAGCTGAGCCGCGCGACACCTGCCTGCTCATCTGCCTGATACTCGCCAGCTGAGCCGCGCGACACCTGCCTGCTCATCTGCCTGATACTCGCCAGCTGAGCCGCGCGACACCTGCCTGCTCATCTGCCTGATACTCGCCAGCTGAGCCGCGCGACACCTGCCTGCTCATCTGCCTGATACTCGCCAGCTGAGCCGCGCGACACCTGCCTGCTCATCTGCCTGATACTCGCCAGCTGAGCCGCGCGACACCTGCCTGCTCATCTGCCTGATACTCGCCAGCTGAGCCGCGCGACACCTGCCTGCTCATCTGCCTGATACTCGCCAGCTGAGCCGCGCGACACCTGCCTGCTCATCTGCCTGATACTCGCCAGCTGAGCCGCGCGACACCTGCCTGCTCATCTGCCTGATACTCGCCAGCTGAGCCGCGCGACACCTGCCTGCTCATCTGCCTGATACTCGCCAGCTGAGCCGCGCGACACCTGCCTGCTCATCTGCCTGATACTCGCCAGCTGAGCCGCGCGACACCTGCCTGCTCATCTGCCTGATACTCGCCAGCTGAGCCGCGCGACACCTGCCTGCTCATCTGCCTGATACTCGCCAGCTGAGCCGCGCGACACCTGCCTGCTCATCTGCCTGATACTCGCCAGCTGAGCCGCGCGACACCTGCCTGCTCATCTGCCTGATACTCGCCAGCTGAGCCGCGCGACACCTGCCTGCTCATCTGCCTGATACTCGCCAGCTGAGCCGCGCGACACCTGCCTGCTCATCTGCCTGATACTCGCCAGCTGAGCCGCGCGACACCTGCCTGCTCATCTGCCTGATACTCGCCAGCTGAGCCGCGCGACACCTGCCTGCTCATCTGCCTGATACTCGCCAGCTGAGCCGCGCGACACCTGCCTGCTCATCTGCCTGATACTCGCCAGCTGAGCCGCGCGACACCTGCCTGCTCATCTGCCTGATACTCGCCAGCTGAGCCGCGCGACACCTGCCTGCTCATCTGCCTGATACTCGCCAGCTGAGCCGCGCGACACCTGCCTGCTCATCTGCCTGATACTCGCCAGCTGAGCCGCGCGACACCTGCCTGCTCATCTGCCTGATACTCGCCAGCTGAGCCGCGCGACACCTGCCTGCTCATCTGCCTGATACTCGCCAGCTGAGCCGCGCGACACCTGCCTGCTCATCTGCCTGATACTCGCCAGCTGAGCCGCGCGACACCTGCCTGCTCATCTGCCTGATACTCGCCAGCTGAGCCGCGCGACACCTGCCTGCTCATCTGCCTGATACTCGCCAGCTGAGCCGCGCGACACCTGCCTGCTCATCTGCCTGATACTCGCCAGCTGAGCCGCGCGACACCTGCCTGCTCATCTGCCTGATACTCGCCAGCTGAGCCGCGCGACACCTGCCTGCTCATCTGCCTGATACTCGCCAGCTGAGCCGCGCGACACCTGCCTGCTCATCTGCCTGATACTCGCCAGCTGAGCCGCGCGACACCTGCCTGCTCATCTGCCTGATACTCGCCAGCTGAGCCGCGCGACACCTGCCTGCTCATCTGCCTGATACTCGCCAGCTGAGCCGCGCGACACCTGCCTGCTCATCTGCCTGATACTCGCCAGCTGAGCCGCGCGACACCTGCCTGCTCATCTGCCTGATACTCGCCAGCTGAGCCGCGCGACACCTGCCTGCTCATCTGCCTGATACTCGCCAGCTGAGCCGCGCGACACCTGCCTGCTCATCTGCCTGATACTCGCCAGCTGAGCCGCGCGACACCTGCCTGCTCATCTGCCTGATACTCGCCAGCTGAGCCGCGCGACACCTGCCTGCTCATCTGCCTGATACTCGCCAGCTGAGCCGCGCGACACCTGCCTGCTCATCTGCCTGATACTCGCCAGCTGAGCCGCGCGACACCTGCCTGCTCATCTGCCTGATACTCGCCAGCTGAGCCGCGCGACACCTGCCTGCTCATCTGCCTGATACTCGCCAGCTGAGCCGCGCGACACCTGCCTGCTCATCTGCCTGATACTCGCCAGCTGAGCCGCGCGACACCTGCCTGCTCATCTGCCTGATACTCGCCAGCTGAGCCGCGCGACACCTGCCTGCTCATCTGCCTGATACTCGCCAGCTGAGCCGCGCGACACCTGCCTGCTCATCTGCCTGATACTCGCCAGCTGAGCCGCGCGACACCTGCCTGCTCATCTGCCTGATACTCGCCAGCTGAGCCGCGCGACACCTGCCTGCTCATCTGCCTGATACTCGCCAGCTGAGCCGCGCGACACCTGCCTGCTCATCTGCCTGATACTCGCCAGCTGAGCCGCGCGACACCTGCCTGCTCATCTGCCTGATACTCGCCAGCTGAGCCGCGCGACACCTGCCTGCTCATCTGCCTGATACTCGCCAGCTGAGCCGCGCGACACCTGCCTGCTCATCTGCCTGATACTCGCCAGCTGAGCCGCGCGACACCTGCCTGCTCATCTGCCTGATACTCGCCAGCTGAGCCGCGCGACACCTGCCTGCTCATCTGCCTGATACTCGCCAGCTGAGCCGCGCGACACCTGCCTGCTCATCTGCCTGATACTCGCCAGCTGAGCCGCGCGACACCTGCCTGCTCATCTGCCTGATACTCGCCAGCTGAGCCGCGCGACACCTGCCTGCTCATCTGCCTGATACTCGCCAGCTGAGCCGCGCGACACCTGCCTGCTCATCTGCCTGATACTCGCCAGCTGAGCCGCGCGACACCTGCCTGCTCATCTGCCTGATACTCGCCAGCTGAGCCGCGCGACACCTGCCTGCTCATCTGCCTGATACTCGCCAGCTGAGCCGCGCGACACCTGCCTGCTCATCTGCCTGATACTCGCCAGCTGAGCCGCGCGACACCTGCCTGCTCATCTGCCTGATACTCGCCAGCTGAGCCGCGCGACACCTGCCTGCTCATCTGCCTGATACTCGCCAGCTGAGCCGCGCGACACCTGCCTGCTCATCTGCCTGATACTCGCCAGCTGAGCCGCGCGACACCTGCCTGCTCATCTGCCTGATACTCGCCAGCTGAGCCGCGCGACACCTGCCTGCTCATCTGCCTGATACTCGCCAGCTGAGCCGCGCGACACCTGCCTGCTCATCTGCCTGATACTCGCCAGCTGAGCCGCGCGACACCTGCCTGCTCATCTGCCTGATACTCGCCAGCTGAGCCGCGCGACACCTGCCTGCTCATCTGCCTGATACTCGCCAGCTGAGCCGCGCGACACCTGCCTGCTCATCTGCCTGATACTCGCCAGCTGAGCCGCGCGACACCTGCCTGCTCATCTGCCTGATACTCGCCAGCTGAGCCGCGCGACACCTGCCTGCTCATCTGCCTGATACTCGCCAGCTGAGCCGCGCGACACCTGCCTGCTCATCTGCCTGATACTCGCCAGCTGAGCCGCGCGACACCTGCCTGCTCATCTGCCTGATACTCGCCAGCTGAGCCGCGCGACACCTGCCTGCTCATCTGCCTGATACTCGCCAGCTGAGCCGCGCGACACCTGCCTGCTCATCTGCCTGATACTCGCCAGCTGAGCCGCGCGACACCTGCCTGCTCATCTGCCTGATACTCGCCAGCTGAGCCGCGCGACACCTGCCTGCTCATCTGCCTGATACTCGCCAGCTGAGCCGCGCGACACCTGCCTGCTCATCTGCCTGATACTCGCCAGCTGAGCCGCGCGACACCTGCCTGCTCATCTGCCTGATACTCGCCAGCTGAGCCGCGCGACACCTGCCTGCTCATCTGCCTGATACTCGCCAGCTGAGCCGCGCGACACCTGCCTGCTCATCTGCCTGATACTCGCCAGCTGAGCCGCGCGACACCTGCCTGCTCATCTGCCTGATACTCGCCAGCTGAGCCGCGCGACACCTGCCTGCTCATCTGCCTGATACTCGCCAGCTGAGCCGCGCGACACCTGCCTGCTCATCTGCCTGATACTCGCCAGCTGAGCCGCGCGACACCTGCCTGCTCATCTGCCTGATACTCGCCAGCTGAGCCGCGCGACACCTGCCTGCTCATCTGCCTGATACTCGCCAGCTGAGCCGCGCGACACCTGCCTGCTCATCTGCCTGATACTCGCCAGCTGAGCCGCGCGACACCTGCCTGCTCATCTGCCTGATACTCGCCAGCTGAGCCGCGCGACACCTGCCTGCTCATCTGCCTGATACTCGCCAGCTGAGCCGCGCGACACCTGCCTGCTCATCTGCCTGATACTCGCCAGCTGAGCCGCGCGACACCTGCCTGCTCATCTGCCTGATACTCGCCAGCTGAGCCGCGCGACACCTGCCTGCTCATCTGCCTGATACTCGCCAGCTGAGCCGCGCGACACCTGCCTGCTCATCTGCCTGATACTCGCCAGCTGAGCCGCGACACCTGCCTGCTCATCTGCCTGATACTCGCCAGCTGAGCCGCGCGACACCTGCCTGCTCATCTGCCTGATACTCGCCAGCTGAGCCGCGCGACACCTGCCTGCTCATCTGCCTGATACTCGCCAGCTGAGCCGCGCGACACCTGCCTGCTCATCTGCCTGATACTCGCCAGCTGAGCCGCGCGACACCTGCCTGCTCATCTGCCTGATACTCGCCAGCTGAGCCGCGCGACACCTGCCTGCTCATCTGCCTGATACTCGCCAGCTGAGCCGCGCGACACCTGCCTGCTCATCTGCCTGATACTCGCCAGCTGAGCCGCGCGACACCTGCCTGCTCATCTGCCTGATACTCGCCAGCTGAGCCGCGCGACACCTGCCTGCTCATCTGCCTGATACTCGCCAGCTGAGCCGCGCGACACCTGCCTGCTCATCTGCCTGATACTCGCCAGCTGAGCCGCGCGACACCTGCCTGCTCATCTGCCTGATACTCGCCAGCTGAGCCGCGCGACACCTGCCTGCTCATCTGCCTGATACTCGCCAGCTGAGCCGCGCGACACCTGCCTGCTCATCTGCCTGATACTCGCCAGCTGAGCCGCGCGACACCTGCCTGCTCATCTGCCTGATACTCGCCAGCTGAGCCGCGCGACACCTGCCTGCTCATCTGCCTGATACTCGCCAGCTGAGCCGCGCGACACCTGCCTGCTCATCTGCCTGATACTCGCCAGCTGAGCCGCGCGACACCTGCCTGCTCATCTGCCTGATACTCGCCAGCTGAGCCGCGCGACACCTGCCTGCTCATCTGCCTGATACTCGCCAGCTGAGCCGCGCGACACCTGCCTGCTCATCTGCCTGATACTCGCCAGCTGAGCCGCGCGACACCTGCCTGCTCATCTGCCTGATACTCGCCAGCTGAGCCGCGCGACACCTGCCTGCTCATCTGCCTGATACTCGCCAGCTGAGCCGCGCGACACCTGCCTGCTCATCTGCCTGATACTCGCCAGCTGAGCCGCGCGACACCTGCCTGCTCATCTGCCTGATACTCGCCAGCTGAGCCGCGCGACACCTGCCTGCTCATCTGCCTGATACTCGCCAGCTGAGCCGCGCGACACCTGCCTGCTCATCTGCCTGATACTCGCCAGCTGAGCCGCGCGACACCTGCCTGCTCATCTGCCTGATACTCGCCAGCTGAGCCGCGCGACACCTGCCTGCTCATCTGCCTGATACTCGCCAGCTGAGCCGCGCGACACCTGCCTGCTCATCTGCCTGATACTCGCCAGCTGAGCCGCGCGACACCTGCCTGCTCATCTGCCTGATACTCGCCAGCTGAGCCGCGCGACACCTGCCTGCTCATCTGCCTGATACTCGCCAGCTGAGCCGCGCGACACCTGCCTGCTCATCTGCCTGATACTCGCCAGCTGAGCCGCGCGACACCTGCCTGCTCATCTGCCTGATACTCGCCAGCTGAGCCGCGCGACACCTGCCTGCTCATCTGCCTGATACTCGCCAGCTGAGCCGCGCGACACCTGCCTGCTCATCTGCCTGATACTCGCCAGCTGAGCCGCGCGACACCTGCCTGCTCATCTGCCTGATACTCGCCAGCTGAGCCGCGCGACACCTGCCTGCTCATCTGCCTGATACTCGCCAGCTGAGCCGCGCGACACCTGCCTGCTCATCTGCCTGATACTCGCCAGCTGAGCCGCGCGACACCTGCCTGCTCATCTGCCTGATACTCGCCAGCTGAGCCGCGCGACACCTGCCTGCTCATCTGCCTGATACTCGCCAGCTGAGCCGCGCGACACCTGCCTGCTCATCTGCCTGATACTCGCCAGCTGAGCCGCGCGACACCTGCCTGCTCATCTGCCTGATACTCGCCAGCTGAGCCGCGCGACACCTGCCTGCTCATCTGCCTGATACTCGCCAGCTGAGCCGCGCGACACCTGCCTGCTCATCTGCCTGATACTCGCCAGCTGAGCCGCGCGACACCTGCCTGCTCATCTGCCTGATACTCGCCAGCTGAGCCGCGCGACACCTGCCTGCTCATCTGCCTGATACTCGCCAGCTGAGCCGCGCGACACCTGCCTGCTCATCTGCCTGATACTCGCCAGCTGAGCCGCGCGACACCTGCCTGCTCATCTGCCTGATACTCGCCAGCTGAGCCGCGCGACACCTGCCTGCTCATCTGCCTGATACTCGCCAGCTGAGCCGCGCGACACCTGCCTGCTCATCTGCCTGATACTCGCCAGCTGAGCCGCGCGACACCTGCCTGCTCATCTGCCTGATACTCGCCAGCTGAGCCGCGCGACACCTGCCTGCTCATCTGCCTGATACTCGCCAGCTGAGCCGCGCGACACCTGCCTGCTCATCTGCCTGATACTCGCCAGCTGAGCCGCGCGACACCTGCCTGCTCATCTGCCTGATACTCGCCAGCTGAGCCGCGCGACACCTGCCTGCTCATCTGCCTGATACTCGCCAGCTGAGCCGCGCGACACCTGCCTGCTCATCTGCCTGATACTCGCCAGCTGAGCCGCGCGACACCTGCCTGCTCATCTGCCTGATACTCGCCAGCTGAGCCGCGCGACACCTGCCTGCTCATCTGCCTGATACTCGCCAGCTGAGCCGCGCGACACCTGCCTGCTCATCTGCCTGATACTCGCCAGCTGAGCCGCGCGACACCTGCCTGCTCATCTGCCTGATACTCGCCAGCTGAGCCGCGCGACACCTGCCTGCTCATCTGCCTGATACTCGCCAGCTGAGCCGCGCGACACCTGCCTGCTCATCTGCCTGATACTCGCCAGCTGAGCCGCGCGACACCTGCCTGCTCATCTGCCTGATACTCGCCAGCTGAGCCGCGACACCTGCCTGCTCATCTGCCTGATACTCGCCAGCTGAGCCGCGCGACACCTGCCTGCTCATCTGCCTGATACTCGCCAGCTGAGCCGCGCGACACCTGCCTGCTCATCTGCCTGATACTCGCCAGCTGAGCCGCGCGACACCTGCCTGCTCATCTGCCTGATACTCGCCAGCTGAGCCGCGCGACACCTGCCTGCTCATCTGCCTGATACTCGCCAGCTGAGCCGCGCGACACCTGCCTGCTCATCTGCCTGATACTCGCCAGCTGAGCCGCGCGACACCTGCCTGCTCATCTGCCTGATACTCGCCAGCTGAGCCGCGCGACACCTGCCTGCTCATCTGCCTGATACTCGCCAGCTGAGCCGCGCGACACCTGCCTGCTCATCTGCCTGATACTCGCCAGCTGAGCCGCGCGACACCTGCCTGCTCATCTGCCTGATACTCGCCAGCTGAGCCGCGCGACACCTGCCTGCTCATCTGCCTGATACTCGCCAGCTGAGCCGCGCGACACCTGCCTGCTCATCTGCCTGATACTCGCCAGCTGAGCCGCGCGACACCTGCCTGCTCATCTGCCTGATACTCGCCAGCTGAGCCGCGCGACACCTGCCTGCTCATCTGCCTGATACTCGCCAGCTGAGCCGCGCGACACCTGCCTGCTCATCTGCCTGATACTCGCCAGCTGAGCCGCGCGACACCTGCCTGCTCATCTGCCTGATACTCGCCAGCTGAGCCGCGCGACACCTGCCTGCTCATCTGCCTGATACTCGCCAGCTGAGCCGCGCGACACCTGCCTGCTCATCTGCCTGATACTCGCCAGCTGAGCCGCGCGACACCTGCCTGCTCATCTGCCTGATACTCGCCAGCTGAGCCGCGCGACACCTGCCTGCTCATCTGCCTGATACTCGCCAGCTGAGCCGCGCGACACCTGCCTGCTCATCTGCCTGATACTCGCCAGCTGAGCCGCGCGACACCTGCCTGCTCATCTGCCTGATACTCGCCAGCTGAGCCGCGACACCTGCCTGCTCATCTGCCTGATACTCGCCAGCTGAGCCGCGCGACACCTGCCTGCTCATCTGCCTGATACTCGCCAGCTGAGCCGCGCGACACCTGCCTGCTCATCTGCCTGATACTCGCCAGCTGAGCCGCGCGACACCTGCCTGCTCATCTGCCTGATACTCGCCAGCTGAGCCGCGCGACACCTGCCTGCTCATCTGCCTGATACTCGCCAGCTGAGCCGCGCGACACCTGCCTGCTCATCTGCCTGATACTCGCCAGCTGAGCCGCGCGACACCTGCCTGCTCATCTGCCTGATACTCGCCAGCTGAGCCGCGCGACACCTGCCTGCTCATCTGCCTGATACTCGCCAGCTGAGCCGCGCGACACCTGCCTGCTCATCTGCCTGATACTCGCCAGCTGAGCCGCGCGACACCTGCCTGCTCATCTGCCTGATACTCGCCAGCTGAGCCGCGCGACACCTGCCTGCTCATCTGCCTGATACTCGCCAGCTGAGCCGCGCGACACCTGCCTGCTCATCTGCCTGATACTCGCCAGCTGAGCCGCGCGACACCTGCCTGCTCATCTGCCTGATACTCGCCAGCTGAGCCGCGCGACACCTGCCTGCTCATCTGCCTGATACTCGCCAGCTGAGCCGCGCGACACCTGCCTGCTCATCTGCCTGATACTCGCCAGCTGAGCCGCGCGACACCTGCCTGCTCATCTGCCTGATACTCGCCAGCTGAGCCGCGCGACACCTGCCTGCTCATCTGCCTGATACTCGCCAGCTGAGCCGCGCGACACCTGCCTGCTCATCTGCCTGATACTCGCCAGCTGAGCCGCGCGACACCTGCCTGCTCATCTGCCTGATACTCGCCAGCTGAGCCGCGCGACACCTGCCTGCTCATCTGCCTGATACTCGCCAGCTGAGCCGCGCGACACCTGCCTGCTCATCTGCCTGATACTCGCCAGCTGAGCCGCGCGACACCTGCCTGCTCATCTGCCTGATACTCGCCAGCTGAGCCGCGCGACACCTGCCTGCTCATCTGCCTGATACTCGCCAGCTGAGCCGCGCGACACCTGCCTGCTCATCTGCCTGATACTCGCCAGCTGAGCCGCGCGACACCTGCCTGCTCATCTGCCTGATACTCGCCAGCTGAGCCGCGCGACACCTGCCTGCTCATCTGCCTGATACTCGCCAGCTGAGCCGCGCGACACCTGCCTGCTCATCTGCCTGATACTCGCCAGCTGAGCCGCGCGACACCTGCCTGCTCATCTGCCTGATACTCGCCAGCTGAGCCGCGCGACACCTGCCTGCTCATCTGCCTGATACTCGCCAGCTGAGCCGCGCGACACCTGCCTGCTCATCTGCCTGATACTCGCCAGCTGAGCCGCGCGACACCTGCCTGCTCATCTGCCTGATACTCGCCAGCTGAGCCGCGCGACACCTGCCTGCTCATCTGCCTGATACTCGCCAGCTGAGCCGCGCGACACCTGCCTGCTCATCTGCCTGATACTCGCCAGCTGAGCCGCGCGACACCTGCCTGCTCATCTGCCTGATACTCGCCAGCTGAGCCGCGCGACACCTGCCTGCTCATCTGCCTGATACTCGCCAGCTGAGCCGCGCGACACCTGCCTGCTCATCTGCCTGATACTCGCCAGCTGAGCCGCGCGACACCTGCCTGCTCATCTGCCTGATACTCGCCAGCTGAGCCGCGCGACACCTGCCTGCTCATCTGCCTGATACTCGCCAGCTGAGCCGCGCGACACCTGCCTGCTCATCTGCCTGATACTCGCCAGCTGAGCCGCGCGACACCTGCCTGCTCATCTGCCTGATACTCGCCAGCTGAGCCGCGCGACACCTGCCTGCTCATCTGCCTGATACTCGCCAGCTGAGCCACGCGACACCTGCCTGCTCATCTGCCTGATACTCGCCAGCTGAGCCGCGCGACACCTGCCTGCTCATCTGCCTGATACTCGCCAGCTGAGCCGCGCGACACCTGCCTCTCATCTGCCTGATACTCGCCAGCTGAGCCGCGCGACACCTGCCTGCTCATCTGCCTGATACTCGCCAGCTGAGCCGCGCGACACCTGCCTGCTCATCTGCCTGATACTCGCCAGCTGAGCCCGCGACACCTGCCTGCTCATCTGCCTGATACTCGCCAGCTGAGCCGCGCGACACCTGCCTGCTCATCTGCCTGATACTCGCCAGCTGAGCCGCGCGACACCTGCCTGCTCATCTGCCTGATACTCGCCAGCTGAGCCGCGCGACACCTGCCTGCTCATCTGCCTGATACTCGCCAGCTGAGCCGCGCGACACCTGCCTGCTCATCTGCCTGATACTCGCCAGCTGAGCCGCGCGACACCTGCCTGCTCATCTGCCTGATACTCGCCAGCTGAGCCGCGCGACACCTGCCTGCTCATCTGCCTGATACTCGCCAGCTGAGCCGCGCGACACATGCCTGCTCATCTGCCTGATACTCTCCAGCTGAGCCGCGCGACACCTGCCTGCTCATCTGCCTGATACTCGCCTGCTGAGCCGCGCGACACCTGCCTGCTCATCTGCCTGATACTCGCCAGCTGAGCCGCGCGACACCTACCTGCTCATCTGCCTGATACTCGCCAGCTGAGCCGCGCGACACCTGCCTGCTCATCTGCCTGATACTCGCCAGCTGAGCCGCGCGACACCTGCCTGCTCATCTGCCTGATACTCGCCAGCTCAGCCGCGCGACACCTGCCTGCTCATCTGCCTGATACTCGCCAGCTGAGCCGCGCGACACCTGCCTGCTCATCTGCCTGATACTCGCCAGCTGAGCCACGCGACACCTGCCTGCTCATCTGCCTGATACTCGCCAGCTGAGCCGCGCGACACCTGCCTGCTCATCTGCCTGATACTCGCCAGCTGAGCCGCGCGACACCTGCCTGCTCATCTGCCTGATACTCGCCAGCTGAGCCGCGCGACACCTGCCTGCTCATCTGCCTGATACTCGCCAGCTGAGCCGCGCGACACCTGCCTGCTCATCTGCCTGATACTCGCCAGCTGAGCCGCGCGACACCTGCCTGCTCATCTGCCTGATACTCGCCAGCTGAGCCGCCGACACCTGCCTGCTCATCTGCCTGATACTCGCCAGCTGAGCCGCGCGACACCTGCCTGCTCATCTGCCTGATACTCGCCAGCTGAGCCGCGCGACACCTGCCTGCTCATCTGCCTGATACTCGCCAGCTGAGCCGCGCGACACCTGCCTGCTCATCTGCCTGATACTCGCCAGCTGAGCCGCGCGACACCTGCCTGCTCATCTGCCTGATACTCGCCAGCTGAGCCGCGCGACACCTGCCTGCTCATCTGCCTGATACTCGCCAGCTGAGCCGCGCGACACCTGCCTGCTCATCTGCCTGATACTCGCCAGCTGAGCCGCGCGACACCTGCCTGCTCATCTGCCTGATACTCGCCAGCTGAGCCGCGCGACACCTGCCTGCTCATCTGCCTGATACTCGCCAGCTGAGCCGCGCGACACCTGCCTGCTCATCTGCCTGATACTCGCCAGCTGAGCCGCGCGACACCTGCCTGCTCATCTGCCTGATACTCGCCAGCTGAGCCGCCGACACCTGCCTGCTCATCTGCCTGATACTCGCCAGCTGAGCCGCGCGACACCTGCCTGCTCATCTGCCTGATACTCGCCAGCTGAGCCGCGCGACACCTGCCTGCTCATCTGCCTGATACTCGCCAGCTGAGCCGCGCGACACCTGCCTGCTCATCTGCCTGATACTCGCCAGCTGAGCCGCGCGACACCTGCCTGCTCATCTGCCTGATACTCGCCAGCTGAGCCGCGCGACACCTGCCTGCTCATCTGCCTGATACTCGCCAGCTGAGCCGCGCGACACCTGCCTGCTCATCTGCCTGATACTCGCCAGCTGAGCACACCTGCCTGCTCATCTGCCTGATACTCGCCAGCTGAGCCGCGCGACACCTGCCTGCTCATCTGCCTGATACTCGCCAGCTGAGCCGCGCGACACCTGCCTGCTCATCTGCCTGATACTCGCCAGCTGAGCCGCGCGACACCTGCCTGCTCATCTGCCTGATACTCGCCAGCTGAGCCGCGCGACACCTGCCTGCTCATCTGCCTGATACTCGCCAGCTGAGCCGCGCGACACCTGCCTGCTCATCTGGCTGATACTCGCCAGCTCAGCCGCGGACTCCTGCCTGCTCATCTGCCTGATACTCGCCAGCTGAGCCGCGCGACACCTGCCTGCTCATCTGCCTGATACTCGCCAGCTGAGCCGCGCGACACCTGCCTGCTCATCTGCCTGATACTCGCCAGCTGAGCCGCGCGACACCTGCCTGCTCATCTGCCTGATACTCGCCAGCTGAGCCGCGCGACACCTGCCTGCTCATCTGCCTGATACTCGCCAGCTGAGCCGCGCGACACCTGCCTGCTCATCTGCCTGATACTCGCCAGCTGAGCCGCGCGACACCTGCCTGCTCATCTGCCTGATACTCGCCAGCTGAGCCGCGCGACACCTGCCTGCTCATCTGCCTGATACTCGCCAGCTGAGCCGCGCGACACCTGCCTGCTCATCTGCCTGATACTCGCCAGCTGAGCCGCGCGACACCTGCCTGCTCATCTGCCTGATACTCGCCAGCTGAGCCGCGCGACACCTGCCTGCTCATCTGCCTGATACTCGCCAGCTGAGCCGCGCGACACCTGCCTGCTCATCTGCCTGATACTCGCCAGCTGAGCCGCGACACCTGCCTGCTCATCTGCCTGATACTCGCCAGCTGAGCCGCGCGACACCTGCCTGCTCATCTGCCTGATACTCGCCAGCTGAGCCGCGCGACACCTGCCTGCTCATCTGCCTGATACTCGCCAGCTGAGCCGCGCGACACCTGCCTGCTCATCTGCCTGATACTCGCCAGCTGAGCCGCGCGACACCTGCCTGCTCATCTGCCTGATACTCGCCAGCTGAGCCGCGCGACACCTGCCTGCTCATCTGCCTGATACTCGCCAGCTGAGCCGCGCGACACCTGCCTGCTCATCTGCCTGATACTCGCCAGCTGAGCCGCGCGACACCTGCCTGCTCATCTGCCTGATACTCGCCAGCTGAGCCGCGCGACACCTGCCTGCTCATCTGCCTGATACTCGCCAGCTGAGCCGCGACACCTGCCTGCTCATCTGCCTGATACTCGCCAGCTGAGCCGCGCGACACCTGCCTGCTCATCTGCCTGATACTCGCCAGCTGAGCCGCGCGACACCTGCCTGCTCATCTGCCTGATACTCGCCAGCTGAGCCGCGCGACACCTGCCTGCTCATCTGCCTGATACTCGCCAGCTGAGCCGCGCGACACCTGCCTGCTCATCTGCCTGATACTCGCCAGCTGAGCCGCGCGACACCTGCCTGCTCATCTGCCTGATACTCGCCAGCTGAGCCGCGCGACACCTGCCTGCTCATCTGCCTGATACTCGCCAGCTGAGCCGCGCGACACCTGCCTGCTCATCTGCCTGATACTCGCCAGCTGAGCCGCGCGACACCTGCCTGCTCATCTGCCTGATACTCGCCAGCTGAGCCGCGCGACACCTGCCTGCTCATCTGCCTGATACTCGCCAGCTGAGCCGCGCGACACCTGCCTGCTCATCTGCCTGATACTCGCCAGCTGAGCCGCGCGACACCTGCCTGCTCATCTGCCTGATACTCGCCAGCTGAGCCGCGCGACACCTGCCTGCTCATCTGCCTGATACTCGCCAGCTGAGCCGCGCGACACCTGCCTGCTCATCTGCCTGATACTCGCCAGCTGAGCCGCGCGACACCTGCCTGCTCATCTGCCTGATACTCGCCAGCTGAGCCGCGCGACACCTGCCTGCTCATCTGCCTGATACTCGCCAGCTGAGCCGCGCGACACCTGCCTGCTCATCTGCCTGATACTCGCCAGCTGAGCCGCGCGACACCTGCCTGCTCATCTGCCTGATACTCGCCAGCTGAGCCGCGCGACACCTGCCTGCTCATCTGCCTGATACTCGCCAGCTGAGCCGCGCGACACCTGCCTGCTCATCTGCCTGATACTCGCCAGCTGAGCCGCGCGACACCTGCCTGCTCATCTGCCTGATACTCGCCAGCTGAGCCGCGCGACACCTGCCTGCTCATCTGCCTGATACTCGCCAGCTGAGCCGCGCGACACCTGCCTGCTCATCTGCCTGATACTCGCCAGCTGAGCCGCGCGACACCTGCCTGCTCATCTGCCTGATACTCGCCAGCTGAGCCGCGCGACACCTGCCTGCTCATCTGCCTGATACTCGCCAGCTGAGCCGCGCGACACCTGCCTGCTCATCTGCCTGATACTCGCCAGCTGAGCCGCGCGACACCTGCCTGCTCATCTGCCTGATACTCGCCAGCTGAGCCGCGCGACACCTGCCTGCTCATCTGCCTGATACTCGCCAGCTGAGCCGCGCGACACCTGCCTGCTCATCTGCCTGATACTCGCCAGCTGAGCCGCGCGACACCTGCCTGCTCATCTGCCTGATACTCGCCAGCTGAGCCGCGCGACACCTGCCTGCTCATCTGCCTGATACTCGCCAGCTGAGCCGCGCGACACCTGCCTGCTCATCTGCCTGATACTCGCCAGCTGAGCCGCGCGACACCTGCCTGCTCATCTGCCTGATACTCGCCAGCTGAGCCGCGCGACACCTGCCTGCTCATCTGCCTGATACTCGCCAGCTGAGCCGCGCGACACCTGCCTGCTCATCTGCCTGATACTCGCCAGCTGAGCCGCGCGACACCTGCCTGCTCATCTGCCTGATACTCGCCAGCTGAGCCGCGCGACACCTGCCTGCTCATCTGCCTGATACTCGCCAGCTGAGCCGCGCGACACCTGCCTGCTCATCTGCCTGATACTCGCCAGCTGAGCCGCGCGACACCTGCCTGCTCATCTGCCTGATACTCGCCAGCTGAGCCGCGCGACACCTGCCTGCTCATCTGCCTGATACTCGCCAGCTGAGCCGCGCGACACCTGCCTGCTCATCTGCCTGATACTCGCCAGCTGAGCCGCGCGACACCTGCCTGCTCATCTGCCTGATACTCGCCAGCTGAGCCGCGCGACACCTGCCTGCTCATCTGCCTGATACTCGCCAGCTGAGCCGCGCGACACCTGCCTGCTCATCTGCCTGATACTCGCCAGCTGAGCCGCGCGACACCTGCCTGCTCATCTGCCTGATACTCGCCAGCTGAGCCGCGCGACACCTGCCTGCTCATCTGCCTGATACTCGCCAGCTGAGCCGCGCGACACCTGCCTGCTCATCTGCCTGATACTCGCCAGCTGAGCCGCGCGACACCTGCCTGCTCATCTGCCTGATACTCGCCAGCTGAGCCGCGCGACACCTGCCTGCTCATCTGCCTGATACTCGCCAGCTGAGCCGCGCGACACCTGCCTGCTCATCTGCCTGATACTCGCCAGCTGAGCCGCGCGACACCTGCCTGCTCATCTGCCTGATACTCGCCAGCTGAGCCGCGCGACACCTGCCTGCTCATCTGCCTGATACTCGCCAGCTGAGCCGCGCGACACCTGCCTGCTCATCTGCCTGATACTCGCCAGCTGAGCCGCGCGACACCTGCCTGCTCATCTGCCTGATACTCGCCAGCTGAGCCGCGCGACACCTGCCTGCTCATCTGCCTGATACTCGCCAGCTGAGCCGCGCGACACCTGCCTGCTCATCTGCCTGATACTCGCCAGCTGAGCCGCGCGACACCTGCCTGCTCATCTGCCTGATACTCGCCAGCTGAGCCGCGCGACACCTGCCTGCTCATCTGCCTGATACTCGCCAGCTGAGCCGCGCGACACCTGCCTGCTCATCTGCCTGATACTCGCCAGCTGAGCCGCGCGACACCTGCCTGCTCATCTGCCTGATACTCGCCAGCTGAGCCGCGCGACACCTGCCTGCTCATCTGCCTGATACTCGCCAGCTGAGCCGCGCGACACCTGCCTGCTCATCTGCCTGATACTCGCCAGCTGAGCCGCGCGACACCTGCCTGCTCATCTGCCTGATACTCGCCAGCTGAGCCGCGCGACACCTGCCTGCTCATCTGCCTGATACTCGCCAGCTGAGCCGCGCGACACCTGCCTGCTCATCTGCCTGATACTCGCCAGCTGAGCCGCGCGACACCTGCCTGCTCATCTGCCTGATACTCGCCAGCTGAGCCGCGCGACACCTGCCTGCTCATCTGCCTGATACTCGCCAGCTGAGCCGCGCGACACCTGCCTGCTCATCTGCCTGATACTCGCCAGCTGAGCCGCGCGACACCTGCCTGCTCATCTGCCTGATACTCGCCAGCTGAGCCGCGCGACACCTGCCTGCTCATCTGCCTGATACTCGCCAGCTGAGCCGCGCGACACCTGCCTGCTCATCTGCCTGATACTCGCCAGCTGAGCCGCGCGACACCTGCCTGCTCATCTGCCTGATACTCGCCAGCTGAGCCGCGCGACACCTGCCTGCTCATCTGCCTGATACTCGCCAGCTGAGCCGCGCGACACCTGCCTGCTCATCTGCCTGATACTCGCCAGCTGAGCCGCGCGACACCTGCCTGCTCATCTGCCTGATACTCGCCAGCTGAGCCGCGCGACACCTGCCTGCTCATCTGCCTGATACTCGCCAGCTGAGCCGCGCGACACCTGCCTGCTCATCTGCCTGATACTCGCCAGCTGAGCCGCGCGACACCTGCCTGCTCATCTGCCTGATACTCGCCAGCTGAGCCGCGCGACACCTGCCTGCTCATCTGCCTGATACTCGCCAGCTGAGCCGCGCGACACCTGCCTGCTCATCTGCCTGATACTCGCCAGCTGAGCCGGACACCTGCCTGCTCATCTGCCTGATACTCGCCAGCTGAGCCGGCGACACCTGCCTGCTCATCTGCCTGATACTCGCCAGCTGAGCCGCGCGACACCTGCCTGCTCATCTGCCTGATACTCGCCAGCTGAGCCGCGCACCTGCCTGCTCATCTGCCTGATACTCGCCAGCTGAGCCGCGCGACACCTGCCTGCTCATCTGCCTGATACTCGCCAGCTGAGCCGCGCGACACCTGCCTGCTCATCTGCCTGATACTCGCCAGCTGAGCCGCGCGACACCTGCCTGCTCATCTGCCTGATACTCGCCAGCTGAGCCGCGCGACACCTGCCTGCTCATCTGCCTGATACTCGCCAGCTGAGCCGCGCGACACCTGCCTGCTCATCTGCCTGATACTCGCCAGCTGAGCCGCGCGACACCTGCCTGCTCATCTGCCTGATACTCGCCAGCTGAGCCGCGCGACACCTGCCTGCTCATCTGCCTGATACTCGCCAGCTGAGCCGCGCGACACCTGCCTGCTCATCTGCCTGATACTCGCCAGCTGAGCCGCGCGACACCTGCCTGCTCATCTGCCTGATACTCGCCAGCTGAGCCGCGACACCTGCCTGCTCATCTGCCTGATACTCGCCAGCTGAGCCGCGCGACACCTGCCTGCTCATCTGCCTGATACTCACCAGCTGAGCCGCGCGACACCTGCCTGCTCATCTGCCTGATACTCGCCAGCTGAGCCGCGCGACACCTGCCTGCTCATCTGCCTGATACTCGCCAGCTGAGCCGCGCGACACCTGCCTGCTCATCTGCCTGATACTCGCCAGCTGAGCCGCGCGACACCTGCCTGCTCATCTGCCTGATACTCGCCAGCTGAGCCGCGCGACACCTGCCTGCTCATCTGCCTGATACTCGCCA
Source organism: Bos javanicus (assembly GCF_032452875.1). Classification (NCBI taxonomy): domain Eukaryota; kingdom Metazoa; phylum Chordata; class Mammalia; order Artiodactyla; family Bovidae; genus Bos; species Bos javanicus. Next base: position 152,953 of record NW_026893886.1, read on the forward strand.
GCTGAGCCGCGGGACACCTGCCTGCTCATCTGCCTGATACTCGCCAGCTCAGCCGCGCGACACCTGCCTGCTCATCTGCCTGATACTCGCCAGCTGAGCCCCGCGACACCTGCCTGCTCATCTGCCTGATACTCGCCAGCTGAGCCGCGCGACACCTGCCTGCTCATCTGCCTGATACTCGCCAGCTGAGCCGCGCGACACCTGCCTGCTCATCTGCCTGATACTCGCCAGCTGAGCCGCGCGACACCTGCCTGCTCATCTGCCGATATTAGCCAGCTGAGCCGGCACGCCTCGCCTGCTCATCTGCCGATATCAGGCAGCTGAGCCCGCGACACCTGCCTGCTCATCTGCCTGATATCGCCAGCTGAGCAGGCACACCTGCCTGCTCATCTGCCTGAGTACTCAGGCAGATGAGCAGGCACCTGCCGGCTCATCTGCCTGATATCGCCAGCTGAGCCGCGCGACACCTGCCTGCTCAGCTGCCTGATAGTCGCCAGCTGAGCCGCGCGGCTCAGCTGGCGAGTATCAGGCAGATGAGCCGCGCGACACCTGCCTGCTCATCTGCCTGATACTCGGCAGCTGAGCCGCGGGACACCTGCGCGGCTCAGCTGGCTGATATCAGGCAGATGAGCAGGCAGGTGTGCGCGGCTCAGCTGGCTTATATCAGGCAGATGAGCAGGCAGGTGTCACGCGGCTCAGCTGGCGAGTATCAGGCAGATGAGCAGGGCAGGCCTGCCGGCTCAGCTGGCTGAGTATCGGCAGATGAGCAGGCAGGTGTGCCGGCTCAGCTGGCGGAGTATCGGCAGATGAGCAGGCGACGGGTGCCGGCTCAGCTGGCGAGTATCAGGCAGATGAGCAGGCAGGTGTCGCCGGCTCAGCTGGCGAGTATCAGGCAGATGAGCAGGCAGGTGTGCCGGCTCAGCTGGCGAGTATCAGGCAGATGAGCAGGCAGGTCTGCGCGGCTCAGCTGGCGAGTATCAGGCAGATGAGCAGCGCAGGTGTGCGCGGCTCAGCTGGCGAGTATCAGGCAGATGAGCAGGCAGGTGTCGCCGGCTCAGCTGGCGAGTATCAGGCAGATGAGCAGGCAGGCGGGGCGGCTCAGCTGGCGAGTATCAGGCAGATGAGCAGGCAGGTGTCGCGCGGCTCAGCTGGCGAGTATCAGGCAGATGAGCAGGCAGGTGTCGCGCGGCTCAGCTGGCGAGTATCAGGCAGATGAGCAGGCAGGTGTCGCGCGGCTCAGCTGGCGAGTATCAGGCAGATGAGCAGGCAGGTGTCGCCGGACTCAGCTGGCGAGTATCAGGCAGATGAGCAGGCAGGTGTTGCGCGGCTCAGCTGGCGAGTATCAGGCAGATGAGCAGGCAGGTGTCGCGCGGCTCAGCTGGCGAGTATCAGGCAGATGAGCAGGCAGGTGTCGCGCGGCTCAGCTGGCGAGTATCAGGCAGATGAGCAGGCGGCGGGTGCGCGGCTCAGCTGGCGAGTATCAGGCAGATGAGCAGGCAGGTGTGCGCGGCTCAGCTGGCGAGTATCAGGCAGATGAGCAGGCAGGTGTGCGGGCTCAGCTGGCGAGTATCGGCAGATGAGCAGGCGTCGCGCGCCGGCTCAGCTGGCGAGTATCAGGCAGATGAGCAGGCAGGTGTCGCGCGGCTCAGCTGGCGAGTATCAGGCAGATGAGCAGGCAGGTGTCGCCGGCTCAGCTGGCGAGTATCAGGCAGATGAGCAGGCAGGTGTGCGCGGCTCAGCTGGCGAGTATCAGGCAGATGAGCAGGCGTCGCGCGTGGGCTCAGCTGGCGAGTATCAGGCAGATGAGCAGGCTGGTGTGCGGGGCTCAGCTGGCGAGTATCGGCAGATGAGCAGGCGAGGGTGGGGGCTCGGCTGGCGATAGCAGGCAGATGAGCAGGCAGGTGTGCCGGCTCAGCTGGCGAGTATCAGGCAGATGAGCAGGCAGGTGTCGTCGCGGCTCAGCTGGCGAGTATCAGGCAGATGAGCAGGCAGGTGTCGCGCGGCTCAGCTGGCGAGTATCAGGCAGATGAGCAGGCAGGTGTCGCGGCCGGCTCAGCTGGCGAGTATCAGGCAGATGAGCAGGCAGGTGTCGCGCTGGCTCAGCTGGCGAGTATCAGCAGATGAGCAGGCAGGTGTCGCGCGGCTCAGCTGGCGAGTATCAGGCAGATGAGCAGGCAGGTGTCGCGCGGCTCAGCTGGCGAGTATCAGGCAGATGAGCAGGCAGGTGTCGCGCGGCTCAGCTGGCGAGTATCAGGCAGATGAGCAGGCAGGTGCCGGCTCAGCTGGCGAGTATCAGGCAGATGAGCAGGCAGGTGTCGCGCGGCTCAGCTGGCGAGTATCAGGCAGATGAGCAGGGTGTGGCGCGCCGGCTCAGCTGGCGAGTATCAGGCAGATGAGCAGGCAGGTGTCGCGCGGCTCAGCTGGCGAGTATCAGGCAGATGAGCAGGCAGGTGTCGCGGGGCTCAGCTGGCGAGTATCAGGCAGATGAGCAGGCAGGTGTCGCGCGGCTCAGCTGGCGAGTATCAGGCAGATGAGCAGGCAGGTGTCGCGCGGCTCAGCTGGCGAGTATCAGGCAGATGAGCAGGCAGGTGTCGCGCGGCTCAGCTGGCGAGTATCAGGCAGATGAGCAGGCAGGTGTCGCGGGGCTCAGCTGGCGAGTATCAGGCAGATGAGCAGGCAGGTGTCGCCGGCTCAGCTGGCGAGTATCAGGCAGATGAGCAGGCAGGTGTCGCGCGGCTCAGCTGGCGAGTATCAGGCAGATGAGCAGGCAGGTGTCGCGGGCTCAGCTGGCGAGTATCAGGCAGATGAGCAGGCAGGGGTCGCGCGGCTCAGCTGGCGAGTATCAGGCAGATGAGCAGGCAGGTGTCGCGCGGCTCAGCTGGCGAGTATCAGGCAGATGAGCAGGCAGGTGTCGCGCGGCTCAGCTGGCGAGTATCAGGCAGATGAGCAGGCAGGTGTCGCGCGGCTCAGCTGGCGAGTATCAGGCAGATGAGCAGGCAGGTGTCGCGCGGCTCAGCTGGCGAGTATCAGGCAGATGAGCAGGCAGGTGTCGCGCGGCTCAGCTGGCGAGTATCAGGCAGATGAGCAGGCAGGTGTCGCGGGGCTCAGCTGGCGAGTATGAGGCAGATGAGCAGGCAGGTGTCGCCGCTCAGCTGGCGAGTATCAGGCAGATGAGCAGGCAGGTGTCGCGCGGCTCAGCTGGCGAGTATCAGGCAGATGAGCAGGCAGGTGTCGCGCGGCTCAGCTGGCGAGTATCAGGCAGATGAGCAGGCAGGTGTCGCGCGGCTCAGCTGGCGAGTATCAGGCAGATGAGCAGGCAGGTGTCGCGCGGCTCAGCTGGCGAGTATCAGGCAGATGAGCAGGCAGGTGTCGCGCGGCTCAGCTGGCGAGTATCAGGCAGATGAGCAGGCAGGTGTCGCGCGGCTCAGCTGGCGAGTATCAGGCAGATGAGCAGGCAGGTGTCGCGCGGCTCAGCTGGCGAGTATCAGGCAGATGAGCAGGCAGGTGTCGCGCGGCTCAGCTGGCGAGTATCAGGCAGATGAGCAGGCAGGTGTCGCGCGGCTCAGCTGGCGAGTATCAGGCAGATGAGCAGGCAGGTGTCGCGCGGCTCAGCTGGCGAGTATCAGGCAGATGAGCAGGCAGGTGTCGCGCGGCTCAGCTGGCGAGTATCAGGCAGATGAGCAGGCAGGTGTCGCGCGGCTCAGCTGGCGAGTATCAGGCAGATGAGCAGGCAGGTGTCGCGCGGCTCAGCTGGCGAGTATCAGGCAGATGAGCAGGCAGGTGTCGCGCGGCTCAGCTGGCGAGTATCAGGCAGATGAGCAGGCAGGTGTCGCGCGGCTCAGCTGGCGAGTATCAGGCAGATGAGCAGGCAGGTGTCGCGCGGCTCAGCTGGCGAGTATCAGGCAGATGAGCAGGCAGGTGTCGCGCGGCTCAGCTGGCGAGTATCAGGCAGATGAGCAGGCAGGTGTCGCGCGGCTCAGCTGGCGAGTATCAGGCAGATGAGCAGGCAGGTGTCGCGCGGCTCAGCTGGCGAGTATCAGGCAGATGAGCAGGCAGGTGTCGCGCGGCTCAGCTGGCGAGTATCAGGCAGATGAGCAGGCAGGTGTCGCGCGGCTCAGCTGGCGAGTATCAGGCAGATGAGCAGGCAGGTGTCGCGCGGCTCAGCTGGCGAGTATCAGGCAGATGAGCAGGCAGGTGTCGCGCGGCTCAGCTGGCGAGTATCAGGCAGATGAGCAGGCAGGTGTCGCGCGGCTCAGCTGGCGAGTATCAGGCAGATGAGCAGGCAGGTGTCGCGCGGCTCAGCTGGCGAGTATCAGGCAGATGAGCAGGCAGGTGTCGCGCGGCTCAGCTGGCGAGTATCAGGCAGATGAGCAGGCAGGTGTCGCGCGGCTCAGCTGGCGAGTATCAGGCAGATGAGCAGGCAGGTGTCGCGCGGCTCAGCTGGCGAGTATCAGGCAGATGAGCAGGCAGGTGTCGCGCGGCTCAGCTGGCGAGTATCAGGCAGATGAGCAGGCAGGTGTCGCGCGGCTCAGCTGGCGAGTATCAGGCAGATGAGCAGGCAGGTGTCGCGCGGCTCAGCTGGCGAGTATCAGGCAGATGAGCAGGCAGGTGTCGCGCGGCTCAGCTGGCGAGTATCAGGCAGATGAGCAGGCAGGTGTCGCGCGGCTCAGCTGGCGAGTATCAGGCAGATGAGCAGGCAGGTGTCGCGCGGCTCAGCTGGCGAGTATCAGGCAGATGAGCAGGCAGGTGTCGCGCGGCTCAGCTGGCGAGTATCAGGCAGATGAGCAGGCAGGTGTCGCGCGGCTCAGCTGGCGAGTATCAGGCAGATGAGCAGGCAGGTGTCGCGCGGCTCAGCTGGCGAGTATCAGGCAGATGAGCAGGCAGGTGTCGCGCGGCTCAGCTGGCGAGTATCAGGCAGATGAGCAGGCAGGTGTCGCGCGGCTCAGCTGGCGAGTATCAGGCAGATGAGCAGGCAGGTGTCGCGCGGCTCAGCTGGCGAGTATCAGGCAGATGAGCAGGCAGGTGTCGCGCGGCTCAGCTGGCGAGTATCAGGCAGATGAGCAGGCAGGTGTCGCGCGGCTCAGCTGGCGAGTATCAGGCAGATGAGCAGGCAGGTGTCGCGCGGCTCAGCTGGCGAGTATCAGGCAGATGAGCAGGCAGGTGTCGCGCGGCTCAGCTGGCGAGTATCAGGCAGATGAGCAGGCAGGTGTCGCGCGGCTCAGCTGGCGAGTATCAGGCAGATGAGCAGGCAGGTGTCGCGCGGCTCAGCTGGCGAGTATCAGGCAGATGAGCAGGCAGGTGTCGCGCGGCTCAGCTGGCGAGTATCAGGCAGATGAGCAGGCAGGTGTCGCGGGGCTCAGCTGGCGAGTATCAGGCAGATGAGCAGGCAGGTGTCGCGCGGCTCAGCTGGCGAGTATCAGGCAGATGAGCAGGCAGGTGTCGCGCGGCTCAGCTGGCGAGTATCAGGCAGATGAGCAGGCAGGTGTCGCGCGGCTCAGCTGGCGAGTATCAGGCAGATGAGCAGGCAGGTGTCGCGCGGCTCAGCTGGCGAGTATCAGGCAGATGAGCAGGCAGGTGTCGCGCGGCTCAGCTGGCGAGTATCAGGCAGATGAGCAGGCAGGTGTCGCGCGGCTCAGCTGGCGAGTATCAGGCAGATGAGCAGGCAGGTGTCGCGCGGCTCAGCTGGCGAGTATCAGGCAGATGAGCAGGCAGGTGTCGCGCGGCTCAGCTGGCGAGTATCAGGCAGATGAGCAGGCAGGTGTCGCGCGGCTCAGCTGGCGAGTATCAGGCAGATGAGCAGGCAGGTGTCGCGGGGCTCAGCTGGCGAGTATCAGGCAGATGAGCAGGCAGGTGTCGCGCGGCTCAGCTGGCGAGTATCAGGCAGATGAGCAGGCAGGTGTCGCGGCTCAGCTGGCGAGTATCAGGCAGATGAGCAGGCAGGTGTCGCGCGGCTCAGCTGGCGAGTATCAGGCAGATGAGCAGGCAGGTGTCGCGCGGCTCAGCTGGCGAGTATCAGGCAGATGAGCAGGCAGGTGTCGCGCGGCTCAGCTGGCGAGTATCAGGCAGATGAGCAGGCAGGTGTCGCGCGGCTCAGCTGGCGAGTATCAGGCAGATGAGCAGGCAGGTGTCGCGCGGCTCAGCTGGCGAGTATCAGGCAGATGAGCAGGCAGGTGTCGCGCGGCTCAGCTGGCGAGTATCAGGCAGATGAGCAGGCAGGTGTCGCGCGGCTCAGCTGGCGAGTATCAGGCAGATGAGCAGGCAGGTGTCGCGCGGCTCAGCTGGCGAGTATCAGGCAGATGAGCAGGCAGGTGTCGCGGGGCTCCGCTGGCGAGTATCAGGCAGATGAGCAGGCAGGTGTCGCGCGGCTCAGCTGGCGAGTATCAGGCAGATGAGCAGGCAGGTGTCGCGCGGCTCAGCTGGCGAGTATCAGGCAGATGAGCAGGCAGGTGTCGCGCGGCTCAGCTGGCGAGTATCAGGCAGATGAGCAGGCAGGTGTCGCGCGGCTCAGCTGGCGAGTATCAGGCAGATGAGCAGGCAGGTGTCGCGCGGCTCAGCTGGCGAGTATCAGGCAGATGAGCAGGCAGGTGTCGTGCGGCTCAGCTGTCGAGTATCAGGCAGATGAGCAGGCAGGTGTCGCGCGGCTCAGCTGGCGAGTATCAGGCAGATGAGCAGGCAGGTGTCGCGCGGCTCAGCTGGCGAGTATCAGGCAGATGAGCAGGCAGGTGTCGCGCGGCTCAGCTGGCGAGTATCAGGCAGATGAGCAGGCAGGTGTCGCGCGGCTGAGCTGGCGAGTATCAGGCAGATGAGCAGGCAGGTGTCGCGCGGTTCAGCTGGCGAGTATCAGGCAGATGAGCAGGCAGGTGTCGCGCGGCTCAGCTGGCGAGTATCAGGCAGATGAGCAGGCAGGTGTCGCGCGGCTCAGCTGTCGAGTATCAGGCAGATGAGCAGGCAGGTGTCACGCGACTGAGCTGGCGAGTATCAGGCAGATGAGCAGGCAGGTGTCACGGGGCTCAGCTGGCGAGTATCAGGCAGATGAGCAGGCAGGTGTCGCGCGGCTCAGCTGCCGAGTATCAGGCAGATGAGCAGGCAGGTGTCGCGTGGCTCAGCTGGCGAGTATCAGGCAGATGAGCAGGCAGGTGTCGTGCGGCTCAGCTGGCGAGTATCAGGCAGATGAGCAGGCAGGTGTCGCGCGGCTCAGCTGGCGAGTATCAGGCAGATGAGCAGGCAGGTGTCGCGGGGCTCAGCTGGCGAGTATCAGGCAGATGAGCAGGCAGGTGTCGCGGCTCAGCTGGCGAGTATCAGGCAGATGAGCAGGCAGGTGTCGCGCGGCTCAGCTGGCGAGTATCAGGCAGATGAGCAGGCAGGTGTCGCGTGGCTCAGCTGGCGAGTATCAGGCAGATGAGCAGGCAGGTGTCGCGCGGCTCAGCTGGCGAGTATCAGGCAGATGAGCAGGCAGGTGTCGCGGGGCTCAGCTGGCGAGTATCAGGCAGATGAGCAGGCAGGTGTCGCGCGGCTCAGCTGGCGAGTATCAGGCAGATGAGGAGGCAGGTGTCGCGCGGCTCAGCTGGCGAGTATCAGGCAGATGAGCAGGCAGGTGTCGCGCGGCTCAGCTGGCGAGTATCAGGCAGATGAGCAGGCAGGTGTCGCGCGGCTGAGCTGGCGAGTATCAGGCAGATGAGCAGGCAGGTGTCGCGGCTCAGCTGGCGAGTATCAGGCAGATGAGCAGGCAGGTGTCGCGCGGCTCAGCTGGCGAGTATCAGGCAGATGAGCAGGCAGGTGTCGCGCGGCTCAGCTGGCGAGTATCAGGCAGATGAGCAGGCAGGTGTCGCGGGGCTCAGCTGGCGAGTATCAGGCAGATGAGCAGGCAGGTGTCGCTCGGCTCAGCTGGCGAGTATCAGGCAGATGAGCAGGCAGGTGTCGCTCGGCTCAGCTGGCGAGCATCAGGCAGATGAGCAGGCAGGTGTCGCGCGGCTCAGCTGGCGAGCATCAGGCAGATGAGCAGGCAGGTGTCGCGCGGCTCAGCTGGCGAGTATCAGGCAGATGAGCAGGCAGGTGTCGCGCGGCTCAGCTGGCGAGTATCAGGCAGATGAGCAGGCAGGTGTCGCGCGGCTCAGCTGGCGAGTATCAGGCAGATGAGCAGGCAGGTGTCGCGCGGCTCAGCTGGCGAGTATCAGGCAGATGAGCAGGCAGGTGTCGCGCGGCTCAGCTGGCGAGTATCAGGCAGATGAGCAGGCAGGTGTCGCGCGGCTCAGCTGGCGAGTATCAGGCAGATGAGCAGGCAGGTGTCGAGCGGCTCAGCTGGCGAGTATCAGGCAGATGAGCAGGCAGGTGTCGCGCGGCTCAGCTGGCGAGTATCAGGCAGATGAGCAGGCAGGTGTCGCGCGGCTCAGCTGGCGAGTATCAGGCAGATGAGCAGGCAGGTGTCGCGCGGCTCAGCTGGCGAGTATCAGGCAGATGAGCAGGCAGGTGTCGCGCGGCTCAGCTGGCGAGTATCAGGCAGATGAGCAGGCAGGTGTCGCGCGGCTCAGCTGGCGAGTATCAGGCAGATGAGCAGGCAGGTGTCGCGCGGCTCAGCTGGCGAGTATCAGGCAGATGAGCAGGCAGGTGTCGCGCGGATGAGCTGGCGAGTATCAGGCAGATGAGCAGGCCGGTGTCAGCGGCTCAGCTGGCGAGTATCAGGCAGATGAGCAGGCAGGTGTCGCGCGGATGAGCTGGCGAGTATCAGGCAGATGAGCAGGCCGGTGTCAGCGGCTCAGCTGGCGAGTATCAGGCAGATGAGCAGGCAGGTGTCGCGCGGCTCAGCTGGCGAGTATCAGGCAGATGAGCATGCACGTGTCGCGCGGCTCAGCTGGCGAGTATCAGGCAGATGAGCAGGCAGGTGTCGCGCGGCTCAGCTGGCGAGTATCAGGCAGATGAGCAGGCAGGTGTCGCGCGGCTCAGCTGGCGAGTATCAGGCAGATGAGCAGGCAGGTGTCGCGCGGCTCAGCTGGCGAGTATCAGGCAGATGAGCAGGCAGGTGTGCGCGGCTCAGCTGGCGAGTATCAGGCAGATGAGCAGGCAGGTGTCGCGCGGCTCAGCTGGCGAGTATCAGGCAGATGAGCAGGCAGGTGTCGCGCGGCTCAGCTGGCGAGTATCAGGCAGATGAGCAGGCAGGTGTCGCGCGGCTCAGCTGGCGAGTATCAGGCAGATGAGCAGGCAGGTGTCGCGCGGCTCAGCTGGCGAGTATCAGGCAGATGAGCAGGCAGTCGCGCGGCTCAGCTGGCGAGTATCAGGCAGATGAGCAGGCAGGTGTGCGCGGCTCAGCTGGCGAGTATCAGGCAGATGAGCAGGCAGGTGTCGCGCGGCTCAGCTGGCGAGTATCAGGCAGATGAGCAGGCAGGTGTGCGCGGCTCAGCTGGCGAGTATCAGGCAGATGAGCAGGCAGGTGTCGCGCGGCTCAGCTGGCGAGTATCAGGCAGATGAGCAGGCAGGTGTCGCGCGGCTCAGCTGGCGAGTATCAGGCAGATGAGCAGGCAGGTGTCGCGCGGCTCAGCTGGCGAGTATCAGGCAGATGAGCAGGCAGGTGTCGCGCGGCTCAGCTGGCGAGTATCAGGCAGATGAGCAGGCAGGTGTCGCGCGGCTCAGCTGGCGAGTATCAGGCAGATGAGCAGGCAGGTGTCGCGCGGCTCAGCTGGCGAGTATCAGGCAGATGAGCAGGCAGGTGTCGCGCGGCTCAGCTGGCGAGTATCAGGCAGATGAGCAGGCAGGTGTCGCGCGGCTCAGCTGGCGAGTATCAGGCAGATGAGCAGGCAGGTGTCGCGCGGCTCAGCTGGCGAGTATCAGGCAGATGAGCAGGCAGGTGTCGCGCGGCTCAGCTGGCGAGTATCAGGCAGATGAGCAGGCAGGTGTCGCGCGGCTCAGCTGGCGAGTATCAGGCAGATGAGCAGGCAGGTGTCGCGCGGCTCAGCTGGCGAGTATCAGGCAGATGAGCAGGCAGGTGTCGCGCGGCTCAGCTGGCGAGTATCAGGCAGATGAGCAGGCAGGTGTCGCGCGGCTCAGCTGGCGAGTATCAGGCAGATGAGCAGGCAGGTGTCGCGCGGCTCAGCTGGCGAGTATCAGGCAGATGAGCAGGCAGGTGTCGCGCGGCTCAGCTGGCGAGTATCAGGCAGATGAGCAGGCAGGTGTCGCGCGGCTCAGCTGGCGAGTATCAGGCAGATGAGCAGGCAGGTGTCGCGCGGCTCAGCTGGCGAGTATCAGGCAGATGAGCAGGCAGGTGTCGCGCGGCTCAGCTGGCGAGTATCAGGCAGATGAGCAGGCAGGTGTCGCGCGGCTCAGCTGGCGAGTATCAGGCAGATGAGCAGGCAGGTGTCGCGCGGCTCAGCTGGCGAGTATCAGGCAGATGAGCAGGCAGGTGTCGCGCGGCTCAGCTGGCGAGTATCAGGCAGATGAGCAGGCAGGTGTCGCGCGGCTCAGCTGGCGAGTATCAGGCAGATGAGCAGGCAGGTGTCGCGCGGCTCAGCTGGCGAGTATCAGGCAGATGAGCAGGCAGGTGTCGCGCGGCTCAGCTGGCGAGTATCAGGCAGATGAGCAGGCAGGTGTCGCGCGGCTCAGCTGGCGAGTATCAGGCAGATGAGCAGGCAGGTGTCGCGCGGCTCAGCTGGCGAGTATCAGGCAGATGAGCAGGCAGGTGTCGCGCGGCTCAGCTGGCGAGTATCAGGCAGATGAGCAGGCAGGTGTCGCGGGCTCAGCTGGCGAGTATCAGGCAGATGAGCAGGCAGGTGTCGCGCGGCTCAGCTGGCGAGTATCAGGCAGATGAGCAGGCAGGTGTCGCGCGGCTCAGCTGGCGAGTATCAGGCAGATGAGCAGGCAGGTGTCGCGCGGCTCAGCTGGCGAGTATCAGGCAGATGAGCAGGCAGGTGTCGCGCGGCTCAGCTGGCGAGTATCAGGCAGATGAGCAGGCAGGTGTCGCGCGGCTCAGCTGGCGAGTATCAGGCAGATGAGCAGGCAGGTGTCGCGCGGCTCAGCTGGCGAGTATCAGGCAGATGAGCAGGCAGGTGTCGCGCGGCTCAGCTGGCGAGTATCAGGCAGATGAGCAGGCAGGTGTCGCGCGGCTCAGCTGGCGAGTATCAGGCAGATGAGCAGGCAGGTGTCGCGGCTCAGCTGGCGAGTATCAGGCAGATGAGCAGGCAGGTGTCGCGCGGCTCAGCTGGCGAGTATCAGGCAGATGAGCAGGCAGGTGTCGCGCGGCTCAGCTGGCGAGTATCAGGCAGATGAGCAGGCAGGTGTCGCGCGGCTCAGCTGGCGAGTATCAGGCAGATGAGCAGGCAGGTGTCGCGCGGCTCAGCTGGCGAGTATCAGGCAGATGAGCAGGCAGGTGTCGCGCGGCTCAGCTGCGAGTATCAGGCAGATGAGCAGGCAGGTGTCGCGCGGCTCAGCTGGCGAGTATCAGGCAGATGAGCAGGCAGGTGTCGCGCGGCTCAGCTGGCGAGTATCAGGCAGATGAGCAGGCAGGTGTCGCGCGGCTCAGCTGGCGAGTATCAGGCAGATGAGCAGGCAGGTGTCGCGCGGCTCAGCTGGCGAGTATCAGGCAGATGAGCAGGCAGGTGTCGCGCGGCTCAGCTGGCGAGTATCAGGCAGATGAGCAGGCAGGTGTCGCGCGGCTCAGCTGGCGAGTATCAGGCAGATGAGCAGGCAGGTGTCGCGCGGCTCAGCTGGCGAGTATCAGGCAGATGAGCAGGCAGGTGTCGCGCGGCTCAGCTGGCGAGTATCAGGCAGATGAGCAGGCAGGTGTCGCGCGGCTCAGCTGGCGAGTATCAGGCAGATGAGCAGGCAGGTGTCGCGCGGCTCAGCTGGCGAGTATCAGGCAGATGAGCAGGCAGGTGTCGCGCGGCTCAGCTGGCGAGTATCAGGCAGATGAGCAGGCAGGTGTCGCGCGGCTCAGCTGGCGAGTATCAGGCAGATGAGCAGGCAGGTGTCGCGCGGCTCAGCTGGCGAGTATCAGGCAGATGAGCAGGCAGGTGTCGCGCGGCTCAGCTGGCGAGTATCAGGCAGATGAGCAGGCAGGTGTCGCGCGGCTCAGCTGGCGAGTATCAGGCAGATGAGCAGGCAGGTGTCGCGCGGCTCAGCTGGCGAGTATCAGGCAGATGAGCAGGCAGGTGTCGCGCGGCTCAGCTGGCGAGTATCAGGCAGATGAGCAGGCAGGTGTCGCGCGGCTCAGCTGGCGAGTATCAGGCAGATGAGCAGGCAGGTGTCGCGCGGCTCAGCTGGCGAGTATCAGGCAGATGAGCAGGCAGGTGTCGCGCGGCTCAGCTGGCGAGTATCAGGCAGATGAGCAGGCAGGTGTCGCGCGGCTCAGCTGGCGAGTATCAGGCAGATGAGCAGGCAGGTGTCGCGCGGCTCAGCTGGCGAGTATCAGGCAGATGAGCAGGCAGGTGTCGCGCGGCTCAGCTGGCGAGTATCAGGCAGATGAGCAGGCAGGTGTCGCGCGGCTCAGCTGGCGAGTATCAGGCAGATGAGCAGGCAGGTGTCGCGCGGCTCAGCTGGCGAGTATCAGGCAGATGAGCAGGCAGGTGTCGCGCGGCTCAGCTGGCGAGTATCAGGCAGATGAGCAGGCAGGTGTCGCGCGGCTCAGCTGGCGAGTATCAGGCAGATGAGCAGGCAGGTGTCGCGCGGCTCAGCTGGCGAGTATCAGGCAGATGAGCAGGCAGGTGTCGCGCGGCTCAGCTGGCGAGTATCAGGCAGATGAGCAGGCAGGTGTCGCGCGGCTCAGCTGGCGAGTATCAGGCAGATGAGCAGGCAGGTGTCGCGCGGCTCAGCTGGCGAGTATCAGGCAGATGAGCAGGCAGGTGTCGCGCGGCTCAGCTGGCGAGTATCAGGCAGATGAGCAGGCAGGTGTCGCGCGGCTCAGCTGGCGAGTATCAGGCAGATGAGCAGGCAGGTGTCGCGCGGCTCAGCTGGCGAGTATCAGGCAGATGAGCAGGCAGGTGTCGCGCGGCTCAGCTGGCGAGTATCAGGCAGATGAGCAGGCAGGTGTCGCGCGGCTCAGCTGGCGAGTATCAGGCAGATGAGCAGGCAGGTGTCGCGCGGCTCAGCTGGCGAGTATCAGGCAGATGAGCAGGCAGGTGTCGCGCGGCTCAGCTGGCGAGTATCAGGCAGATGAGCAGGCAGGTGTCGCGCGGCTCAGCTGGCGAGTATCAGGCAGATGAGCAGGCAGGTGTCGCGCGGCTCAGCTGGCGAGTATCAGGCAGATGAGCAGGCAGGTGTCGCGCGGCTCAGCTGGCGAGTATCAGGCAGATGAGCAGGCAGGTGTCGCGCGGCTCAGCTGGCGAGTATCAGGCAGATGAGCAGGCAGGTGTCGCGCGGCTCAGCTGGCGAGTATCAGGCAGATGAGCAGGCAGGTGTCGCGCGGCTCAGCTGGCGAGTATCAGGCAGATGAGCAGGCAGGTGTCGCGCGGCTCAGCTGGCGAGTATCAGGCAGATGAGCAGGCAGGTGTCGCGCGGCTCAGCTGGCGAGTATCAGGCAGATGAGCAGGCAGGTGTCGCGCGGCTCAGCTGGCGAGTATCAGGCAGATGAGCAGGCAGGTGTCGCGCGGCTCAGCTGGCGAGTATCAGGCAGATGAGCAGGCAGGTGTCGCGCGGCTCAGCTGGCGAGTATCAGGCAGATGAGCAGGCAGGTGTCGCGCGGCTCAGCTGGCGAGTATCAGGCAGATGAGCAGGCAGGTGTCGCGCGGCTCAGCTGGCGAGTATCAGGCAGATGAGCAGGCAGGTGTCGCGCGGCTCAGCTGGCGAGTATCAGGCAGATGAGCAGGCAGGTGTCGCGCGGCTCAGCTGGCGAGTATCAGGCAGATGAGCAGGCAGGTGTCGCGCGGCTCAGCTGGCGAGTATCAGGCAGATGAGCAGGCAGGTGTCGCGCGGCTCAGCTGGCGAGTATCAGGCAGATGAGCAGGCAGGTGTCGCGCGGCTCAGCTGGCGAGTATCAGGCAGATGAGCAGGCAGGTGTCGCGCGGCTCAGCTGGCGAGTATCAGGCAGATGAGCAGGCAGGTGTCGCGCGGCTCAGCTGGCGAGTATCAGGCAGATGAGCAGGCAGGTGTCGCGCGGCTCAGCTGGCGAGTATCAGGCAGATGAGCAGGCAGGTGTCGCGCGGCTCAGCTGGCGAGTATCAGGCAGATGAGCAGGCAGGTGTCGCGCGGCTCAGCTGGCGAGTATCAGGCAGATGAGCAGGCAGGTGTCGCGCGGCTCAGCTGGCGAGTATCAGGCAGATGAGCAGGCAGGTGTCGCGCGGCTCAGCTGGCGAGTATCAGGCAGATGAGCAGGCAGGTGTCGCGCGGCTCAGCTGGCGAGTATCAGGCAGATGAGCAGGCAGGTGTCGCGCGGCTCAGCTGGCGAGTATCAGGCAGATGAGCAGGCAGGTGTCGCGCGGCTCAGCTGGCGAGTATCAGGCAGATGAGCAGGCAGGTGTCGCGCGGCTCAGCTGGCGAGTATCAGGCAGATGAGCAGGCAGGTGTCGCGCGGCTCAGCTGGCGAGTATCAGGCAGATGAGCAGGCAGGTGTCGCGCGGCTCAGCTGGCGAGTATCAGGCAGATGAGCAGGCAGGTGTCGCGCGGCTCAGCTGGCGAGTATCAGGCAGATGAGCAGGCAGGTGTCGCGCGGCTCAGCTGGCGAGTATCAGGCAGATGAGCAGGCAGGTGTCGCGCGGCTCAGCTGGCGAGTATCAGGCAGATGAGCAGGCAGGTGTCGCGCGGCTCAGCTGGCGAGTATCAGGCAGATGAGCAGGCAGGTGTCGCGCGGCTCAGCTGGCGAGTATCAGGCAGATGAGCAGGCAGGTGTCGCGCGGCTCAGCTGGCGAGTATCAGGCAGATGAGCAGGCAGGTGTCGCGCGGCTCAGCTGGCGAGTATCAGGCAGATGAGCAGGCAGGTGTCGCGCGGCTCAGCTGGCGAGTATCAGGCAGATGAGCAGGCAGGTGTCGCGCGGCTCAGCTGGCGAGTATCAGGCAGATGAGCAGGCAGGTGTCGCGCGGCTCAGCTGGCGAGTATCAGGCAGATGAGCAGGCAGGTGTCGCGCGGCTCAGCTGGCGAGTATCAGGCAGATGAGCAGGCAGGTGTCGCGCGGCTCAGCTGGCGAGTATCAGGCAGATGAGCAGGCAGGTGTCGCGCGGCTCAGCTGGCGAGTATCAGGCAGATGAGCAGGCAGGTGTCGCGCGGCTCAGCTGGCGAGTATCAGGCAGATGAGCAGGCAGGTGTCGCGCGGCTCAGCTGGCGAGTATCAGGCAGATGAGCAGGCAGGTGTCGCGCGGCTCAGCTGGCGAGTATCAGGCAGATGAGCAGGCAGGTGTCGCGCGGCTCAGCTGGCGAGTATCAGGCAGATGAGCAGGCAGGTGTCGCGCGGCTCAGCTGGCGAGTATCAGGCAGATGAGCAGGCAGGTGTCGCGCGGCTCAGCTGGCGAGTATCAGGCAGATGAGCAGGCAGGTGTCGCGCGGCTCAGCTGGCGAGTATCAGGCAGATGAGCAGGCAGGTGTCGCGCGGCTCAGCTGGCGAGTATCAGGCAGATGAGCAGGCAGGTGTCGCGCGGCTCAGCTGGCGAGTATCAGGCAGATGAGCAGGCAGGTGTCGCGCGGCTCAGCTGGCGAGTATCAGGCAGATGAGCAGGCAGGTGTCGCGCGGCTCAGCTGGCGAGTATCAGGCAGATGAGCAGGCAGGTGTCGCGCGGCTCAGCTGGCGAGTATCAGGCAGATGAGCAGGCAGGTGTCGCGCGGCTCAGCTGGCGAGTATCAGGCAGATGAGCAGGCAGGTGTCGCGCGGCTCAGCTGGCGAGTATCAGGCAGATGAGCAGGCAGGTGTCGCGCGGCTCAGCTGGCGAGTATCAGGCAGATGAGCAGGCAGGTGTCGCGCGGCTCAGCTGGCGAGTATCAGGCAGATGAGCAGGCAGGTGTCGCGCGGCTCAGCTGGCGAGTATCAGGCAGATGAGCAGGCAGGTGTCGCGCGGCTCAGCTGGCGAGTATCAGGCAGATGAGCAGGCAGGTGTCGCGCGGCTCAGCTGGCGAGTATCAGGCAGATGAGCAGGCAGGTGTCGCGCGGCTCAGCTGGCGAGTATCAGGCAGATGAGCAGGCAGGTGTCGCGCGGCTCAGCTGGCGAGTATCAGGCAGATGAGCAGGCAGGTGTCGCGCGGCTCAGCTGGCGAGTATCAGGCAGATGAGCAGGCAGGTGTCGCGCGGCTCAGCTGGCGAGTATCAGGCAGATGAGCAGGCAGGTGTCGCGCGGCTCAGCTGGCGAGTATCAGGCAGATGAGCAGGCAGGTGTCGCGCGGCTCAGCTGGCGAGTATCAGGCAGATGAGCAGGCAGGTGTCGCGCGGCTCAGCTGGCGAGTATCAGGCAGATGAGCAGGCAGGTGTCGCGCGGCTCAGCTGGCGAGTATCAGGCAGATGAGCAGGCAGGTGTCGCGCGGCTCAGCTGGCGAGTATCAGGCAGATGAGCAGGCAGGTGTCGCGCGGCTCAGCTGGCGAGTATCAGGCAGATGAGCAGGCAGGTGTCGCGCGGCTCAGCTGGCGAGTATCAGGCAGATGAGCAGGCAGGTGTCGCGCGGCTCAGCTGGCGAGTATCAGGCAGATGAGCAGGCAGGTGTCGCGCGGCTCAGCTGGCGAGTATCAGGCAGATGAGCAGGCAGGTGTCGCGCGGCTCAGCTGGCGAGTATCAGGCAGATGAGCAGGCAGGTGTCGCGCGGCTCAGCTGGCGAGTATCAGGCAGATGAGCAGGCAGGTGTCGCGCGGCTCAGCTGGCGAGTATCAGGCAGATGAGCAGGCAGGTGTCGCGCGGCTCAGCTGGCGAGTATCAGGCAGATGAGCAGGCAGGTGTCGCGCGGCTCAGCTGGCGAGTATCAGGCAGATGAGCAGGCAGGTGTCGCGCGGCTCAGCTGGCGAGTATCAGGCAGATGAGCAGGCAGGTGTCGCGCGGCTCAGCTGGCGAGTATCAGGCAGATGAGCAGGCAGGTGTCGCGCGGCTCAGCTGGCGAGTATCAGGCAGATGAGCAGGCAGGTGTCGCGCGGCTCAGCTGGCGAGTATCAGGCAGATGAGCAGGCAGGTGTCGCGCGGCTCAGCTGGCGAGTATCAGGCAGATGAGCAGGCAGGTGTCGCGCGGCTCAGCTGGCGAGTATCAGGCAGATGAGCAGGCAGGTGTCGCGCGGCTCAGCTGGCGAGTATCAGGCAGATGAGCAGGCAGGTGTCGCGCGGCTCAGCTGGCGAGTATCAGGCAGATGAGCAGGCAGGTGTCGCGCGGCTCAGCTGGCGAGTATCAGGCAGATGAGCAGGCAGGTGTCGCGCGGCTCAGCTGGCGAGTATCAGGCAGATGAGCAGGCAGGTGTCGCGCGGCTCAGCTGGCGAGTATCAGGCAGATGAGCAGGCAGGTGTCGCGCGGCTCAGCTGGCGAGTATCAGGCAGATGAGCAGGCAGGTGTCGCGCGGCTCAGCTGGCGAGTATCAGGCAGATGAGCAGGCAGGTGTCGCGCGGCTCAGCTGGCGAGTATCAGGCAGATGAGCAGGCAGGTGTCGCGCGGCTCAGCTGGCGAGTATCAGGCAGATGAGCAGGCAGGTGTCGCGCGGCTCAGCTGGCGAGTATCAGGCAGATGAGCAGGCAGGTGTCGCGCGGCTCAGCTGGCGAGTATCAGGCAGATGAGCAGGCAGGTGTCGCGCGGCTCAGCTGGCGAGTATCAGGCAGATGAGCAGGCAGGTGTCGCGCGGCTCAGCTGGCGAGTATCAGGCAGATGAGCAGGCAGGTGTCGCGCGGCTCAGCTGGCGAGTATCAGGCAGATGAGCAGGCAGGTGTCGCGCGGCTCAGCTGGCGAGTATCAGGCAGATGAGCAGGCAGGTGTCGCGCGGCTCAGCTGGCGAGTATCAGGCAGATGAGCAGGCAGGTGTCGCGCGGCTCAGCTGGCGAGTATCAGGCAGATGAGCAGGCAGGTGTCGCGCGGCTCAGCTGGCGAGTATCAGGCAGATGAGCAGGCAGGTGTCGCGCGGCTCAGCTGGCGAGTATCAGGCAGATGAGCAGGCAGGTGTCGCGCGGCTCAGCTGGCGAGTATCAGGCAGATGAGCAGGCAGGTGTCGCGCGGCTCAGCTGGCGAGTATCAGGCAGATGAGCAGGCAGGTGTCGCGCGGCTCAGCTGGCGAGTATCAGGCAGATGAGCAGGCAGGTGTCGCGCGGCTCAGCTGGCGAGTATCAGGCAGATGAGCAGGCAGGTGTCGCGCGGCTCAGCTGGCGAGTATCAGGCAGATGAGCAGGCAGGTGTCGCGCGGCTCAGCTGGCGAGTATCAGGCAGATGAGCAGGCAGGTGTCGCGCGGCTCAGCTGGCGAGTATCAGGCAGATGAGCAGGCAGGTGTCGCGCGGCTCAGCTGGCGAGTATCAGGCAGATGAGCAGGCAGGTGTCGCGCGGCTCAGCTGGCGAGTATCAGGCAGATGAGCAGGCAGGTGTCGCGCGGCTCAGCTGGCGAGTATCAGGCAGATGAGCAGGCAGGTGTCGCGCGGCTCAGCTGGCGAGTATCAGGCAGATGAGCAGGCAGGTGTCGCGCGGCTCAGCTGGCGAGTATCAGGCAGATGAGCAGGCAGGTGTCGCGCGGCTCAGCTGGCGAGTATCAGGCAGATGAGCAGGCAGGTGTCGCGCGGCTCAGCTGGCGAGTATCAGGCAGATGAGCAGGCAGGTGTCGCGCGGCTCAGCTGGCGAGTATCAGGCAGATGAGCAGGCAGGTGTCGCGCGGCTCAGCTGGCGAGTATCAGGCAGATGAGCAGGCAGGTGTCGCGCGGCTCAGCTGGCGAGTATCAGGCAGATGAGCAGGCAGGTGTCGCGCGGCTCAGCTGGCGAGTATCAGGCAGATGAGCAGGCAGGTGTCGCGCGGCTCAGCTGGCGAGTATCAGGCAGATGAGCAGGCAGGTGTCGCGCGGCTCAGCTGGCGAGTATCAGGCAGATGAGCAGGCAGGTGTCGCGCGGCTCAGCTGGCGAGTATCAGGCAGATGAGCAGGCAGGTGTCGCGCGGCTCAGCTGGCGAGTATCAGGCAGATGAGCAGGCAGGTGTCGCGCGGCTCAGCTGGCGAGTATCAGGCAGATGAGCAGGCAGGTGTCGCGCGGCTCAGCTGGCGAGTATCAGGCAGATGAGCAGGCAGGTGTCGCGCGGCTCAGCTGGCGAGTATCAGGCAGATGAGCAGGCAGGTGTCGCGCGGCTCAGCTGGCGAGTATCAGGCAGATGAGCAGGCAGGTGTCGCGCGGCTCAGCTGGCGAGTATCAGGCAGATGAGCAGGCAGGTGTCGCGCGGCTCAGCTGGCGAGTATCAGGCAGATGAGCAGGCAGGTGTCGCGCGGCTCAGCTGGCGAGTATCAGGCAGATGAGCAGGCAGGTGTCGCGCGGCTCAGCTGGCGAGTATCAGGCAGATGAGCAGGCAGGTGTCGCGCGGCTCAGCTGGCGAGTATCAGGCAGATGAGCAGGCAGGTGTCGCGCGGCTCAGCTGGCGAGTATCAGGCAGATGAGCAGGCAGGTGTCGCGCGGCTCAGCTGGCGAGTATCAGGCAGATGAGCAGGCAGGTGTCGCGCGGCTCAGCTGGCGAGTATCAGGCAGATGAGCAGGCAGGTGTCGCGCGGCTCAGCTGGCGAGTATCAGGCAGATGAGCAGGCAGGTGTCGCGCGGCTCAGCTGGCGAGTATCAGGCAGATGAGCAGGCAGGTGTCGCGCGGCTCAGCTGGCGAGTATCAGGCAGATGAGCAGGCAGGTGTCGCGCGGCTCAGCTGGCGAGTATCAGGCAGATGAGCAGGCAGGTGTCGCGCGGCTCAGCTGGCGAGTATCAGGCAGATGAGCAGGCAGGTGTCGCGCGGCTCAGCTGGCGAGTATCAGGCAGATGAGCAGGCAGGTGTCGCGCGGCTCAGCTGGCGAGTATCAGGCAGATGAGCAGGCAGGTGTCGCGCGGCTCAGCTGGCGAGTATCAGGCAGATGAGCAGGCAGGTGTCGCGCGGCTCAGCTGGCGAGTATCAGGCAGATGAGCAGGCAGGTGTCGCGCGGCTCAGCTGGCGAGTATCAGGCAGATGAGCAGGCAGGTGTCGCGCGGCTCAGCTGGCGAGTATCAGGCAGATGAGCAGGCAGGTGTCGCGCGGCTCAGCTGGCGAGTATCAGGCAGATGAGCAGGCAGGTGTCGCGCGGCTCAGCTGGCGAGTATCAGGCAGATGAGCAGGCAGGTGTCGCGCGGCTCAGCTGGCGAGTATCAGGCAGATGAGCAGGCAGGTGTCGCGCGGCTCAGCTGGCGAGTATCAGGCAGATGAGCAGGCAGGTGTCGCGCGGCTCAGCTGGCGAGTATCAGGCAGATGAGCAGGCAGGTGTCGCGCGGCTCAGCTGGCGAGTATCAGGCAGATGAGCAGGCAGGTGTCGCGCGGCTCAGCTGGCGAGTATCAGGCAGATGAGCAGGCAGGTGTCGCGCGGCTCAGCTGGCGAGTATCAGGCAGATGAGCAGGCAGGTGTCGCGCGGCTCAGCTGGCGAGTATCAGGCAGATGAGCAGGCAGGTGTCGCGCGGCTCAGCTGGCGAGTATCAGGCAGATGAGCAGGCAGGTGTCGCGCGGCTCAGCTGGCGAGTATCAGGCAGATGAGCAGGCAGGTGTCGCGCGGCTCAGCTGGCGAGTATCAGGCAGATGAGCAGGCAGGTGTCGCGCGGCTCAGCTGGCGAGTATCAGGCAGATGAGCAGGCAGGTGTCGCGCGGCTCAGCTGGCGAGTATCAGGCAGATGAGCAGGCAGGTGTCGCGCGGCTCAGCTGGCGAGTATCAGGCAGATGAGCAGGCAGGTGTCGCGCGGCTCAGCTGGCGAGTATCAGGCAGATGAGCAGGCAGGTGTCGCGCGGCTCAGCTGGCGAGTATCAGGCAGATGAGCAGGCAGGTGTCGCGCGGCTCAGCTGGCGAGTATCAGGCAGATGAGCAGGCAGGTGTCGCGCGGCTCAGCTGGCGAGTATCAGGCAGATGAGCAGGCAGGTGTCGCGCGGCTCAGCTGGCGAGTATCAGGCAGATGAGCAGGCAGGTGTCGCGCGGCTCAGCTGGCGAGTATCAGGCAGATGAGCAGGCAGGTGTCGCGCGGCTCAGCTGGCGAGTATCAGGCAGATGAGCAGGCAGGTGTCGCGCGGCTCAGCTGGCGAGTATCAGGCAGATGAGCAGGCAGGTGTCGCGCGGCTCAGCTGGCGAGTATCAGGCAGATGAGCAGGCAGGTGTCGCGCGGCTCAGCTGGCGAGTATCAGGCAGATGAGCAGGCAGGTGTCGCGCGGCTCAGCTGGCGAGTATCAGGCAGATGAGCAGGCAGGTGTCGCGCGGCTCAGCTGGCGAGTATCAGGCAGATGAGCAGGCAGGTGTCGCGCGGCTCAGCTGGCGAGTATCAGGCAGATGAGCAGGCAGGTGTCGCGCGGCTCAGCTGGCGAGTATCAGGCAGATGAGCAGGCAGGTGTCGCGCGGCTCAGCTGGCGAGTATCAGGCAGATGAGCAGGCAGGTGTCGCGCGGCTCAGCTGGCGAGTATCAGGCAGATGAGCAGGCAGGTGTCGCGCGGCTCAGCTGGCGAGTATCAGGCAGATGAGCAGGCAGGTGTCGCGCGGCTCAGCTGGCGAGTATCAGGCAGATGAGCAGGCAGGTGTCGCGCGGCTCAGCTGGCGAGTATCAGGCAGATGAGCAGGCAGGTGTCGCGCGGCTCAGCTGGCGAGTATCAGGCAGATGAGCAGGCAGGTGTCGCGCGGCTCAGCTGGCGAGTATCAGGCAGATGAGCAGGCAGGTGTCGCGCGGCTCAGCTGGCGAGTATCAGGCAGATGAGCAGGCAGGTGTCGCGCGGCTCAGCTGGCGAGTATCAGGCAGATGAGCAGGCAGGTGTCGCGCGGCTCAGCTGGCGAGTATCAGGCAGATGAGCAGGCAGGTGTCGCGCGGCTCAGCTGGCGAGTATCAGGCAGATGAGCAGGCAGGTGTCGCGCGGCTCAGCTGGCGAGTATCAGGCAGATGAGCAGGCAGGTGTCGCGCGGCTCAGCTGGCGAGTATCAGGCAGATGAGCAGGCAGGTGTCGCGCGGCTCAGCTGGCGAGTATCAGGCAGATGAGCAGGCAGGTGTCGCGCGGCTCAGCTGGCGAGTATCAGGCAGATGAGCAGGCAGGTGTCGCGCGGCTCAGCTGGCGAGTATCAGGCAGATGAGCAGGCAGGTGTCGCGCGGCTCAGCTGGCGAGTATCAGGCAGATGAGCAGGCAGGTGTCGCGCGGCTCAGCTGGCGAGTATCAGGCAGATGAGCAGGCAGGTGTCGCGCGGCTCAGCTGGCGAGTATCAGGCAGATGAGCAGGCAGGTGTCGCGCGGCTCAGCTGGCGAGTATCAGGCAGATGAGCAGGCAGGTGTCGCGCGGCTCAGCTGGCGAGTATCAGGCAGATGAGCAGGCAGGTGTCGCGCGGCTCAGCTGGCGAGTATCAGGCAGATGAGCAGGCAGGTGTCGCGCGGCTCAGCTGGCGAGTATCAGGCAGATGAGCAGGCAGGTGTCGCGCGGCTCAGCTGGCGAGTATCAGGCAGATGAGCAGGCAGGTGTCGCGCGGCTCAGCTGGCGAGTATCAGGCAGATGAGCAGGCAGGTGTCGCGCGGCTCAGCTGGCGAGTATCAGGCAGATGAGCAGGCAGGTGTCGCGCGGCTCAGCTGGCGAGTATCAGGCAGATGAGCAGGCAGGTGTCGCGCGGCTCAGCTGGCGAGTATCAGGCAGATGAGCAGGCAGGTGTCGCGCGGCTCAGCTGGCGAGTATCAGGCAGATGAGCAGGCAGGTGTCGCGCGGCTCAGCTGGCGAGTATCAGGCAGATGAGCAGGCAGGTGTCGCGCGGCTCAGCTGGCGAGTATCAGGCAGATGAGCAGGCAGGTGTCGCGCGGCTCAGCTGGCGAGTATCAGGCAGATGAGCAGGCAGGTGTCGCGCGGCTCAGCTGGCGAGTATCAGGCAGATGAGCAGGCAGGTGTCGCGCGGCTCAGCTGGCGAGTATCAGGCAGATGAGCAGGCAGGTGTCGCGCGGCTCAGCTGGCGAGTATCAGGCAGATGAGCAGGCAGGTGTCGCGCGGCTCAGCTGGCGAGTATCAGGCAGATGAGCAGGCAGGTGTCGCGCGGCTCAGCTGGCGAGTATCAGGCAGATGAGCAGGCAGGTGTCGCGCGGCTCAGCTGGCGAGTATCAGGCAGATGAGCAGGCAGGTGTCGCGCGGCTCAGCTGGCGAGTATCAGGCAGATGAGCAGGCAGGTGTCGCGCGGCTCAGCTGGCGAGTATCAGGCAGATGAGCAGGCAGGTGTCGCGCGGCTCAGCTGGCGAGTATCAGGCAGATGAGCAGGCAGGTGTCGCGCGGCTCAGCTGGCGAGTATCAGGCAGATGAGCAGGCAGGTGTCGCGCGGCTCAGCTGGCGAGTATCAGGCAGATGAGCAGGCAGGTGTCGCGCGGCTCAGCTGGCGAGTATCAGGCAGATGAGCAGGCAGGTGTCGCGCGGCTCAGCTGGCGAGTATCAGGCAGATGAGCAGGCAGGTGTCGCGCGGCTCAGCTGGCGAGTATCAGGCAGATGAGCAGGCAGGTGTCGCGCGGCTCAGCTGGCGAGTATCAGGCAGATGAGCAGGCAGGTGTCGCGCGGCTCAGCTGGCGAGTATCAGGCAGATGAGCAGGCAGGTGTCGCGCGGCTCAGCTGGCGAGTATCAGGCAGATGAGCAGGCAGGTGTCGCGCGGCTCAGCTGGCGAGTATCAGGCAGATGAGCAGGCAGGTGTCGCGCGGCTCAGCTGGCGAGTATCAGGCAGATGAGCAGGCAGGTGTCGCGCGGCTCAGCTGGCGAGTATCAGGCAGATGAGCAGGCAGGTGTCGCGCGGCTCAGCTGGCGAGTATCAGGCAGATGAGCAGGCAGGTGTCGCGCGGCTCAGCTGGCGAGTATCAGGCAGATGAGCAGGCAGGTGTCGCGCGGCTCAGCTGGCGAGCATCAGGCAGATGAGCAGGCAGGTGTCGCGCGGCTCAGCTGGCGAGTATCAGGCAGATGAGCAGGCAGGTGTCGCGCGGCTCAGCTGGCGAGTATCAGGCAGATGAGCAGGCAGGTGTCGCGCGGCTCAGCTGGCGAGTATCAGGCAGATGAGCAGGCAGGTGTCGCGGGGCTCAGCTGGCGAGTATCAGGCAGATGAGCAGGCAGGTGTCGCGCGGCTCAGCTGGCGAGTATCAGGCAGATGAGCAGGCAGGTGTCGCGCGGCTCAGCTGGCGAGTATCAGGCAGATGAGCAGGCAGGTGTCGCGGGGCTCAGCTGGCGAGTATCAGGCAGATGAGCAGGCAGGTGTCGCGTGGCTCAGCTGGCGAGTATCAGGCAGATGAGCAGGCAGGTGTCGCGCGGCTCAGCTGGCGAGTATCAGGCAGATGAGCAGGCAGGTGTCGCGCGGCTCAGCTGGCGAGTATCAGGCAGATGAGCAGGCAGGTGTCGCGCGGCTCCGCTGGCGAGTATCAGGCAGATGAGCAGGCAGGTGTCGCGCGGCTCAGCTGGCGAGTATCAGGCAGATGAGCAGGCAGGTGTCGCGCGGCTCAGCTGGCGAGTATCAGGCAGATGAGCAGGCAGGTGTCGCGCGGCTCAGCTGGCGAGTATCAGGCAGATGAGCAGGCAGGTGTCGCGCGGCTCAGCTGGCGAGTATCAGGCAGATGAGCAGGCAGGTGTCGCGCGGCTCAGCTGGCGAGTATCAGGCAGATGAGCAGGCAGGTGTCGCGCGGCTCAGCTGGCGAGTATCAGGCAGATGAGCAGGCAGGTGTCGCGCGACTCAGCTGGCGAGTATCAGGCAGATGAGCAGGCAGGTGTCGCGCGGCTCAGCTGGCGAGTATCAGGCAGATGAGCAGGCAGGTGTCGCGCGGCTCAGCTGGCGAGTATCAGGCAGATGAGCAGGCAGGTGTCGCGCGGCTCAGCTGGCGAGTATCAGGCAGATGAGCAGGCAGGTGTCGCGCGGCTCAGCTGGCGAGTATCAGGCAGATGAGCAGGCAGGTGTCGCGCGGCTCAGCTGGCGAGTATCAGGCAGATGAGCAGGCAGGTGTCGCGCGGCTCAGCTGGCGAGTATCAGGCAGATGAGCAGGCAGGTGTCGCGCGGCTCAGCTGGCGAGTATCAGGCAGATGAGCAGGCAGGTGTCGCGCGGCTCAGCTGGCGAGTATCAGGCAGATGAGCAGGCAGGTGTCGCGCGGCTCAGCTGGCGAGTATCAGGCAGATGAGCAGGCAGGTGTCGCGCGGCTCAGCTGGCGAGTATCAGGCAGATGAGCAGGCAGGTGTCGCGCGGCTCAGCTGGCGAGTATCAGGCAGATGAGCAGGCAGGTGTCGCGCGGCTCAGCTGGCGAGTATCAGGCAGATGAGCAGGCAGGTGTCGCGCGGCTCAGCTGGCGAGTATCAGGCAGATGAGCAGGCAGGTGTCGCGCGGCTCAGCTGGCGAGTATCAGGCAGATGAGCAGGCAGGTGTCGCGCGGCTCAGCTGGCGAGTATCAGGCAGATGAGCAGGCAGGTGTCGCGCGGCTCAGCTGGCGAGTATCAGGCAGATGAGCAGGCAGGTGTCGCGCGGCTCAGCTGGCGAGTATCAGGCAGATGAGCAGGCAGGTGTCGCGCGGCTCAGCTGGCGAGTATCAGGCAGATGAGCAGGCAGGTGTCGCGCGGCTCAGCTGGCGAGTATCAGGCAGATGAGCAGGCAGGTGTCGCGCGGCTCAGCTGGCGAGTATCAGGCAGATGAGCAGGCAGGTGTCGCGCGGCTCAGCTGGCGAGTATCAGGCAGATGAGCAGGCAGGTGTCGCGCGGCTCAGCTGGCGAGTATCAGGCAGATGAGCAGGCAGGTGTCGCGCGGCTCAGCTGGCGAGTATCAGGCAGATGAGCAGGCAGGTGTCGCGCGGCTCAGCTGGCGAGTATCAGGCAGATGAGCAGGCAGGTGTCGCGCGGCTCAGCTGGCGAGTATCAGGCAGATGAGCAGGCAGGTGTCGCGCGGCTCAGCTGGCGAGTATCAGGCAGATGAGCAGGCAGGTGTCGCGCGGCTCAGCTGGCGAGTATCAGGCAGATGAGCAGGCAGGTGTCGCGCGGCTCAGCTGGCGAGTATCAGGCAGATGAGCAGGCAGGTGTCGCGCGGCTCAGCTGGCGAGTATCAGGCAGATGAGCAGGCAGGTGTCGCGCGGCTCAGCTGGCGAGTATCAGGCAGATGAGCAGGCAGGTGTCGCGCGGCTCAGCTGGCGAGTATCAGGCAGATGAGCAGGCAGGTGTCGCGCGGCTCAGCTGGCGAGTATCAGGCAGATGAGCAGGCAGGTGTCGCGCGGCTCAGCTGGCGAGTATCAGGCAGATGAGCAGGCAGGTGTCGCGCGGCTCAGCTGGCGAGTATCAGGCAGATGAGCAGGCAGGTGTCGCGCGGCTCAGCTGGCGAGTATCAGGCAGATGAGCAGGCAGGTGTCGCGCGGCTCAGCTGGCGAGTATCAGGCAGATGAGCAGGCAGGTGTCGCGCGGCTCAGCTGGCGAGTATCAGGCAGATGAGCAGGCAGGTGTCGCGCGGCTCAGCTGGCGAGTATCAGGCAGATGAGCAGGCAGGTGTCGCGCGGCTCAGCTGGCGAGTATCAGGCAGATGAGCAGGCAGGTGTCGCGCGGCTCAGCTGGCGAGTATCAGGCAGATGAGCAGGCAGGTGTCGCGCGGCTCAGCTGGCGAGTATCAGGCAGATGAGCAGGCAGGTGTCGCGCGGCTCAGCTGGCGAGTATCAGGCAGATGAGCAGGCAGGTGTCGCGCGGCTCAGCTGGCGAGTATCAGGCAGATGAGCAGGCAGGTGTCGCGCGGCTCAGCTGGCGAGTATCAGGCAGATGAGCAGGCAGGTGTCGCGCGGCTCAGCTGGCGAGTATCAGGCAGATGAGCAGGCAGGTGTCGCGCGGCTCAGCTGGCGAGTATCAGGCAGATGAGCAGGCAGGTGTCGCGCGGCTCAGCTGGCGAGTATCAGGCAGATGAGCAGGCAGGTGTCGCGCGGCTCAGCTGGCGAGTATCAGGCAGATGAGCAGGCAGGTGTCGCGCGGCTCAGCTGGCGAGTATCAGGCAGATGAGCAGGCAGGTGTCGCGCGGCTCAGCTGGCGAGTATCAGGCAGATGAGCAGGCAGGTGTCGCGCGGCTCAGCTGGCGAGTATCAGGCAGATGAGCAGGCAGGTGTCGCGCGGCTCAGCTGGCGAGTATCAGGCAGATGAGCAGGCAGGTGTCGCGCGGCTCAGCTGGCGAGTATCAGGCAGATGAGCAGGCAGGTGTCGCGCGGCTCAGCTGGCGAGTATCAGGCAGATGAGCAGGCAGGTGTCGCGCGGCTCAGCTGGCGAGTATCAGGCAGATGAGCAGGCAGGTGTCGCGCGGCTCAGCTGGCGAGTATCAGGCAGATGAGCAGGCAGGTGTCGCGCGGCTCAGCTGGCGAGTATCAGGCAGATGAGCAGGCAGGTGTCGCGCGGCTCAGCTGGCGAGTATCAGGCAGATGAGCAGGCAGGTGTCGCGCGGCTCAGCTGGCGAGTATCAGGCAGATGAGCAGGCAGGTGTCGCGCGGCTCAGCTGGCGAGTATCAGGCAGATGAGCAGGCAGGTGTCGCGCGGCTCAGCTGGCGAGTATCAGGCAGATGAGCAGGCAGGTGTCGCGCGGCTCAGCTGGCGAGTATCAGGCAGATGAGCAGGCAGGTGTCGCGCGGCTCAGCTGGCGAGTATCAGGCAGATGAGCAGGCAGGTGTCGCGCGGCTCAGCTGGCGAGTATCAGGCAGATGAGCAGGCAGGTGTCGCGCGGCTCAGCTGGCGAGTATCAGGCAGATGAGCAGGCAGGTGTCGCGCGGCTCAGCTGGCGAGTATCAGGCAGATGAGCAGGCAGGTGTCGCGCGGCTCAGCTGGCGAGTATCAGGCAGATGAGCAGGCAGGTGTCGCGCGGCTCAGCTGGCGAGTATCAGGCAGATGAGCAGGCAGGTGTCGCGCGGCTCAGCTGGCGAGTATCAGGCAGATGAGCAGGCAGGTGTCGCGCGGCTCAGCTGGCGAGTATCAGGCAGATGAGCAGGCAGGTGTCGCGCGGCTCAGCTGGCGAGTATCAGGCAGATGAGCAGGCAGGTGTCGCGCGGCTCAGCTGGCGAGTATCAGGCAGATGAGCAGGCAGGTGTCGCGCGGCTCAGCTGGCGAGTATCAGGCAGATGAGCAGGCAGGTGTCGCGCGGCTCAGCTGGCGAGTATCAGGCAGATGAGCAGGCAGGTGTCGCGCGGCTCAGCTGGCGAGTATCAGGCAGATGAGCAGGCAGGTGTCGCGCGGCTCAGCTGGCGAGTATCAGGCAGATGAGCAGGCAGGTGTCGCGCGGCTCAGCTGGCGAGTATCAGGCAGATGAGCAGGCAGGTGTCGCGCGGCTCAGCTGGCGAGTATCAGGCAGATGAGCAGGCAGGTGTCGCGCGGCTCAGCTGGCGAGTATCAGGCAGATGAGCAGGCAGGTGTCGCGCGGCTCAGCTGGCGAGTATCAGGCAGATGAGCAGGCAGGTGTCGCGCGGCTCAGCTGGCGAGTATCAGGCAGATGAGCAGGCAGGTGTCGCGCGGCTCAGCTGGCGAGTATCAGGCAGATGAGCAGGCAGGTGTCGCGCGGCTCAGCTGGCGAGTATCAGGCAGATGAGCAGGCAGGTGTCGCGCGGCTCAGCTGGCGAGTATCAGGCAGATGAGCAGGCAGGTGTCGCGCGGCTCAGCTGGCGAGTATCAGGCAGATGAGCAGGCAGGTGTCGCGCGGCTCAGCTGGCGAGTATCAGGCAGATGAGCAGGCAGGTGTCGCGCGGCTCAGCTGGCGAGTATCAGGCAGATGAGCAGGCAGGTGTCGCGCGGCTCAGCTGGCGAGTATCAGGCAGATGAGCAGGCAGGTGTCGCGCGGCTCAGCTGGCGAGTATCAGGCAGATGAGCAGGCAGGTGTCGCGCGGCTCAGCTGGCGAGTATCAGGCAGATGAGCAGGCAGGTGTCGCGCGGCTCAGCTGGCGAGTATCAGGCAGATGAGCAGGCAGGTGTCGCGCGGCTCAGCTGGCGAGTATCAGGCAGATGAGCAGGCAGGTGTCGCGCGGCTCAGCTGGCGAGTATCAGGCAGATGAGCAGGCAGGTGTCGCGCGGCTCAGCTGGCGAGTATCAGGCAGATGAGCAGGCAGGTGTCGCGCGGCTCAGCTGGCGAGTATCAGGCAGATGAGCAGGCAGGTGTCGCGCGGCTCAGCTGGCGAGTATCAGGCAGATGAGCAGGCAGGTGTCGCGCGGCTCAGCTGGCGAGTATCAGGCAGATGAGCAGGCAGGTGTCGCGCGGCTCAGCTGGCGAGTATCAGGCAGATGAGCAGGCAGGTGTCGCGCGGCTCAGCTGGCGAGTATCAGGCAGATGAGCAGGCAGGTGTCGCGCGGCTCAGCTGGCGAGTATCAGGCAGATGAGCAGGCAGGTGTCGCGCGGCTCAGCTGGCGAGTATCAGGCAGATGAGCAGGCAGGTGTCGCGCGGCTCAGCTGGCGAGTATCAGGCAGATGAGCAGGCAGGTGTCGCGCGGCTCAGCTGGCGAGTATCAGGCAGATGAGCAGGCAGGTGTCGCGCGGCTCAGCTGGCGAGTATCAGGCAGATGAGCAGGCAGGTGTCGCGCGGCTCAGCTGGCGAGTATCAGGCAGATGAGCAGGCAGGTGTCGCGCGGCTCAGCTGGCGAGTATCAGGCAGATGAGCAGGCAGGTGTCGCGCGGCTCAGCTGGCGAGTATCAGGCAGATGAGCAGGCAGGTGTCGCGCGGCTCAGCTGGCGAGTATCAGGCAGATGAGCAGGCAGGTGTCGCGCGGCTCAGCTGGCGAGTATCAGGCAGATGAGCAGGCAGGTGTCGCGCGGCTCAGCTGGCGAGTATCAGGCAGATGAGCAGGCAGGTGTCGCGCGGCTCAGCTGGCGAGTATCAGGCAGATGAGCAGGCAGGTGTCGCGCGGCTCAGCTGGCGAGTATCAGGCAGATGAGCAGGCAGGTGTCGCGCGGCTCAGCTGGCGAGTATCAGGCAGATGAGCAGGCAGGTGTCGCGCGGCTCAGCTGGCGAGTATCAGGCAGATGAGCAGGCAGGTGTCGCGCGGCTCAGCTGGCGAGTATCAGGCAGATGAGCAGGCAGGTGTCGCGCGGCTCAGCTGGCGAGTATCAGGCAGATGAGCAGGCAGGTGTCGCGCGGCTCAGCTGGCGAGTATCAGGCAGATGAGCAGGCAGGTGTCGCGCGGCTCAGCTGGCGAGTATCAGGCAGATGAGCAGGCAGGTGTCGCGCGGCTCAGCTGGCGAGTATCAGGCAGATGAGCAGGCAGGTGTCGCGCGGCTCAGCTGGCGAGTATCAGGCAGATGAGCAGGCAGGTGTCGCGCGGCTCAGCTGGCGAGTATCAGGCAGATGAGCAGGCAGGTGTCGCGCGGCTCAGCTGGCGAGTATCAGGCAGATGAGCAGGCAGGTGTCGCGCGGCTCAGCTGGCGAGTATCAGGCAGATGAGCAGGCAGGTGTCGCGCGGCTCAGCTGGCGAGTATCAGGCAGATGAGCAGGCAGGTGTCGCGCGGCTCAGCTGGCGAGTATCAGGCAGATGAGCAGGCAGGTGTCGCGCGGCTCAGCTGGCGAGTATCAGGCAGATGAGCAGGCAGGTGTCGCGCGGCTCAGCTGGCGAGTATCAGGCAGATGAGCAGGCAGGTGTCGCGCGGCTCAGCTGGCGAGTATCAGGCAGATGAGCAGGCAGGTGTCGCGCGGCTCAGCTGGCGAGTATCAGGCAGATGAGCAGGCAGGTGTCGCGCGGCTCAGCTGGCGAGTATCAGGCAGATGAGCAGGCAGGTGTCGCGCGGCTCAGCTGGCGAGTATCAGGCAGATGAGCAGGCAGGTGTCGCGCGGCTCAGCTGGCGAGTATCAGGCAGATGAGCAGGCAGGTGTCGCGCGGCTCAGCTGGCGAGTATCAGGCAGATGAGCAGGCAGGTGTCGCGCGGCTCAGCTGGCGAGTATCAGGCAGATGAGCAGGCAGGTGTCGCGCGGCTCAGCTGGCGAGTATCAGGCAGATGAGCAGGCAGGTGTCGCGCGGCTCAGCTGGCGAGTATCAGGCAGATGAGCAGGCAGGTGTCGCGCGGCTCAGCTGGCGAGTATCAGGCAGATGAGCAGGCAGGTGTCGCGCGGCTCAGCTGGCGAGTATCAGGCAGATGAGCAGGCAGGTGTCGCGCGGCTCAGCTGGCGAGTATCAGGCAGATGAGCAGGCAGGTGTCGCGCGGCTCAGCTGGCGAGTATCAGGCAGATGAGCAGGCAGGTGTCGCGCGGCTCAGCTGGCGAGTATCAGGCAGATGAGCAGGCAGGTGTCGCGCGGCTCAGCTGGCGAGTATCAGGCAGATGAGCAGGCAGGTGTCGCGCGGCTCAGCTGGCGAGTATCAGGCAGATGAGCAGGCAGGTGTCGCGCGGCTCAGCTGGCGAGTATCAGGCAGATGAGCAGGCAGGTGTCGCGCGGCTCAGCTGGCGAGTATCAGGCAGATGAGCAGGCAGGTGTCGCGCGGCTCAGCTGGCGAGTATCAGGCAGATGAGCAGGCAGGTGTCGCGCGGCTCAGCTGGCGAGTATCAGGCAGATGAGCAGGCAGGTGTCGCGCGGCTCAGCTGGCGAGTATCAGGCAGATGAGCAGGCAGGTGTCGCGCGGCTCAGCTGGCGAGTATCAGGCAGATGAGCAGGCAGGTGTCGCGCGGCTCAGCTGGCGAGTATCAGGCAGATGAGCAGGCAGGTGTCGCGCGGCTCAGCTGGCGAGTATCAGGCAGATGAGCAGGCAGGTGTCGCGCGGCTCAGCTGGCGAGTATCAGGCAGATGAGCAGGCAGGTGTCGCGCGGCTCAGCTGGCGAGTATCAGGCAGATGAGCAGGCAGGTGTCGCGCGGCTCAGCTGGCGAGTATCAGGCAGATGAGCAGGCAGGTGTCGCGCGGCTCAGCTGGCGAGTATCAGGCAGATGAGCAGGCAGGTGTCGCGCGGCTCAGCTGGCGAGTATCAGGCAGATGAGCAGGCAGGTGTCGCGCGGCTCAGCTGGCGAGTATCAGGCAGATGAGCAGGCAGGTGTCGCGCGGCTCAGCTGGCGAGTATCAGGCAGATGAGCAGGCAGGTGTCGCGCGGCTCAGCTGGCGAGTATCAGGCAGATGAGCAGGCAGGTGTCGCGCGGCTCAGCTGGCGAGTATCAGGCAGATGAGCAGGCAGGTGTCGCGCGGCTCAGCTGGCGAGTATCAGGCAGATGAGCAGGCAGGTGTCGCGCGGCTCAGCTGGCGAGTATCAGGCAGATGAGCAGGCAGGTGTCGCGCGGCTCAGCTGGCGAGTATCAGGCAGATGAGCAGGCAGGTGTCGCGCGGCTCAGCTGGCGAGTATCAGGCAGATGAGCAGGCAGGTGTCGCGCGGCTCAGCTGGCGAGTATCAGGCAGATGAGCAGGCAGGTGTCGCGCGGCTCAGCTGGCGAGTATCAGGCAGATGAGCAGGCAGGTGTCGCGCGGCTCAGCTGGCGAGTATCAGGCAGATGAGCAGGCAGGTGTCGCGCGGCTCAGCTGGCGAGTATCAGGCAGATGAGCAGGCAGGTGTCGCGCGGCTCAGCTGGCGAGTATCAGGCAGATGAGCAGGCAGGTGTCGCGCGGCTCAGCTGGCGAGTATCAGGCAGATGAGCAGGCAGGTGTCGCGCGGCTCAGCTGGCGAGTATCAGGCAGATGAGCAGGCAGGTGTCGCGCGGCTCAGCTGGCGAGTATCAGGCAGATGAGCAGGCAGGTGTCGCGCGGCTCAGCTGGCGAGTATCAGGCAGATGAGCAGGCAGGTGTCGCGCGGCTCAGCTGGCGAGTATCAGGCAGATGAGCAGGCAGGTGTCGCGCGGCTCAGCTGGCGAGTATCAGGCAGATGAGCAGGCAGGTGTCGCGCGGCTCAGCTGGCGAGTATCAGGCAGATGAGCAGGCAGGTGTCGCGCGGCTCAGCTGGCGAGTATCAGGCAGATGAGCAGGCAGGTGTCGCGCGGCTCAGCTGGCGAGTATCAGGCAGATGAGCAGGCAGGTGTCGCGCGGCTCAGCTGGCGAGTATCAGGCAGATGAGCAGGCAGGTGTCGCGCGGCTCAGCTGGCGAGTATCAGGCAGATGAGCAGGCAGGTGTCGCGCGGCTCAGCTGGCGAGTATCAGGCAGATGAGCAGGCAGGTGTCGCGCGGCTCAGCTGGCGAGTATCAGGCAGATGAGCAGGCAGGTGTCGCGCGGCTCAGCTGGCGAGTATCAGGCAGATGAGCAGGCAGGTGTCGCGCGGCTCAGCTGGCGAGTATCAGGCAGATGAGCAGGCAGGTGTCGCGCGGCTCAGCTGGCGAGTATCAGGCAGATGAGCAGGCAGGTGTCGCGCGGCTCAGCTGGCGAGTATCAGGCAGATGAGCAGGCAGGTGTCGCGCGGCTCAGCTGGCGAGTATCAGGCAGATGAGCAGGCAGGTGTC
Source organism: Bos javanicus (assembly GCF_032452875.1). NCBI lineage: Eukaryota > Metazoa > Chordata > Mammalia > Artiodactyla > Bovidae > Bos > Bos javanicus. Next base: position 186,344 of record NW_026893886.1, read on the forward strand.
GCGCGGCTCAGCTGGCGAGTATCAGGCAGATGAGCAGGCAGGTGTCGCGCGGCTCAGCTGGCGAGTATCAGGCAGATGAGCAGGCAGGTGTCGCGCGGCTCAGCTGGCGAGTATCAGGCAGATGAGCAGGCAGGTGTCGCGCGGCTCAGCTGGCGAGTATCAGGCAGATGAGCAGGCAGGTGTCGCGCGGCTCAGCTGGCGAGTATCAGGCAGATGAGCAGGCAGGTGTCGCGCGGCTCAGCTGGCGAGTATCAGGCAGATGAGCAGGCAGGTGTCGCGCGGCTCAGCTGGCGAGTATCAGGCAGATGAGCAGGCAGGTGTCGCGCGGCTCAGCTGGCGAGTATCAGGCAGATGAGCAGGCAGGTGTCGCGCGGCTCAGCTGGCGAGTATCAGGCAGATGAGCAGGCAGGTGTCGCGCGGCTCAGCTGGCGAGTATCAGGCAGATGAGCAGGCAGGTGTCGCGCGGCTCAGCTGGCGAGTATCAGGCAGATGAGCAGGCAGGTGTCGCGCGGCTCAGCTGGCGAGTATCAGGCAGATGAGCAGGCAGGTGTCGCGCGGCTCAGCTGGCGAGTATCAGGCAGATGAGCAGGCAGGTGTCGCGCGGCTCAGCTGGCGAGTATCAGGCAGATGAGCAGGCAGGTGTCGCGCGGCTCAGCTGGCGAGTATCAGGCAGATGAGCAGGCAGGTGTCGCGCGGCTCAGCTGGCGAGTATCAGGCAGATGAGCAGGCAGGTGTCGCGCGGCTCAGCTGGCGAGTATCAGGCAGATGAGCAGGCAGGTGTCGCGCGGCTCAGCTGGCGAGTATCAGGCAGATGAGCAGGCAGGTGTCGCGCGGCTCAGCTGGCGAGTATCAGGCAGATGAGCAGGCAGGTGTCGCGCGGCTCAGCTGGCGAGTATCAGGCAGATGAGCAGGCAGGTGTCGCGCGGCTCAGCTGGCGAGTATCAGGCAGATGAGCAGGCAGGTGTCGCGCGGCTCAGCTGGCGAGTATCAGGCAGATGAGCAGGCAGGTGTCGCGCGGCTCAGCTGGCGAGTATCAGGCAGATGAGCAGGCAGGTGTCGCGCGGCTCAGCTGGCGAGTATCAGGCAGATGAGCAGGCAGGTGTCGCGCGGCTCAGCTGGCGAGTATCAGGCAGATGAGCAGGCAGGTGTCGCGCGGCTCAGCTGGCGAGTATCAGGCAGATGAGCAGGCAGGTGTCGCGCGGCTCAGCTGGCGAGTATCAGGCAGATGAGCAGGCAGGTGTCGCGCGGCTCAGCTGGCGAGTATCAGGCAGATGAGCAGGCAGGTGTCGCGCGGCTCAGCTGGCGAGTATCAGGCAGATGAGCAGGCAGGTGTCGCGCGGCTCAGCTGGCGAGTATCAGGCAGATGAGCAGGCAGGTGTCGCGCGGCTCAGCTGGCGAGTATCAGGCAGATGAGCAGGCAGGTGTCGCGCGGCTCAGCTGGCGAGTATCAGGCAGATGAGCAGGCAGGTGTCGCGCGGCTCAGCTGGCGAGTATCAGGCAGATGAGCAGGCAGGTGTCGCGCGGCTCAGCTGGCGAGTATCAGGCAGATGAGCAGGCAGGTGTCGCGCGGCTCAGCTGGCGAGTATCAGGCAGATGAGCAGGCAGGTGTCGCGCGGCTCAGCTGGCGAGTATCAGGCAGATGAGCAGGCAGGTGTCGCGCGGCTCAGCTGGCGAGTATCAGGCAGATGAGCAGGCAGGTGTCGCGCGGCTCAGCTGGCGAGTATCAGGCAGATGAGCAGGCAGGTGTCGCGCGGCTCAGCTGGCGAGTATCAGGCAGATGAGCAGGCAGGTGTCGCGCGGCTCAGCTGGCGAGTATCAGGCAGATGAGCAGGCAGGTGTCGCGCGGCTCAGCTGGCGAGTATCAGGCAGATGAGCAGGCAGGTGTCGCGCGGCTCAGCTGGCGAGTATCAGGCAGATGAGCAGGCAGGTGTCGCGCGGCTCAGCTGGCGAGTATCAGGCAGATGAGCAGGCAGGTGTCGCGCGGCTCAGCTGGCGAGTATCAGGCAGATGAGCAGGCAGGTGTCGCGCGGCTCAGCTGGCGAGTATCAGGCAGATGAGCAGGCAGGTGTCGCGCGGCTCAGCTGGCGAGTATCAGGCAGATGAGCAGGCAGGTGTCGCGCGGCTCAGCTGGCGAGTATCAGGCAGATGAGCAGGCAGGTGTCGCGCGGCTCAGCTGGCGAGTATCAGGCAGATGAGCAGGCAGGTGTCGCGCGGCTCAGCTGGCGAGTATCAGGCAGATGAGCAGGCAGGTGTCGCGCGGCTCAGCTGGCGAGTATCAGGCAGATGAGCAGGCAGGTGTCGCGCGGCTCAGCTGGCGAGTATCAGGCAGATGAGCAGGCAGGTGTCGCGCGGCTCAGCTGGCGAGTATCAGGCAGATGAGCAGGCAGGTGTCGCGCGGCTCAGCTGGCGAGTATCAGGCAGATGAGCAGGCAGGTGTCGCGCGGCTCAGCTGGCGAGTATCAGGCAGATGAGCAGGCAGGTGTCGCGCGGCTCAGCTGGCGAGTATCAGGCAGATGAGCAGGCAGGTGTCGCGCGGCTCAGCTGGCGAGTATCAGGCAGATGAGCAGGCAGGTGTCGCGCGGCTCAGCTGGCGAGTATCAGGCAGATGAGCAGGCAGGTGTCGCGCGGCTCAGCTGGCGAGTATCAGGCAGATGAGCAGGCAGGTGTCGCGCGGCTCAGCTGGCGAGTATCAGGCAGATGAGCAGGCAGGTGTCGCGCGGCTCAGCTGGCGAGTATCAGGCAGATGAGCAGGCAGGTGTCGCGCGGCTCAGCTGGCGAGTATCAGGCAGATGAGCAGGCAGGTGTCGCGCGGCTCAGCTGGCGAGTATCAGGCAGATGAGCAGGCAGGTGTCGCGCGGCTCAGCTGGCGAGTATCAGGCAGATGAGCAGGCAGGTGTCGCGCGGCTCAGCTGGCGAGTATCAGGCAGATGAGCAGGCAGGTGTCGCGCGGCTCAGCTGGCGAGTATCAGGCAGATGAGCAGGCAGGTGTCGCGCGGCTCAGCTGGCGAGTATCAGGCAGATGAGCAGGCAGGTGTCGCGCGGCTCAGCTGGCGAGTATCAGGCAGATGAGCAGGCAGGTGTCGCGCGGCTCAGCTGGCGAGTATCAGGCAGATGAGCAGGCAGGTGTCGCGCGGCTCAGCTGGCGAGTATCAGGCAGATGAGCAGGCAGGTGTCGCGCGGCTCAGCTGGCGAGTATCAGGCAGATGAGCAGGCAGGTGTCGCGCGGCTCAGCTGGCGAGTATCAGGCAGATGAGCAGGCAGGTGTCGCGCGGCTCAGCTGGCGAGTATCAGGCAGATGAGCAGGCAGGTGTCGCGCGGCTCAGCTGGCGAGTATCAGGCAGATGAGCAGGCAGGTGTCGCGCGGCTCAGCTGGCGAGTATCAGGCAGATGAGCAGGCAGGTGTCGCGCGGCTCAGCTGGCGAGTATCAGGCAGATGAGCAGGCAGGTGTCGCGCGGCTCAGCTGGCGAGTATCAGGCAGATGAGCAGGCAGGTGTCGCGCGGCTCAGCTGGCGAGTATCAGGCAGATGAGCAGGCAGGTGTCGCGCGGCTCAGCTGGCGAGTATCAGGCAGATGAGCAGGCAGGTGTCGCGCGGCTCAGCTGGCGAGTATCAGGCAGATGAGCAGGCAGGTGTCGCGCGGCTCAGCTGGCGAGTATCAGGCAGATGAGCAGGCAGGTGTCGCGCGGCTCAGCTGGCGAGTATCAGGCAGATGAGCAGGCAGGTGTCGCGCGGCTCAGCTGGCGAGTATCAGGCAGATGAGCAGGCAGGTGTCGCGCGGCTCAGCTGGCGAGTATCAGGCAGATGAGCAGGCAGGTGTCGCGCGGCTCAGCTGGCGAGTATCAGGCAGATGAGCAGGCAGGTGTCGCGCGGCTCAGCTGGCGAGTATCAGGCAGATGAGCAGGCAGGTGTCGCGCGGCTCAGCTGGCGAGTATCAGGCAGATGAGCAGGCAGGTGTCGCGCGGCTCAGCTGGCGAGTATCAGGCAGATGAGCAGGCAGGTGTCGCGCGGCTCAGCTGGCGAGTATCAGGCAGATGAGCAGGCAGGTGTCGCGCGGCTCAGCTGGCGAGTATCAGGCAGATGAGCAGGCAGGTGTCGCGCGGCTCAGCTGGCGAGTATCAGGCAGATGAGCAGGCAGGTGTCGCGCGGCTCAGCTGGCGAGTATCAGGCAGATGAGCAGGCAGGTGTCGCGCGGCTCAGCTGGCGAGTATCAGGCAGATGAGCAGGCAGGTGTCGCGCGGCTCAGCTGGCGAGTATCAGGCAGATGAGCAGGCAGGTGTCGCGCGGCTCAGCTGGCGAGTATCAGGCAGATGAGCAGGCAGGTGTCGCGCGGCTCAGCTGGCGAGTATCAGGCAGATGAGCAGGCAGGTGTCGCGCGGCTCAGCTGGCGAGTATCAGGCAGATGAGCAGGCAGGTGTCGCGCGGCTCAGCTGGCGAGTATCAGGCAGATGAGCAGGCAGGTGTCGCGCGGCTCAGCTGGCGAGTATCAGGCAGATGAGCAGGCAGGTGTCGCGCGGCTCAGCTGGCGAGTATCAGGCAGATGAGCAGGCAGGTGTCGCGCGGCTCAGCTGGCGAGTATCAGGCAGATGAGCAGGCAGGTGTCGCGCGGCTCAGCTGGCGAGTATCAGGCAGATGAGCAGGCAGGTGTCGCGCGGCTCAGCTGGCGAGTATCAGGCAGATGAGCAGGCAGGTGTCGCGCGGCTCAGCTGGCGAGTATCAGGCAGATGAGCAGGCAGGTGTCGCGCGGCTCAGCTGGCGAGTATCAGGCAGATGAGCAGGCAGGTGTCGCGCGGCTCAGCTGGCGAGTATCAGGCAGATGAGCAGGCAGGTGTCGCGCGGCTCAGCTGGCGAGTATCAGGCAGATGAGCAGGCAGGTGTCGCGCGGCTCAGCTGGCGAGTATCAGGCAGATGAGCAGGCAGGTGTCGCGCGGCTCAGCTGGCGAGTATCAGGCAGATGAGCAGGCAGGTGTCGCGCGGCTCAGCTGGCGAGTATCAGGCAGATGAGCAGGCAGGTGTCGCGCGGCTCAGCTGGCGAGTATCAGGCAGATGAGCAGGCAGGTGTCGCGCGGCTCAGCTGGCGAGTATCAGGCAGATGAGCAGGCAGGTGTCGCGCGGCTCAGCTGGCGAGTATCAGGCAGATGAGCAGGCAGGTGTCGCGCGGCTCAGCTGGCGAGTATCAGGCAGATGAGCAGGCAGGTGTCGCGCGGCTCAGCTGGCGAGTATCAGGCAGATGAGCAGGCAGGTGTCGCGCGGCTCAGCTGGCGAGTATCAGGCAGATGAGCAGGCAGGTGTCGCGCGGCTCAGCTGGCGAGTATCAGGCAGATGAGCAGGCAGGTGTCGCGCGGCTCAGCTGGCGAGTATCAGGCAGATGAGCAGGCAGGTGTCGCGCGGCTCAGCTGGCGAGTATCAGGCAGATGAGCAGGCAGGTGTCGCGCGGCTCAGCTGGCGAGTATCAGGCAGATGAGCAGGCAGGTGTCGCGCGGCTCAGCTGGCGAGTATCAGGCAGATGAGCAGGCAGGTGTCGCGCGGCTCAGCTGGCGAGTATCAGGCAGATGAGCAGGCAGGTGTCGCGCGGCTCAGCTGGCGAGTATCAGGCAGATGAGCAGGCAGGTGTCGCGCGGCTCAGCTGGCGAGTATCAGGCAGATGAGCAGGCAGGTGTCGCGCGGCTCAGCTGGCGAGTATCAGGCAGATGAGCAGGCAGGTGTCGCGCGGCTCAGCTGGCGAGTATCAGGCAGATGAGCAGGCAGGTGTCGCGCGGCTCAGCTGGCGAGTATCAGGCAGATGAGCAGGCAGGTGTCGCGCGGCTCAGCTGGCGAGTATCAGGCAGATGAGCAGGCAGGTGTCGCGCGGCTCAGCTGGCGAGTATCAGGCAGATGAGCAGGCAGGTGTCGCGCGGCTCAGCTGGCGAGTATCAGGCAGATGAGCAGGCAGGTGTCGCGCGGCTCAGCTGGCGAGTATCAGGCAGATGAGCAGGCAGGTGTCGCGCGGCTCAGCTGGCGAGTATCAGGCAGATGAGCAGGCAGGTGTCGCGCGGCTCAGCTGGCGAGTATCAGGCAGATGAGCAGGCAGGTGTCGCGCGGCTCAGCTGGCGAGTATCAGGCAGATGAGCAGGCAGGTGTCGCGCGGCTCAGCTGGCGAGTATCAGGCAGATGAGCAGGCAGGTGTCGCGCGGCTCAGCTGGCGAGTATCAGGCAGATGAGCAGGCAGGTGTCGCGCGGCTCAGCTGGCGAGTATCAGGCAGATGAGCAGGCAGGTGTCGCGCGGCTCAGCTGGCGAGTATCAGGCAGATGAGCAGGCAGGTGTCGCGCGGCTCAGCTGGCGAGTATCAGGCAGATGAGCAGGCAGGTGTCGCGCGGCTCAGCTGGCGAGTATCAGGCAGATGAGCAGGCAGGTGTCGCGCGGCTCAGCTGGCGAGTATCAGGCAGATGAGCAGGCAGGTGTCGCGCGGCTCAGCTGGCGAGTATCAGGCAGATGAGCAGGCAGGTGTCGCGCGGCTCAGCTGGCGAGTATCAGGCAGATGAGCAGGCAGGTGTCGCGCGGCTCAGCTGGCGAGTATCAGGCAGATGAGCAGGCAGGTGTCGCGCGGCTCAGCTGGCGAGTATCAGGCAGATGAGCAGGCAGGTGTCGCGCGGCTCAGCTGGCGAGTATCAGGCAGATGAGCAGGCAGGTGTCGCGCGGCTCAGCTGGCGAGTATCAGGCAGATGAGCAGGCAGGTGTCGCGCGGCTCAGCTGGCGAGTATCAGGCAGATGAGCAGGCAGGTGTCGCGCGGCTCAGCTGGCGAGTATCAGGCAGATGAGCAGGCAGGTGTCGCGCGGCTCAGCTGGCGAGTATCAGGCAGATGAGCAGGCAGGTGTCGCGCGGCTCAGCTGGCGAGTATCAGGCAGATGAGCAGGCAGGTGTCGCGCGGCTCAGCTGGCGAGTATCAGGCAGATGAGCAGGCAGGTGTCGCGCGGCTCAGCTGGCGAGTATCAGGCAGATGAGCAGGCAGGTGTCGCGCGGCTCAGCTGGCGAGTATCAGGCAGATGAGCAGGCAGGTGTCGCGCGGCTCAGCTGGCGAGTATCAGGCAGATGAGCAGGCAGGTGTCGCGCGGCTCAGCTGGCGAGTATCAGGCAGATGAGCAGGCAGGTGTCGCGCGGCTCAGCTGGCGAGTATCAGGCAGATGAGCAGGCAGGTGTCGCGCGGCTCAGCTGGCGAGTATCAGGCAGATGAGCAGGCAGGTGTCGCGCGGCTCAGCTGGCGAGTATCAGGCAGATGAGCAGGCAGGTGTCGCGCGGCTCAGCTGGCGAGTATCAGGCAGATGAGCAGGCAGGTGTCGCGCGGCTCAGCTGGCGAGTATCAGGCAGATGAGCAGGCAGGTGTCGCGCGGCTCAGCTGGCGAGTATCAGGCAGATGAGCAGGCAGGTGTCGCGCGGCTCAGCTGGCGAGTATCAGGCAGATGAGCAGGCAGGTGTCGCGCGGCTCAGCTGGCGAGTATCAGGCAGATGAGCAGGCAGGTGTCGCGCGGCTCAGCTGGCGAGTATCAGGCAGATGAGCAGGCAGGTGTCGCGCGGCTCAGCTGGCGAGTATCAGGCAGATGAGCAGGCAGGTGTCGCGCGGCTCAGCTGGCGAGTATCAGGCAGATGAGCAGGCAGGTGTCGCGCGGCTCAGCTGGCGAGTATCAGGCAGATGAGCAGGCAGGTGTCGCGCGGCTCAGCTGGCGAGTATCAGGCAGATGAGCAGGCAGGTGTCGCGCGGCTCAGCTGGCGAGTATCAGGCAGATGAGCAGGCAGGTGTCGCGCGGCTCAGCTGGCGAGTATCAGGCAGATGAGCAGGCAGGTGTCGCGCGGCTCAGCTGGCGAGTATCAGGCAGATGAGCAGGCAGGTGTCGCGCGGCTCAGCTGGCGAGTATCAGGCAGATGAGCAGGCAGGTGTCGCGCGGCTCAGCTGGCGAGTATCAGGCAGATGAGCAGGCAGGTGTCGCGCGGCTCAGCTGGCGAGTATCAGGCAGATGAGCAGGCAGGTGTCGCGCGGCTCAGCTGGCGAGTATCAGGCAGATGAGCAGGCAGGTGTCGCGCGGCTCAGCTGGCGAGTATCAGGCAGATGAGCAGGCAGGTGTCGCGCGGCTCAGCTGGCGAGTATCAGGCAGATGAGCAGGCAGGTGTCGCGCGGCTCAGCTGGCGAGTATCAGGCAGATGAGCAGGCAGGTGTCGCGCGGCTCAGCTGGCGAGTATCAGGCAGATGAGCAGGCAGGTGTCGCGCGGCTCAGCTGGCGAGTATCAGGCAGATGAGCAGGCAGGTGTCGCGCGGCTCAGCTGGCGAGTATCAGGCAGATGAGCAGGCAGGTGTCGCGCGGCTCAGCTGGCGAGTATCAGGCAGATGAGCAGGCAGGTGTCGCGCGGCTCAGCTGGCGAGTATCAGGCAGATGAGCAGGCAGGTGTCGCGCGGCTCAGCTGGCGAGTATCAGGCAGATGAGCAGGCAGGTGTCGCGCGGCTCAGCTGGCGAGTATCAGGCAGATGAGCAGGCAGGTGTCGCGCGGCTCAGCTGGCGAGTATCAGGCAGATGAGCAGGCAGGTGTCGCGCGGCTCAGCTGGCGAGTATCAGGCAGATGAGCAGGCAGGTGTCGCGCGGCTCAGCTGGCGAGTATCAGGCAGATGAGCAGGCAGGTGTCGCGCGGCTCAGCTGGCGAGTATCAGGCAGATGAGCAGGCAGGTGTCGCGCGGCTCAGCTGGCGAGTATCAGGCAGATGAGCAGGCAGGTGTCGCGCGGCTCAGCTGGCGAGTATCAGGCAGATGAGCAGGCAGGTGTCGCGCGGCTCAGCTGGCGAGTATCAGGCAGATGAGCAGGCAGGTGTCGCGCGGCTCAGCTGGCGAGTATCAGGCAGATGAGCAGGCAGGTGTCGCGCGGCTCAGCTGGCGAGTATCAGGCAGATGAGCAGGCAGGTGTCGCGCGGCTCAGCTGGCGAGTATCAGGCAGATGAGCAGGCAGGTGTCGCGCGGCTCAGCTGGCGAGTATCAGGCAGATGAGCAGGCAGGTGTCGCGCGGCTCAGCTGGCGAGTATCAGGCAGATGAGCAGGCAGGTGTCGCGCGGCTCAGCTGGCGAGTATCAGGCAGATGAGCAGGCAGGTGTCGCGCGGCTCAGCTGGCGAGTATCAGGCAGATGAGCAGGCAGGTGTCGCGCGGCTCAGCTGGCGAGTATCAGGCAGATGAGCAGGCAGGTGTCGCGCGGCTCAGCTGGCGAGTATCAGGCAGATGAGCAGGCAGGTGTCGCGCGGCTCAGCTGGCGAGTATCAGGCAGATGAGCAGGCAGGTGTCGCGCGGCTCAGCTGGCGAGTATCAGGCAGATGAGCAGGCAGGTGTCGCGCGGCTCAGCTGGCGAGTATCAGGCAGATGAGCAGGCAGGTGTCGCGCGGCTCAGCTGGCGAGTATCAGGCAGATGAGCAGGCAGGTGTCGCGCGGCTCAGCTGGCGAGTATCAGGCAGATGAGCAGGCAGGTGTCGCGCGGCTCAGCTGGCGAGTATCAGGCAGATGAGCAGGCAGGTGTCGCGCGGCTCAGCTGGCGAGTATCAGGCAGATGAGCAGGCAGGTGTCGCGCGGCTCAGCTGGCGAGTATCAGGCAGATGAGCAGGCAGGTGTCGCGCGGCTCAGCTGGCGAGTATCAGGCAGATGAGCAGGCAGGTGTCGCGCGGCTCAGCTGGCGAGTATCAGGCAGATGAGCAGGCAGGTGTCGCGCGGCTCAGCTGGCGAGTATCAGGCAGATGAGCAGGCAGGTGTCGCGCGGCTCAGCTGGCGAGTATCAGGCAGATGAGCAGGCAGGTGTCGCGCGGCTCAGCTGGCGAGTATCAGGCAGATGAGCAGGCAGGTGTCGCGCGGCTCAGCTGGCGAGTATCAGGCAGATGAGCAGGCAGGTGTCGCGCGGCTCAGCTGGCGAGTATCAGGCAGATGAGCAGGCAGGTGTCGCGCGGCTCAGCTGGCGAGTATCAGGCAGATGAGCAGGCAGGTGTCGCGCGGCTCAGCTGGCGAGTATCAGGCAGATGAGCAGGCAGGTGTCGCGCGGCTCAGCTGGCGAGTATCAGGCAGATGAGCAGGCAGGTGTCGCGCGGCTCAGCTGGCGAGTATCAGGCAGATGAGCAGGCAGGTGTCGCGCGGCTCAGCTGGCGAGTATCAGGCAGATGAGCAGGCAGGTGTCGCGCGGCTCAGCTGGCGAGTATCAGGCAGATGAGCAGGCAGGTGTCGCGCGGCTCAGCTGGCGAGTATCAGGCAGATGAGCAGGCAGGTGTCGCGCGGCTCAGCTGGCGAGTATCAGGCAGATGAGCAGGCAGGTGTCGCGCGGCTCAGCTGGCGAGTATCAGGCAGATGAGCAGGCAGGTGTCGCGCGGCTCAGCTGGCGAGTATCAGGCAGATGAGCAGGCAGGTGTCGCGCGGCTCAGCTGGCGAGTATCAGGCAGATGAGCAGGCAGGTGTCGCGCGGCTCAGCTGGCGAGTATCAGGCAGATGAGCAGGCAGGTGTCGCGCGGCTCAGCTGGCGAGTATCAGGCAGATGAGCAGGCAGGTGTCGCGCGGCTCAGCTGGCGAGTATCAGGCAGATGAGCAGGCAGGTGTCGCGCGGCTCAGCTGGCGAGTATCAGGCAGATGAGCAGGCAGGTGTCGCGCGGCTCAGCTGGCGAGTATCAGGCAGATGAGCAGGCAGGTGTCGCGCGGCTCAGCTGGCGAGTATCAGGCAGATGAGCAGGCAGGTGTCGCGCGGCTCAGCTGGCGAGTATCAGGCAGATGAGCAGGCAGGTGTCGCGCGGCTCAGCTGGCGAGTATCAGGCAGATGAGCAGGCAGGTGTCGCGCGGCTCAGCTGGCGAGTATCAGGCAGATGAGCAGGCAGGTGTCGCGCGGCTCAGCTGGCGAGTATCAGGCAGATGAGCAGGCAGGTGTCGCGCGGCTCAGCTGGCGAGTATCAGGCAGATGAGCAGGCAGGTGTCGCGCGGCTCAGCTGGCGAGTATCAGGCAGATGAGCAGGCAGGTGTCGCGCGGCTCAGCTGGCGAGTATCAGGCAGATGAGCAGGCAGGTGTCGCGCGGCTCAGCTGGCGAGTATCAGGCAGATGAGCAGGCAGGTGTCGCGCGGCTCAGCTGGCGAGTATCAGGCAGATGAGCAGGCAGGTGTCGCGCGGCTCAGCTGGCGAGTATCAGGCAGATGAGCAGGCAGGTGTCGCGCGGCTCAGCTGGCGAGTATCAGGCAGATGAGCAGGCAGGTGTCGCGCGGCTCAGCTGGCGAGTATCAGGCAGATGAGCAGGCAGGTGTCGCGCGGCTCAGCTGGCGAGTATCAGGCAGATGAGCAGGCAGGTGTCGCGCGGCTCAGCTGGCGAGTATCAGGCAGATGAGCAGGCAGGTGTCGCGCGGCTCAGCTGGCGAGTATCAGGCAGATGAGCAGGCAGGTGTCGCGCGGCTCAGCTGGCGAGTATCAGGCAGATGAGCAGGCAGGTGTCGCGCGGCTCAGCTGGCGAGTATCAGGCAGATGAGCAGGCAGGTGTCGCGCGGCTCAGCTGGCGAGTATCAGGCAGATGAGCAGGCAGGTGTCGCGCGGCTCAGCTGGCGAGTATCAGGCAGATGAGCAGGCAGGTGTCGCGCGGCTCAGCTGGCGAGTATCAGGCAGATGAGCAGGCAGGTGTCGCGCGGCTCAGCTGGCGAGTATCAGGCAGATGAGCAGGCAGGTGTCGCGCGGCTCAGCTGGCGAGTATCAGGCAGATGAGCAGGCAGGTGTCGCGCGGCTCAGCTGGCGAGTATCAGGCAGATGAGCAGGCAGGTGTCGCGCGGCTCAGCTGGCGAGTATCAGGCAGATGAGCAGGCAGGTGTCGCGCGGCTCAGCTGGCGAGTATCAGGCAGATGAGCAGGCAGGTGTCGCGCGGCTCAGCTGGCGAGTATCAGGCAGATGAGCAGGCAGGTGTCGCGCGGCTCAGCTGGCGAGTATCAGGCAGATGAGCAGGCAGGTGTCGCGCGGCTCAGCTGGCGAGTATCAGGCAGATGAGCAGGCAGGTGTCGCGCGGCTCAGCTGGCGAGTATCAGGCAGATGAGCAGGCAGGTGTCGCGCGGCTCAGCTGGCGAGTATCAGGCAGATGAGCAGGCAGGTGTCGCGCGGCTCAGCTGGCGAGTATCAGGCAGATGAGCAGGCAGGTGTCGCGCGGCTCAGCTGGCGAGTATCAGGCAGATGAGCAGGCAGGTGTCGCGCGGCTCAGCTGGCGAGTATCAGGCAGATGAGCAGGCAGGTGTCGCGCGGCTCAGCTGGCGAGTATCAGGCAGATGAGCAGGCAGGTGTCGCGCGGCTCAGCTGGCGAGTATCAGGCAGATGAGCAGGCAGGTGTCGCGCGGCTCAGCTGGCGAGTATCAGGCAGATGAGCAGGCAGGTGTCGCGCGGCTCAGCTGGCGAGTATCAGGCAGATGAGCAGGCAGGTGTCGCGCGGCTCAGCTGGCGAGTATCAGGCAGATGAGCAGGCAGGTGTCGCGCGGCTCAGCTGGCGAGTATCAGGCAGATGAGCAGGCAGGTGTCGCGCGGCTCAGCTGGCGAGTATCAGGCAGATGAGCAGGCAGGTGTCGCGCGGCTCAGCTGGCGAGTATCAGGCAGATGAGCAGGCAGGTGTCGCGCGGCTCAGCTGGCGAGTATCAGGCAGATGAGCAGGCAGGTGTCGCGCGGCTCAGCTGGCGAGTATCAGGCAGATGAGCAGGCAGGTGTCGCGCGGCTCAGCTGGCGAGTATCAGGCAGATGAGCAGGCAGGTGTCGCGCGGCTCAGCTGGCGAGTATCAGGCAGATGAGCAGGCAGGTGTCGCGCGGCTCAGCTGGCGAGTATCAGGCAGATGAGCAGGCAGGTGTCGCGCGGCTCAGCTGGCGAGTATCAGGCAGATGAGCAGGCAGGTGTCGCGCGGCTCAGCTGGCGAGTATCAGGCAGATGAGCAGGCAGGTGTCGCGCGGCTCAGCTGGCGAGTATCAGGCAGATGAGCAGGCAGGTGTCGCGCGGCTCAGCTGGCGAGTATCAGGCAGATGAGCAGGCAGGTGTCGCGCGGCTCAGCTGGCGAGTATCAGGCAGATGAGCAGGCAGGTGTCGCGCGGCTCAGCTGGCGAGTATCAGGCAGATGAGCAGGCAGGTGTCGCGCGGCTCAGCTGGCGAGTATCAGGCAGATGAGCAGGCAGGTGTCGCGCGGCTCAGCTGGCGAGTATCAGGCAGATGAGCAGGCAGGTGTCGCGCGGCTCAGCTGGCGAGTATCAGGCAGATGAGCAGGCAGGTGTCGCGCGGCTCAGCTGGCGAGTATCAGGCAGATGAGCAGGCAGGTGTCGCGCGGCTCAGCTGGCGAGTATCAGGCAGATGAGCAGGCAGGTGTCGCGCGGCTCAGCTGGCGAGTATCAGGCAGATGAGCAGGCAGGTGTCGCGCGGCTCAGCTGGCGAGTATCAGGCAGATGAGCAGGCAGGTGTCGCGCGGCTCAGCTGGCGAGTATCAGGCAGATGAGCAGGCAGGTGTCGCGCGGCTCAGCTGGCGAGTATCAGGCAGATGAGCAGGCAGGTGTCGCGCGGCTCAGCTGGCGAGTATCAGGCAGATGAGCAGGCAGGTGTCGCGCGGCTCAGCTGGCGAGTATCAGGCAGATGAGCAGGCAGGTGTCGCGCGGCTCAGCTGGCGAGTATCAGGCAGATGAGCAGGCAGGTGTCGCGCGGCTCAGCTGGCGAGTATCAGGCAGATGAGCAGGCAGGTGTCGCGCGGCTCAGCTGGCGAGTATCAGGCAGATGAGCAGGCAGGTGTCGCGCGGCTCAGCTGGCGAGTATCAGGCAGATGAGCAGGCAGGTGTCGCGCGGCTCAGCTGGCGAGTATCAGGCAGATGAGCAGGCAGGTGTCGCGCGGCTCAGCTGGCGAGTATCAGGCAGATGAGCAGGCAGGTGTCGCGCGGCTCAGCTGGCGAGTATCAGGCAGATGAGCAGGCAGGTGTCGCGCGGCTCAGCTGGCGAGTATCAGGCAGATGAGCAGGCAGGTGTCGCGCGGCTCAGCTGGCGAGTATCAGGCAGATGAGCAGGCAGGTGTCGCGCGGCTCAGCTGGCGAGTATCAGGCAGATGAGCAGGCAGGTGTCGCGCGGCTCAGCTGGCGAGTATCAGGCAGATGAGCAGGCAGGTGTCGCGCGGCTCAGCTGGCGAGTATCAGGCAGATGAGCAGGCAGGTGTCGCGCGGCTCAGCTGGCGAGTATCAGGCAGATGAGCAGGCAGGTGTCGCGCGGCTCAGCTGGCGAGTATCAGGCAGATGAGCAGGCAGGTGTCGCGCGGCTCAGCTGGCGAGTATCAGGCAGATGAGCAGGCAGGTGTCGCGCGGCTCAGCTGGCGAGTATCAGGCAGATGAGCAGGCAGGTGTCGCGCGGCTCAGCTGGCGAGTATCAGGCAGATGAGCAGGCAGGTGTCGCGCGGCTCAGCTGGCGAGTATCAGGCAGATGAGCAGGCAGGTGTCGCGCGGCTCAGCTGGCGAGTATCAGGCAGATGAGCAGGCAGGTGTCGCGCGGCTCAGCTGGCGAGTATCAGGCAGATGAGCAGGCAGGTGTCGCGCGGCTCAGCTGGCGAGTATCAGGCAGATGAGCAGGCAGGTGTCGCGCGGCTCAGCTGGCGAGTATCAGGCAGATGAGCAGGCAGGTGTCGCGCGGCTCAGCTGGCGAGTATCAGGCAGATGAGCAGGCAGGTGTCGCGCGGCTCAGCTGGCGAGTATCAGGCAGATGAGCAGGCAGGTGTCGCGCGGCTCAGCTGGCGAGTATCAGGCAGATGAGCAGGCAGGTGTCGCGCGGCTCAGCTGGCGAGTATCAGGCAGATGAGCAGGCAGGTGTCGCGCGGCTCAGCTGGCGAGTATCAGGCAGATGAGCAGGCAGGTGTCGCGCGGCTCAGCTGGCGAGTATCAGGCAGATGAGCAGGCAGGTGTCGCGCGGCTCAGCTGGCGAGTATCAGGCAGATGAGCAGGCAGGTGTCGCGCGGCTCAGCTGGCGAGTATCAGGCAGATGAGCAGGCAGGTGTCGCGCGGCTCAGCTGGCGAGTATCAGGCAGATGAGCAGGCAGGTGTCGCGCGGCTCAGCTGGCGAGTATCAGGCAGATGAGCAGGCAGGTGTCGCGCGGCTCAGCTGGCGAGTATCAGGCAGATGAGCAGGCAGGTGTCGCGCGGCTCAGCTGGCGAGTATCAGGCAGATGAGCAGGCAGGTGTCGCGCGGCTCAGCTGGCGAGTATCAGGCAGATGAGCAGGCAGGTGTCGCGCGGCTCAGCTGGCGAGTATCAGGCAGATGAGCAGGCAGGTGTCGCGCGGCTCAGCTGGCGAGTATCAGGCAGATGAGCAGGCAGGTGTCGCGCGGCTCAGCTGGCGAGTATCAGGCAGATGAGCAGGCAGGTGTCGCGCGGCTCAGCTGGCGAGTATCAGGCAGATGAGCAGGCAGGTGTCGCGCGGCTCAGCTGGCGAGTATCAGGCAGATGAGCAGGCAGGTGTCGCGCGGCTCAGCTGGCGAGTATCAGGCAGATGAGCAGGCAGGTGTCGCGCGGCTCAGCTGGCGAGTATCAGGCAGATGAGCAGGCAGGTGTCGCGCGGCTCAGCTGGCGAGTATCAGGCAGATGAGCAGGCAGGTGTCGCGCGGCTCAGCTGGCGAGTATCAGGCAGATGAGCAGGCAGGTGTCGCGCGGCTCAGCTGGCGAGTATCAGGCAGATGAGCAGGCAGGTGTCGCGCGGCTCAGCTGGCGAGTATCAGGCAGATGAGCAGGCAGGTGTCGCGCGGCTCAGCTGGCGAGTATCAGGCAGATGAGCAGGCAGGTGTCGCGCGGCTCAGCTGGCGAGTATCAGGCAGATGAGCAGGCAGGTGTCGCGCGGCTCAGCTGGCGAGTATCAGGCAGATGAGCAGGCAGGTGTCGCGCGGCTCAGCTGGCGAGTATCAGGCAGATGAGCAGGCAGGTGTCGCGCGGCTCAGCTGGCGAGTATCAGGCAGATGAGCAGGCAGGTGTCGCGCGGCTCAGCTGGCGAGTATCAGGCAGATGAGCAGGCAGGTGTCGCGCGGCTCAGCTGGCGAGTATCAGGCAGATGAGCAGGCAGGTGTCGCGCGGCTCAGCTGGCGAGTATCAGGCAGATGAGCAGGCAGGTGTCGCGCGGCTCAGCTGGCGAGTATCAGGCAGATGAGCAGGCAGGTGTCGCGCGGCTCAGCTGGCGAGTATCAGGCAGATGAGCAGGCAGGTGTCGCGCGGCTCAGCTGGCGAGTATCAGGCAGATGAGCAGGCAGGTGTCGCGCGGCTCAGCTGGCGAGTATCAGGCAGATGAGCAGGCAGGTGTCGCGCGGCTCAGCTGGCGAGTATCAGGCAGATGAGCAGGCAGGTGTCGCGCGGCTCAGCTGGCGAGTATCAGGCAGATGAGCAGGCAGGTGTCGCGCGGCTCAGCTGGCGAGTATCAGGCAGATGAGCAGGCAGGTGTCGCGCGGCTCAGCTGGCGAGTATCAGGCAGATGAGCAGGCAGGTGTCGCGCGGCTCAGCTGGCGAGTATCAGGCAGATGAGCAGGCAGGTGTCGCGCGGCTCAGCTGGCGAGTATCAGGCAGATGAGCAGGCAGGTGTCGCGCGGCTCAGCTGGCGAGTATCAGGCAGATGAGCAGGCAGGTGTCGCGCGGCTCAGCTGGCGAGTATCAGGCAGATGAGCAGGCAGGTGTCGCGCGGCTCAGCTGGCGAGTATCAGGCAGATGAGCAGGCAGGTGTCGCGCGGCTCAGCTGGCGAGTATCAGGCAGATGAGCAGGCAGGTGTCGCGCGGCTCAGCTGGCGAGTATCAGGCAGATGAGCAGGCAGGTGTCGCGCGGCTCAGCTGGCGAGTATCAGGCAGATGAGCAGGCAGGTGTCGCGCGGCTCAGCTGGCGAGTATCAGGCAGATGAGCAGGCAGGTGTCGCGCGGCTCAGCTGGCGAGTATCAGGCAGATGAGCAGGCAGGTGTCGCGCGGCTCAGCTGGCGAGTATCAGGCAGATGAGCAGGCAGGTGTCGCGCGGCTCAGCTGGCGAGTATCAGGCAGATGAGCAGGCAGGTGTCGCGCGGCTCAGCTGGCGAGTATCAGGCAGATGAGCAGGCAGGTGTCGCGCGGCTCAGCTGGCGAGTATCAGGCAGATGAGCAGGCAGGTGTCGCGCGGCTCAGCTGGCGAGTATCAGGCAGATGAGCAGGCAGGTGTCGCGCGGCTCAGCTGGCGAGTATCAGGCAGATGAGCAGGCAGGTGTCGCGCGGCTCAGCTGGCGAGTATCAGGCAGATGAGCAGGCAGGTGTCGCGCGGCTCAGCTGGCGAGTATCAGGCAGATGAGCAGGCAGGTGTCGCGCGGCTCAGCTGGCGAGTATCAGGCAGATGAGCAGGCAGGTGTCGCGCGGCTCAGCTGGCGAGTATCAGGCAGATGAGCAGGCAGGTGTCGCGCGGCTCAGCTGGCGAGTATCAGGCAGATGAGCAGGCAGGTGTCGCGCGGCTCAGCTGGCGAGTATCAGGCAGATGAGCAGGCAGGTGTCGCGCGGCTCAGCTGGCGAGTATCAGGCAGATGAGCAGGCAGGTGTCGCGCGGCTCAGCTGGCGAGTATCAGGCAGATGAGCAGGCAGGTGTCGCGCGGCTCAGCTGGCGAGTATCAGGCAGATGAGCAGGCAGGTGTCGCGCGGCTCAGCTGGCGAGTATCAGGCAGATGAGCAGGCAGGTGTCGCGCGGCTCAGCTGGCGAGTATCAGGCAGATGAGCAGGCAGGTGTCGCGCGGCTCAGCTGGCGAGTATCAGGCAGATGAGCAGGCAGGTGTCGCGCGGCTCAGCTGGCGAGTATCAGGCAGATGAGCAGGCAGGTGTCGCGCGGCTCAGCTGGCGAGTATCAGGCAGATGAGCAGGCAGGTGTCGCGCGGCTCAGCTGGCGAGTATCAGGCAGATGAGCAGGCAGGTGTCGCGCGGCTCAGCTGGCGAGTATCAGGCAGATGAGCAGGCAGGTGTCGCGCGGCTCAGCTGGCGAGTATCAGGCAGATGAGCAGGCAGGTGTCGCGCGGCTCAGCTGGCGAGTATCAGGCAGATGAGCAGGCAGGTGTCGCGCGGCTCAGCTGGCGAGTATCAGGCAGATGAGCAGGCAGGTGTCGCGCGGCTCAGCTGGCGAGTATCAGGCAGATGAGCAGGCAGGTGTCGCGCGGCTCAGCTGGCGAGTATCAGGCAGATGAGCAGGCAGGTGTCGCGCGGCTCAGCTGGCGAGTATCAGGCAGATGAGCAGGCAGGTGTCGCGCGGCTCAGCTGGCGAGTATCAGGCAGATGAGCAGGCAGGTGTCGCGCGGCTCAGCTGGCGAGTATCAGGCAGATGAGCAGGCAGGTGTCGCGCGGCTCAGCTGGCGAGTATCAGGCAGATGAGCAGGCAGGTGTCGCGCGGCTCAGCTGGCGAGTATCAGGCAGATGAGCAGGCAGGTGTCGCGCGGCTCAGCTGGCGAGTATCAGGCAGATGAGCAGGCAGGTGTCGCGCGGCTCAGCTGGCGAGTATCAGGCAGATGAGCAGGCAGGTGTCGCGCGGCTCAGCTGGCGAGTATCAGGCAGATGAGCAGGCAGGTGTCGCGCGGCTCAGCTGGCGAGTATCAGGCAGATGAGCAGGCAGGTGTCGCGCGGCTCAGCTGGCGAGTATCAGGCAGATGAGCAGGCAGGTGTCGCGCGGCTCAGCTGGCGAGTATCAGGCAGATGAGCAGGCAGGTGTCGCGCGGCTCAGCTGGCGAGTATCAGGCAGATGAGCAGGCAGGTGTCGCGCGGCTCAGCTGGCGAGTATCAGGCAGATGAGCAGGCAGGTGTCGCGCGGCTCAGCTGGCGAGTATCAGGCAGATGAGCAGGCAGGTGTCGCGCGGCTCAGCTGGCGAGTATCAGGCAGATGAGCAGGCAGGTGTCGCGCGGCTCAGCTGGCGAGTATCAGGCAGATGAGCAGGCAGGTGTCGCGCGGCTCAGCTGGCGAGTATCAGGCAGATGAGCAGGCAGGTGTCGCGCGGCTCAGCTGGCGAGTATCAGGCAGATGAGCAGGCAGGTGTCGCGCGGCTCAGCTGGCGAGTATCAGGCAGATGAGCAGGCAGGTGTCGCGCGGCTCAGCTGGCGAGTATCAGGCAGATGAGCAGGCAGGTGTCGCGCGGCTCAGCTGGCGAGTATCAGGCAGATGAGCAGGCAGGTGTCGCGCGGCTCAGCTGGCGAGTATCAGGCAGATGAGCAGGCAGGTGTCGCGCGGCTCAGCTGGCGAGTATCAGGCAGATGAGCAGGCAGGTGTCGCGCGGCTCAGCTGGCGAGTATCAGGCAGATGAGCAGGCAGGTGTCGCGCGGCTCAGCTGGCGAGTATCAGGCAGATGAGCAGGCAGGTGTCGCGCGGCTCAGCTGGCGAGTATCAGGCAGATGAGCAGGCAGGTGTCGCGCGGCTCAGCTGGCGAGTATCAGGCAGATGAGCAGGCAGGTGTCGCGCGGCTCAGCTGGCGAGTATCAGGCAGATGAGCAGGCAGGTGTCGCGCGGCTCAGCTGGCGAGTATCAGGCAGATGAGCAGGCAGGTGTCGCGCGGCTCAGCTGGCGAGTATCAGGCAGATGAGCAGGCAGGTGTCGCGCGGCTCAGCTGGCGAGTATCAGGCAGATGAGCAGGCAGGTGTCGCGCGGCTCAGCTGGCGAGTATCAGGCAGATGAGCAGGCAGGTGTCGCGCGGCTCAGCTGGCGAGTATCAGGCAGATGAGCAGGCAGGTGTCGCGCGGCTCAGCTGGCGAGTATCAGGCAGATGAGCAGGCAGGTGTCGCGCGGCTCAGCTGGCGAGTATCAGGCAGATGAGCAGGCAGGTGTCGCGCGGCTCAGCTGGCGAGTATCAGGCAGATGAGCAGGCAGGTGTCGCGCGGCTCAGCTGGCGAGTATCAGGCAGATGAGCAGGCAGGTGTCGCGCGGCTCAGCTGGCGAGTATCAGGCAGATGAGCAGGCAGGTGTCGCGCGGCTCAGCTGGCGAGTATCAGGCAGATGAGCAGGCAGGTGTCGCGCGGCTCAGCTGGCGAGTATCAGGCAGATGAGCAGGCAGGTGTCGCGCGGCTCAGCTGGCGAGTATCAGGCAGATGAGCAGGCAGGTGTCGCGCGGCTCAGCTGGCGAGTATCAGGCAGATGAGCAGGCAGGTGTCGCGCGGCTCAGCTGGCGAGTATCAGGCAGATGAGCAGGCAGGTGTCGCGCGGCTCAGCTGGCGAGTATCAGGCAGATGAGCAGGCAGGTGTCGCGCGGCTCAGCTGGCGAGTATCAGGCAGATGAGCAGGCAGGTGTCGCGCGGCTCAGCTGGCGAGTATCAGGCAGATGAGCAGGCAGGTGTCGCGCGGCTCAGCTGGCGAGTATCAGGCAGATGAGCAGGCAGGTGTCGCGCGGCTCAGCTGGCGAGTATCAGGCAGATGAGCAGGCAGGTGTCGCGCGGCTCAGCTGGCGAGTATCAGGCAGATGAGCAGGCAGGTGTCGCGCGGCTCAGCTGGCGAGTATCAGGCAGATGAGCAGGCAGGTGTCGCGCGGCTCAGCTGGCGAGTATCAGGCAGATGAGCAGGCAGGTGTCGCGCGGCTCAGCTGGCGAGTATCAGGCAGATGAGCAGGCAGGTGTCGCGCGGCTCAGCTGGCGAGTATCAGGCAGATGAGCAGGCAGGTGTCGCGCGGCTCAGCTGGCGAGTATCAGGCAGATGAGCAGGCAGGTGTCGCGCGGCTCAGCTGGCGAGTATCAGGCAGATGAGCAGGCAGGTGTCGCGCGGCTCAGCTGGCGAGTATCAGGCAGATGAGCAGGCAGGTGTCGCGCGGCTCAGCTGGCGAGTATCAGGCAGATGAGCAGGCAGGTGTCGCGCGGCTCAGCTGGCGAGTATCAGGCAGATGAGCAGGCAGGTGTCGCGCGGCTCAGCTGGCGAGTATCAGGCAGATGAGCAGGCAGGTGTCGCGCGGCTCAGCTGGCGAGTATCAGGCAGATGAGCAGGCAGGTGTCGCGCGGCTCAGCTGGCGAGTATCAGGCAGATGAGCAGGCAGGTGTCGCGCGGCTCAGCTGGCGAGTATCAGGCAGATGAGCAGGCAGGTGTCGCGCGGCTCAGCTGGCGAGTATCAGGCAGATGAGCAGGCAGGTGTCGCGCGGCTCAGCTGGCGAGTATCAGGCAGATGAGCAGGCAGGTGTCGCGCGGCTCAGCTGGCGAGTATCAGGCAGATGAGCAGGCAGGTGTCGCGCGGCTCAGCTGGCGAGTATCAGGCAGATGAGCAGGCAGGTGTCGCGCGGCTCAGCTGGCGAGTATCAGGCAGATGAGCAGGCAGGTGTCGCGCGGCTCAGCTGGCGAGTATCAGGCAGATGAGCAGGCAGGTGTCGCGCGGCTCAGCTGGCGAGTATCAGGCAGATGAGCAGGCAGGTGTCGCGCGGCTCAGCTGGCGAGTATCAGGCAGATGAGCAGGCAGGTGTCGCGCGGCTCAGCTGGCGAGTATCAGGCAGATGAGCAGGCAGGTGTCGCGCGGCTCAGCTGGCGAGTATCAGGCAGATGAGCAGGCAGGTGTCGCGCGGCTCAGCTGGCGAGTATCAGGCAGATGAGCAGGCAGGTGTCGCGCGGCTCAGCTGGCGAGTATCAGGCAGATGAGCAGGCAGGTGTCGCGCGGCTCAGCTGGCGAGTATCAGGCAGATGAGCAGGCAGGTGTCGCGCGGCTCAGCTGGCGAGTATCAGGCAGATGAGCAGGCAGGTGTCGCGCGGCTCAGCTGGCGAGTATCAGGCAGATGAGCAGGCAGGTGTCGCGCGGCTCAGCTGGCGAGTATCAGGCAGATGAGCAGGCAGGTGTCGCGCGGCTCAGCTGGCGAGTATCAGGCAGATGAGCAGGCAGGTGTCGCGCGGCTCAGCTGGCGAGTATCAGGCAGATGAGCAGGCAGGTGTCGCGCGGCTCAGCTGGCGAGTATCAGGCAGATGAGCAGGCAGGTGTCGCGCGGCTCAGCTGGCGAGTATCAGGCAGATGAGCAGGCAGGTGTCGCGCGGCTCAGCTGGCGAGTATCAGGCAGATGAGCAGGCAGGTGTCGCGCGGCTCAGCTGGCGAGTATCAGGCAGATGAGCAGGCAGGTGTCGCGCGGCTCAGCTGGCGAGTATCAGGCAGATGAGCAGGCAGGTGTCGCGCGGCTCAGCTGGCGAGTATCAGGCAGATGAGCAGGCAGGTGTCGCGCGGCTCAGCTGGCGAGTATCAGGCAGATGAGCAGGCAGGTGTCGCGCGGCTCAGCTGGCGAGTATCAGGCAGATGAGCAGGCAGGTGTCGCGCGGCTCAGCTGGCGAGTATCAGGCAGATGAGCAGGCAGGTGTCGCGCGGCTCAGCTGGCGAGTATCAGGCAGATGAGCAGGCAGGTGTCGCGCGGCTCAGCTGGCGAGTATCAGGCAGATGAGCAGGCAGGTGTCGCGCGGCTCAGCTGGCGAGTATCAGGCAGATGAGCAGGCAGGTGTCGCGCGGCTCAGCTGGCGAGTATCAGGCAGATGAGCAGGCAGGTGTCGCGCGGCTCAGCTGGCGAGTATCAGGCAGATGAGCAGGCAGGTGTCGCGCGGCTCAGCTGGCGAGTATCAGGCAGATGAGCAGGCAGGTGTCGCGCGGCTCAGCTGGCGAGTATCAGGCAGATGAGCAGGCAGGTGTCGCGCGGCTCAGCTGGCGAGTATCAGGCAGATGAGCAGGCAGGTGTCGCGCGGCTCAGCTGGCGAGTATCAGGCAGATGAGCAGGCAGGTGTCGCGCGGCTCAGCTGGCGAGTATCAGGCAGATGAGCAGGCAGGTGTCGCGCGGCTCAGCTGGCGAGTATCAGGCAGATGAGCAGGCAGGTGTCGCGCGGCTCAGCTGGCGAGTATCAGGCAGATGAGCAGGCAGGTGTCGCGCGGCTCAGCTGGCGAGTATCAGGCAGATGAGCAGGCAGGTGTCGCGCGGCTCAGCTGGCGAGTATCAGGCAGATGAGCAGGCAGGTGTCGCGCGGCTCAGCTGGCGAGTATCAGGCAGATGAGCAGGCAGGTGTCGCGCGGCTCAGCTGGCGAGTATCAGGCAGATGAGCAGGCAGGTGTCGCGCGGCTCAGCTGGCGAGTATCAGGCAGATGAGCAGGCAGGTGTCGCGCGGCTCAGCTGGCGAGTATCAGGCAGATGAGCAGGCAGGTGTCGCGCGGCTCAGCTGGCGAGTATCAGGCAGATGAGCAGGCAGGTGTCGCGCGGCTCAGCTGGCGAGTATCAGGCAGATGAGCAGGCAGGTGTCGCGCGGCTCAGCTGGCGAGTATCAGGCAGATGAGCAGGCAGGTGTCGCGCGGCTCAGCTGGCGAGTATCAGGCAGATGAGCAGGCAGGTGTCGCGCGGCTCAGCTGGCGAGTATCAGGCAGATGAGCAGGCAGGTGTCGCGCGGCTCAGCTGGCGAGTATCAGGCAGATGAGCAGGCAGGTGTCGCGCGGCTCAGCTGGCGAGTATCAGGCAGATGAGCAGGCAGGTGTCGCGCGGCTCAGCTGGCGAGTATCAGGCAGATGAGCAGGCAGGTGTCGCGCGGCTCAGCTGGCGAGTATCAGGCAGATGAGCAGGCAGGTGTCGCGCGGCTCAGCTGGCGAGTATCAGGCAGATGAGCAGGCAGGTGTCGCGCGGCTCAGCTGGCGAGTATCAGGCAGATGAGCAGGCAGGTGTCGCGCGGCTCAGCTGGCGAGTATCAGGCAGATGAGCAGGCAGGTGTCGCGCGGCTCAGCTGGCGAGTATCAGGCAGATGAGCAGGCAGGTGTCGCGCGGCTCAGCTGGCGAGTATCAGGCAGATGAGCAGGCAGGTGTCGCGCGGCTCAGCTGGCGAGTATCAGGCAGATGAGCAGGCAGGTGTCGCGCGGCTCAGCTGGCGAGTATCAGGCAGATGAGCAGGCAGGTGTCGCGCGGCTCAGCTGGCGAGTATCAGGCAGATGAGCAGGCAGGTGTCGCGCGGCTCAGCTGGCGAGTATCAGGCAGATGAGCAGGCAGGTGTCGCGCGGCTCAGCTGGCGAGTATCAGGCAGATGAGCAGGCAGGTGTCGCGCGGCTCAGCTGGCGAGTATCAGGCAGATGAGCAGGCAGGTGTCGCGCGGCTCAGCTGGCGAGTATCAGGCAGATGAGCAGGCAGGTGTCGCGCGGCTCAGCTGGCGAGTATCAGGCAGATGAGCAGGCAGGTGTCGCGCGGCTCAGCTGGCGAGTATCAGGCAGATGAGCAGGCAGGTGTCGCGCGGCTCAGCTGGCGAGTATCAGGCAGATGAGCAGGCAGGTGTCGCGCGGCTCAGCTGGCGAGTATCAGGCAGATGAGCAGGCAGGTGTCGCGCGGCTCAGCTGGCGAGTATCAGGCAGATGAGCAGGCAGGTGTCGCGCGGCTCAGCTGGCGAGTATCAGGCAGATGAGCAGGCAGGTGTCGCGCGGCTCAGCTGGCGAGTATCAGGCAGATGAGCAGGCAGGTGTCGCGCGGCTCAGCTGGCGAGTATCAGGCAGATGAGCAGGCAGGTGTCGCGCGGCTCAGCTGGCGAGTATCAGGCAGATGAGCAGGCAGGTGTCGCGCGGCTCAGCTGGCGAGTATCAGGCAGATGAGCAGGCAGGTGTCGCGCGGCTCAGCTGGCGAGTATCAGGCAGATGAGCAGGCAGGTGTCGCGCGGCTCAGCTGGCGAGTATCAGGCAGATGAGCAGGCAGGTGTCGCGCGGCTCAGCTGGCGAGTATCAGGCAGATGAGCAGGCAGGTGTCGCGCGGCTCAGCTGGCGAGTATCAGGCAGATGAGCAGGCAGGTGTCGCGCGGCTCAGCTGGCGAGTATCAGGCAGATGAGCAGGCAGGTGTCGCGCGGCTCAGCTGGCGAGTATCAGGCAGATGAGCAGGCAGGTGTCGCGCGGCTCAGCTGGCGAGTATCAGGCAGATGAGCAGGCAGGTGTCGCGCGGCTCAGCTGGCGAGTATCAGGCAGATGAGCAGGCAGGTGTCGCGCGGCTCAGCTGGCGAGTATCAGGCAGATGAGCAGGCAGGTGTCGCGCGGCTCAGCTGGCGAGTATCAGGCAGATGAGCAGGCAGGTGTCGCGCGGCTCAGCTGGCGAGTATCAGGCAGATGAGCAGGCAGGTGTCGCGCGGCTCAGCTGGCGAGTATCAGGCAGATGAGCAGGCAGGTGTCGCGCGGCTCAGCTGGCGAGTATCAGGCAGATGAGCAGGCAGGTGTCGCGCGGCTCAGCTGGCGAGTATCAGGCAGATGAGCAGGCAGGTGTCGCGCGGCTCAGCTGGCGAGTATCAGGCAGATGAGCAGGCAGGTGTCGCGCGGCTCAGCTGGCGAGTATCAGGCAGATGAGCAGGCAGGTGTCGCGCGGCTCAGCTGGCGAGTATCAGGCAGATGAGCAGGCAGGTGTCGCGCGGCTCAGCTGGCGAGTATCAGGCAGATGAGCAGGCAGGTGTCGCGCGGCTCAGCTGGCGAGTATCAGGCAGATGAGCAGGCAGGTGTCGCGCGGCTCAGCTGGCGAGTATCAGGCAGATGAGCAGGCAGGTGTCGCGCGGCTCAGCTGGCGAGTATCAGGCAGATGAGCAGGCAGGTGTCGCGCGGCTCAGCTGGCGAGTATCAGGCAGATGAGCAGGCAGGTGTCGCGCGGCTCAGCTGGCGAGTATCAGGCAGATGAGCAGGCAGGTGTCGCGCGGCTCAGCTGGCGAGTATCAGGCAGATGAGCAGGCAGGTGTCGCGCGGCTCAGCTGGCGAGTATCAGGCAGATGAGCAGGCAGGTGTCGCGCGGCTCAGCTGGCGAGTATCAGGCAGATGAGCAGGCAGGTGTCGCGCGGCTCAGCTGGCGAGTATCAGGCAGATGAGCAGGCAGGTGTCGCGCGGCTCAGCTGGCGAGTATCAGGCAGATGAGCAGGCAGGTGTCGCGCGGCTCAGCTGGCGAGTATCAGGCAGATGAGCAGGCAGGTGTCGCGCGGCTCAGCTGGCGAGTATCAGGCAGATGAGCAGGCAGGTGTCGCGCGGCTCAGCTGGCGAGTATCAGGCAGATGAGCAGGCAGGTGTCGCGCGGCTCAGCTGGCGAGTATCAGGCAGATGAGCAGGCAGGTGTCGCGCGGCTCAGCTGGCGAGTATCAGGCAGATGAGCAGGCAGGTGTCGCGCGGCTCAGCTGGCGAGTATCAGGCAGATGAGCAGGCAGGTGTCGCGCGGCTCAGCTGGCGAGTATCAGGCAGATGAGCAGGCAGGTGTCGCGCGGCTCAGCTGGCGAGTATCAGGCAGATGAGCAGGCAGGTGTCGCGCGGCTCAGCTGGCGAGTATCAGGCAGATGAGCAGGCAGGTGTCGCGCGGCTCAGCTGGCGAGTATCAGGCAGATGAGCAGGCAGGTGTCGCGCGGCTCAGCTGGCGAGTATCAGGCAGATGAGCAGGCAGGTGTCGCGCGGCTCAGCTGGCGAGTATCAGGCAGATGAGCAGGCAGGTGTCGCGCGGCTCAGCTGGCGAGTATCAGGCAGATGAGCAGGCAGGTGTCGCGCGGCTCAGCTGGCGAGTATCAGGCAGATGAGCAGGCAGGTGTCGCGCGGCTCAGCTGGCGAGTATCAGGCAGATGAGCAGGCAGGTGTCGCGCGGCTCAGCTGGCGAGTATCAGGCAGATGAGCAGGCAGGTGTCGCGCGGCTCAGCTGGCGAGTATCAGGCAGATGAGCAGGCAGGTGTCGCGCGGCTCAGCTGGCGAGTATCAGGCAGATGAGCAGGCAGGTGTCGCGCGGCTCAGCTGGCGAGTATCAGGCAGATGAGCAGGCAGGTGTCGCGCGGCTCAGCTGGCGAGTATCAGGCAGATGAGCAGGCAGGTGTCGCGCGGCTCAGCTGGCGAGTATCAGGCAGATGAGCAGGCAGGTGTCGCGCGGCTCAGCTGGCGAGTATCAGGCAGATGAGCAGGCAGGTGTCGCGCGGCTCAGCTGGCGAGTATCAGGCAGATGAGCAGGCAGGTGTCGCGCGGCTCAGCTGGCGAGTATCAGGCAGATGAGCAGGCAGGTGTCGCGCGGCTCAGCTGGCGAGTATCAGGCAGATGAGCAGGCAGGTGTCGCGCGGCTCAGCTGGCGAGTATCAGGCAGATGAGCAGGCAGGTGTCGCGCGGCTCAGCTGGCGAGTATCAGGCAGATGAGCAGGCAGGTGTCGCGCGGCTCAGCTGGCGAGTATCAGGCAGATGAGCAGGCAGGTGTCGCGCGGCTCAGCTGGCGAGTATCAGGCAGATGAGCAGGCAGGTGTCGCGCGGCTCAGCTGGCGAGTATCAGGCAGATGAGCAGGCAGGTGTCGCGCGGCTCAGCTGGCGAGTATCAGGCAGATGAGCAGGCAGGTGTCGCGCGGCTCAGCTGGCGAGTATCAGGCAGATGAGCAGGCAGGTGTCGCGCGGCTCAGCTGGCGAGTATCAGGCAGATGAGCAGGCAGGTGTCGCGCGGCTCAGCTGGCGAGTATCAGGCAGATGAGCAGGCAGGTGTCGCGCGGCTCAGCTGGCGAGTATCAGGCAGATGAGCAGGCAGGTGTCGCGCGGCTCAGCTGGCGAGTATCAGGCAGATGAGCAGGCAGGTGTCGCGCGGCTCAGCTGGCGAGTATCAGGCAGATGAGCAGGCAGGTGTCGCGCGGCTCAGCTGGCGAGTATCAGGCAGATGAGCAGGCAGGTGTCGCGCGGCTCAGCTGGCGAGTATCAGGCAGATGAGCAGGCAGGTGTCGCGCGGCTCAGCTGGCGAGTATCAGGCAGATGAGCAGGCAGGTGTCGCGCGGCTCAGCTGGCGAGTATCAGGCAGATGAGCAGGCAGGTGTCGCGCGGCTCAGCTGGCGAGTATCAGGCAGATGAGCAGGCAGGTGTCGCGCGGCTCAGCTGGCGAGTATCAGGCAGATGAGCAGGCAGGTGTCGCGCGGCTCAGCTGGCGAGTATCAGGCAGATGAGCAGGCAGGTGTCGCGCGGCTCAGCTGGCGAGTATCAGGCAGATGAGCAGGCAGGTGTCGCGCGGCTCAGCTGGCGAGTATCAGGCAGATGAGCAGGCAGGTGTCGCGCGGCTCAGCTGGCGAGTATCAGGCAGATGAGCAGGCAGGTGTCGCGCGGCTCAGCTGGCGAGTATCAGGCAGATGAGCAGGCAGGTGTCGCGCGGCTCAGCTGGCGAGTATCAGGCAGATGAGCAGGCAGGTGTCGCGCGGCTCAGCTGGCGAGTATCAGGCAGATGAGCAGGCAGGTGTCGCGCGGCTCAGCTGGCGAGTATCAGGCAGATGAGCAGGCAGGTGTCGCGCGGCTCAGCTGGCGAGTATCAGGCAGATGAGCAGGCAGGTGTCGCGCGGCTCAGCTGGCGAGTATCAGGCAGATGAGCAGGCAGGTGTCGCGCGGCTCAGCTGGCGAGTATCAGGCAGATGAGCAGGCAGGTGTCGCGCGGCTCAGCTGGCGAGTATCAGGCAGATGAGCAGGCAGGTGTCGCGCGGCTCAGCTGGCGAGTATCAGGCAGATGAGCAGGCAGGTGTCGCGCGGCTCAGCTGGCGAGTATCAGGCAGATGAGCAGGCAGGTGTCGCGCGGCTCAGCTGGCGAGTATCAGGCAGATGAGCAGGCAGGTGTCGCGCGGCTCAGCTGGCGAGTATCAGGCAGATGAGCAGGCAGGTGTCGCGCGGCTCAGCTGGCGAGTATCAGGCAGATGAGCAGGCAGGTGTCGCGCGGCTCAGCTGGCGAGTATCAGGCAGATGAGCAGGCAGGTGTCGCGCGGCTCAGCTGGCGAGTATCAGGCAGATGAGCAGGCAGGTGTCGCGCGGCTCAGCTGGCGAGTATCAGGCAGATGAGCAGGCAGGTGTCGCGCGGCTCAGCTGGCGAGTATCAGGCAGATGAGCAGGCAGGTGTCGCGCGGCTCAGCTGGCGAGTATCAGGCAGATGAGCAGGCAGGTGTCGCGCGGCTCAGCTGGCGAGTATCAGGCAGATGAGCAGGCAGGTGTCGCGCGGCTCAGCTGGCGAGTATCAGGCAGATGAGCAGGCAGGTGTCGCGCGGCTCAGCTGGCGAGTATCAGGCAGATGAGCAGGCAGGTGTCGCGCGGCTCAGCTGGCGAGTATCAGGCAGATGAGCAGGCAGGTGTCGCGCGGCTCAGCTGGCGAGTATCAGGCAGATGAGCAGGCAGGTGTCGCGCGGCTCAGCTGGCGAGTATCAGGCAGATGAGCAGGCAGGTGTCGCGCGGCTCAGCTGGCGAGTATCAGGCAGATGAGCAGGCAGGTGTCGCGCGGCTCAGCTGGCGAGTATCAGGCAGATGAGCAGGCAGGTGTCGCGCGGCTCAGCTGGCGAGTATCAGGCAGATGAGCAGGCAGGTGTCGCGCGGCTCAGCTGGCGAGTATCAGGCAGATGAGCAGGCAGGTGTCGCGCGGCTCAGCTGGCGAGTATCAGGCAGATGAGCAGGCAGGTGTCGCGCGGCTCAGCTGGCGAGTATCAGGCAGATGAGCAGGCAGGTGTCGCGCGGCTCAGCTGGCGAGTATCAGGCAGATGAGCAGGCAGGTGTCGCGCGGCTCAGCTGGCGAGTATCAGGCAGATGAGCAGGCAGGTGTCGCGCGGCTCAGCTGGCGAGTATCAGGCAGATGAGCAGGCAGGTGTCGCGCGGCTCAGCTGGCGAGTATCAGGCAGATGAGCAGGCAGGTGTCGCGCGGCTCAGCTGGCGAGTATCAGGCAGATGAGCAGGCAGGTGTCGCGCGGCTCAGCTGGCGAGTATCAGGCAGATGAGCAGGCAGGTGTCGCGCGGCTCAGCTGGCGAGTATCAGGCAGATGAGCAGGCAGGTGTCGCGCGGCTCAGCTGGCGAGTATCAGGCAGATGAGCAGGCAGGTGTCGCGCGGCTCAGCTGGCGAGTATCAGGCAGATGAGCAGGCAGGTGTCGCGCGGCTCAGCTGGCGAGTATCAGGCAGATGAGCAGGCAGGTGTCGCGCGGCTCAGCTGGCGAGTATCAGGCAGATGAGCAGGCAGGTGTCGCGCGGCTCAGCTGGCGAGTATCAGGCAGATGAGCAGGCAGGTGTCGCGCGGCTCAGCTGGCGAGTATCAGGCAGATGAGCAGGCAGGTGTCGCGCGGCTCAGCTGGCGAGTATCAGGCAGATGAGCAGGCAGGTGTCGCGCGGCTCAGCTGGCGAGTATCAGGCAGATGAGCAGGCAGGTGTCGCGCGGCTCAGCTGGCGAGTATCAGGCAGATGAGCAGGCAGGTGTCGCGCGGCTCAGCTGGCGAGTATCAGGCAGATGAGCAGGCAGGTGTCGCGCGGCTCAGCTGGCGAGTATCAGGCAGATGAGCAGGCAGGTGTCGCGCGGCTCAGCTGGCGAGTATCAGGCAGATGAGCAGGCAGGTGTCGCGCGGCTCAGCTGGCGAGTATCAGGCAGATGAGCAGGCAGGTGTCGCGCGGCTCAGCTGGCGAGTATCAGGCAGATGAGCAGGCAGGTGTCGCGCGGCTCAGCTGGCGAGTATCAGGCAGATGAGCAGGCAGGTGTCGCGCGGCTCAGCTGGCGAGTATCAGGCAGATGAGCAGGCAGGTGTCGCGCGGCTCAGCTGGCGAGTATCAGGCAGATGAGCAGGCAGGTGTCGCGCGGCTCAGCTGGCGAGTATCAGGCAGATGAGCAGGCAGGTGTCGCGCGGCTCAGCTGGCGAGTATCAGGCAGATGAGCAGGCAGGTGTCGCGCGGCTCAGCTGGCGAGTATCAGGCAGATGAGCAGGCAGGTGTCGCGCGGCTCAGCTGGCGAGTATCAGGCAGATGAGCAGGCAGGTGTCGCGCGGCTCAGCTGGCGAGTATCAGGCAGATGAGCAGGCAGGTGTCGCGCGGCTCAGCTGGCGAGTATCAGGCAGATGAGCAGGCAGGTGTCGCGCGGCTCAGCTGGCGAGTATCAGGCAGATGAGCAGGCAGGTGTCGCGCGGCTCAGCTGGCGAGTATCAGGCAGATGAGCAGGCAGGTGTCGCGCGGCTCAGCTGGCGAGTATCAGGCAGATGAGCAGGCAGGTGTCGCGCGGCTCAGCTGGCGAGTATCAGGCAGATGAGCAGGCAGGTGTCGCGCGGCTCAGCTGGCGAGTATCAGGCAGATGAGCAGGCAGGTGTCGCGCGGCTCAGCTGGCGAGTATCAGGCAGATGAGCAGGCAGGTGTCGCGCGGCTCAGCTGGCGAGTATCAGGCAGATGAGCAGGCAGGTGTCGCGCGGCTCAGCTGGCGAGTATCAGGCAGATGAGCAGGCAGGTGTCGCGCGGCTCAGCTGGCGAGTATCAGGCAGATGAGCAGGCAGGTGTCGCGCGGCTCAGCTGGCGAGTATCAGGCAGATGAGCAGGCAGGTGTCGCGCGGCTCAGCTGGCGAGTATCAGGCAGATGAGCAGGCAGGTGTCGCGCGGCTCAGCTGGCGAGTATCAGGCAGATGAGCAGGCAGGTGTCGCGCGGCTCAGCTGGCGAGTATCAGGCAGATGAGCAGGCAGGTGTCGCGCGGCTCAGCTGGCGAGTATCAGGCAGATGAGCAGGCAGGTGTCGCGCGGCTCAGCTGGCGAGTATCAGGCAGATGAGCAGGCAGGTGTCGCGCGGCTCAGCTGGCGAGTATCAGGCAGATGAGCAGGCAGGTGTCGCGCGGCTCAGCTGGCGAGTATCAGGCAGATGAGCAGGCAGGTGTCGCGCGGCTCAGCTGGCGAGTATCAGGCAGATGAGCAGGCAGGTGTCGCGCGGCTCAGCTGGCGAGTATCAGGCAGATGAGCAGGCAGGTGTCGCGCGGCTCAGCTGGCGAGTATCAGGCAGATGAGCAGGCAGGTGTCGCGCGGCTCAGCTGGCGAGTATCAGGCAGATGAGCAGGCAGGTGTCGCGCGGCTCAGCTGGCGAGTATCAGGCAGATGAGCAGGCAGGTGTCGCGCGGCTCAGCTGGCGAGTATCAGGCAGATGAGCAGGCAGGTGTCGCGCGGCTCAGCTGGCGAGTATCAGGCAGATGAGCAGGCAGGTGTCGCGCGGCTCAGCTGGCGAGTATCAGGCAGATGAGCAGGCAGGTGTCGCGCGGCTCAGCTGGCGAGTATCAGGCAGATGAGCAGGCAGGTGTCGCGCGGCTCAGCTGGCGAGTATCAGGCAGATGAGCAGGCAGGTGTCGCGCGGCTCAGCTGGCGAGTATCAGGCAGATGAGCAGGCAGGTGTCGCGCGGCTCAGCTGGCGAGTATCAGGCAGATGAGCAGGCAGGTGTCGCGCGGCTCAGCTGGCGAGTATCAGGCAGATGAGCAGGCAGGTGTCGCGCGGCTCAGCTGGCGAGTATCAGGCAGATGAGCAGGCAGGTGTCGCGCGGCTCAGCTGGCGAGTATCAGGCAGATGAGCAGGCAGGTGTCGCGCGGCTCAGCTGGCGAGTATCAGGCAGATGAGCAGGCAGGTGTCGCGCGGCTCAGCTGGCGAGTATCAGGCAGATGAGCAGGCAGGTGTCGCGCGGCTCAGCTGGCGAGTATCAGGCAGATGAGCAGGCAGGTGTCGCGCGGCTCAGCTGGCGAGTATCAGGCAGATGAGCAGGCAGGTGTCGCGCGGCTCAGCTGGCGAGTATCAGGCAGATGAGCAGGCAGGTGTCGCGCGGCTCAGCTGGCGAGTATCAGGCAGATGAGCAGGCAGGTGTCGCGCGGCTCAGCTGGCGAGTATCAGGCAGATGAGCAGGCAGGTGTCGCGCGGCTCAGCTGGCGAGTATCAGGCAGATGAGCAGGCAGGTGTCGCGCGGCTCAGCTGGCGAGTATCAGGCAGATGAGCAGGCAGGTGTCGCGCGGCTCAGCTGGCGAGTATCAGGCAGATGAGCAGGCAGGTGTCGCGCGGCTCAGCTGGCGAGTATCAGGCAGATGAGCAGGCAGGTGTCGCGCGGCTCAGCTGGCGAGTATCAGGCAGATGAGCAGGCAGGTGTCGCGCGGCTCAGCTGGCGAGTATCAGGCAGATGAGCAGGCAGGTGTCGCGCGGCTCAGCTGGCGAGTATCAGGCAGATGAGCAGGCAGGTGTCGCGCGGCTCAGCTGGCGAGTATCAGGCAGATGAGCAGGCAGGTGTCGCGCGGCTCAGCTGGCGAGTATCAGGCAGATGAGCAGGCAGGTGTCGCGCGGCTCAGCTGGCGAGTATCAGGCAGATGAGCAGGCAGGTGTCGCGCGGCTCAGCTGGCGAGTATCAGGCAGATGAGCAGGCAGGTGTCGCGCGGCTCAGCTGGCGAGTATCAGGCAGATGAGCAGGCAGGTGTCGCGCGGCTCAGCTGGCGAGTATCAGGCAGATGAGCAGGCAGGTGTCGCGCGGCTCAGCTGGCGAGTATCAGGCAGATGAGCAGGCAGGTGTCGCGCGGCTCAGCTGGCGAGTATCAGGCAGATGAGCAGGCAGGTGTCGCGCGGCTCAGCTGGCGAGTATCAGGCAGATGAGCAGGCAGGTGTCGCGCGGCTCAGCTGGCGAGTATCAGGCAGATGAGCAGGCAGGTGTCGCGCGGCTCAGCTGGCGAGTATCAGGCAGATGAGCAGGCAGGTGTCGCGCGGCTCAGCTGGCGAGTATCAGGCAGATGAGCAGGCAGGTGTCGCGCGGCTCAGCTGGCGAGTATCAGGCAGATGAGCAGGCAGGTGTCGCGCGGCTCAGCTGGCGAGTATCAGGCAGATGAGCAGGCAGGTGTCGCGCGGCTCAGCTGGCGAGTATCAGGCAGATGAGCAGGCAGGTGTCGCGCGGCTCAGCTGGCGAGTATCAGGCAGATGAGCAGGCAGGTGTCGCGCGGCTCAGCTGGCGAGTATCAGGCAGATGAGCAGGCAGGTGTCGCGCGGCTCAGCTGGCGAGTATCAGGCAGATGAGCAGGCAGGTGTCGCGCGGCTCAGCTGGCGAGTATCAGGCAGATGAGCAGGCAGGTGTCGCGCGGCTCAGCTGGCGAGTATCAGGCAGATGAGCAGGCAGGTGTCGCGCGGCTCAGCTGGCGAGTATCAGGCAGATGAGCAGGCAGGTGTCGCGCGGCTCAGCTGGCGAGTATCAGGCAGATGAGCAGGCAGGTGTCGCGCGGCTCAGCTGGCGAGTATCAGGCAGATGAGCAGGCAGGTGTCGCGCGGCTCAGCTGGCGAGTATCAGGCAGATGAGCAGGCAGGTGTCGCGCGGCTCAGCTGGCGAGTATCAGGCAGATGAGCAGGCAGGTGTCGCGCGGCTCAGCTGGCGAGTATCAGGCAGATGAGCAGGCAGGTGTCGCGCGGCTCAGCTGGCGAGTATCAGGCAGATGAGCAGGCAGGTGTCGCGCGGCTCAGCTGGCGAGTATCAGGCAGATGAGCAGGCAGGTGTCGCGCGGCTCAGCTGGCGAGTATCAGGCAGATGAGCAGGCAGGTGTCGCGCGGCTCAGCTGGCGAGTATCAGGCAGATGAGCAGGCAGGTGTCGCGCGGCTCAGCTGGCGAGTATCAGGCAGATGAGCAGGCAGGTGTCGCGCGGCTCAGCTGGCGAGTATCAGGCAGATGAGCAGGCAGGTGTCGCGCGGCTCAGCTGGCGAGTATCAGGCAGATGAGCAGGCAGGTGTCGCGCGGCTCAGCTGGCGAGTATCAGGCAGATGAGCAGGCAGGTGTCGCGCGGCTCAGCTGGCGAGTATCAGGCAGATGAGCAGGCAGGTGTCGCGCGGCTCAGCTGGCGAGTATCAGGCAGATGAGCAGGCAGGTGTCGCGCGGCTCAGCTGGCGAGTATCAGGCAGATGAGCAGGCAGGTGTCGCGCGGCTCAGCTGGCGAGTATCAGGCAGATGAGCAGGCAGGTGTCGCGCGGCTCAGCTGGCGAGTATCAGGCAGATGAGCAGGCAGGTGTCGCGCGGCTCAGCTGGCGAGTATCAGGCAGATGAGCAGGCAGGTGTCGCGCGGCTCAGCTGGCGAGTATCAGGCAGATGAGCAGGCAGGTGTCGCGCGGCTCAGCTGGCGAGTATCAGGCAGATGAGCAGGCAGGTGTCGCGCGGCTCAGCTGGCGAGTATCAGGCAGATGAGCAGGCAGGTGTCGCGCGGCTCAGCTGGCGAGTATCAGGCAGATGAGCAGGCAGGTGTCGCGCGGCTCAGCTGGCGAGTATCAGGCAGATGAGCAGGCAGGTGTCGCGCGGCTCAGCTGGCGAGTATCAGGCAGATGAGCAGGCAGGTGTCGCGCGGCTCAGCTGGCGAGTATCAGGCAGATGAGCAGGCAGGTGTCGCGCGGCTCAGCTGGCGAGTATCAGGCAGATGAGCAGGCAGGTGTCGCGCGGCTCAGCTGGCGAGTATCAGGCAGATGAGCAGGCAGGTGTCGCGCGGCTCAGCTGGCGAGTATCAGGCAGATGAGCAGGCAGGTGTCGCGCGGCTCAGCTGGCGAGTATCAGGCAGATGAGCAGGCAGGTGTCGCGCGGCTCAGCTGGCGAGTATCAGGCAGATGAGCAGGCAGGTGTCGCGCGGCTCAGCTGGCGAGTATCAGGCAGATGAGCAGGCAGGTGTCGCGCGGCTCAGCTGGCGAGTATCAGGCAGATGAGCAGGCAGGTGTCGCGCGGCTCAGCTGGCGAGTATCAGGCAGATGAGCAGGCAGGTGTCGCGCGGCTCAGCTGGCGAGTATCAGGCAGATGAGCAGGCAGGTGTCGCGCGGCTCAGCTGGCGAGTATCAGGCAGATGAGCAGGCAGGTGTCGCGCGGCTCAGCTGGCGAGTATCAGGCAGATGAGCAGGCAGGTGTCGCGCGGCTCAGCTGGCGAGTATCAGGCAGATGAGCAGGCAGGTGTCGCGCGGCTCAGCTGGCGAGTATCAGGCAGATGAGCAGGCAGGTGTCGCGCGGCTCAGCTGGCGAGTATCAGGCAGATGAGCAGGCAGGTGTCGCGCGGCTCAGCTGGCGAGTATCAGGCAGATGAGCAGGCAGGTGTCGCGCGGCTCAGCTGGCGAGTATCAGGCAGATGAGCAGGCAGGTGTCGCGCGGCTCAGCTGGCGAGTATCAGGCAGATGAGCAGGCAGGTGTCGCGCGGCTCAGCTGGCGAGTATCAGGCAGATGAGCAGGCAGGTGTCGCGCGGCTCAGCTGGCGAGTATCAGGCAGATGAGCAGGCAGGTGTCGCGCGGCTCAGCTGGCGAGTATCAGGCAGATGAGCAGGCAGGTGTCGCGCGGCTCAGCTGGCGAGTATCAGGCAGATGAGCAGGCAGGTGTCGCGCGGCTCAGCTGGCGAGTATCAGGCAGATGAGCAGGCAGGTGTCGCGCGGCTCAGCTGGCGAGTATCAGGCAGATGAGCAGGCAGGTGTCGCGCGGCTCAGCTGGCGAGTATCAGGCAGATGAGCAGGCAGGTGTCGCGCGGCTCAGCTGGCGAGTATCAGGCAGATGAGCAGGCAGGTGTCGCGCGGCTCAGCTGGCGAGTATCAGGCAGATGAGCAGGCAGGTGTCGCGCGGCTCAGCTGGCGAGTATCAGGCAGATGAGCAGGCAGGTGTCGCGCGGCTCAGCTGGCGAGTATCAGGCAGATGAGCAGGCAGGTGTCGCGCGGCTCAGCTGGCGAGTATCAGGCAGATGAGCAGGCAGGTGTCGCGCGGCTCAGCTGGCGAGTATCAGGCAGATGAGCAGGCAGGTGTCGCGCGGCTCAGCTGGCGAGTATCAGGCAGATGAGCAGGCAGGTGTCGCGCGGCTCAGCTGGCGAGTATCAGGCAGATGAGCAGGCAGGTGTCGCGCGGCTCAGCTGGCGAGTATCAGGCAGATGAGCAGGCAGGTGTCGCGCGGCTCAGCTGGCGAGTATCAGGCAGATGAGCAGGCAGGTGTCGCGCGGCTCAGCTGGCGAGTATCAGGCAGATGAGCAGGCAGGTGTCGCGCGGCTCAGCTGGCGAGTATCAGGCAGATGAGCAGGCAGGTGTCGCGCGGCTCAGCTGGCGAGTATCAGGCAGATGAGCAGGCAGGTGTCGCGCGGCTCAGCTGGCGAGTATCAGGCAGATGAGCAGGCAGGTGTCGCGCGGCTCAGCTGGCGAGTATCAGGCAGATGAGCAGGCAGGTGT
Organism: Bos javanicus; assembly: GCF_032452875.1. Taxonomy (NCBI): domain Eukaryota; kingdom Metazoa; phylum Chordata; class Mammalia; order Artiodactyla; family Bovidae; genus Bos; species Bos javanicus. The sequence goes on from NW_026893886.1 coordinate 223,143, forward strand.
CGCGCGGCTCAGCTGGCGAGTATCAGGCAGATGAGCAGGCAGGTGTCGCGCGGCTCAGCTGGCGAGTATCAGGCAGATGAGCAGGCAGGTGTCGCGCGGCTCAGCTGGCGAGTATCAGGCAGATGAGCAGGCAGGTGTCGCGCGGCTCAGCTGGCGAGTATCAGGCAGATGAGCAGGCAGGTGTCGCGCGGCTCAGCTGGCGAGTATCAGGCAGATGAGCAGGCAGGTGTCGCGCGGCTCAGCTGGCGAGTATCAGGCAGATGAGCAGGCAGGTGTCGCGCGGCTCAGCTGGCGAGTATCAGGCAGATGAGCAGGCAGGTGTCGCGCGGCTCAGCTGGCGAGTATCAGGCAGATGAGCAGGCAGGTGTCGCGCGGCTCAGCTGGCGAGTATCAGGCAGATGAGCAGGCAGGTGTCGCGCGGCTCAGCTGGCGAGTATCAGGCAGATGAGCAGGCAGGTGTCGCGCGGCTCAGCTGGCGAGTATCAGGCAGATGAGCAGGCAGGTGTCGCGCGGCTCAGCTGGCGAGTATCAGGCAGATGAGCAGGCAGGTGTCGCGCGGCTCAGCTGGCGAGTATCAGGCAGATGAGCAGGCAGGTGTCGCGCGGCTCAGCTGGCGAGTATCAGGCAGATGAGCAGGCAGGTGTCGCGCGGCTCAGCTGGCGAGTATCAGGCAGATGAGCAGGCAGGTGTCGCGCGGCTCAGCTGGCGAGTATCAGGCAGATGAGCAGGCAGGTGTCGCGCGGCTCAGCTGGCGAGTATCAGGCAGATGAGCAGGCAGGTGTCGCGCGGCTCAGCTGGCGAGTATCAGGCAGATGAGCAGGCAGGTGTCGCGCGGCTCAGCTGGCGAGTATCAGGCAGATGAGCAGGCAGGTGTCGCGCGGCTCAGCTGGCGAGTATCAGGCAGATGAGCAGGCAGGTGTCGCGCGGCTCAGCTGGCGAGTATCAGGCAGATGAGCAGGCAGGTGTCGCGCGGCTCAGCTGGCGAGTATCAGGCAGATGAGCAGGCAGGTGTCGCGCGGCTCAGCTGGCGAGTATCAGGCAGATGAGCAGGCAGGTGTCGCGCGGCTCAGCTGGCGAGTATCAGGCAGATGAGCAGGCAGGTGTCGCGCGGCTCAGCTGGCGAGTATCAGGCAGATGAGCAGGCAGGTGTCGCGCGGCTCAGCTGGCGAGTATCAGGCAGATGAGCAGGCAGGTGTCGCGCGGCTCAGCTGGCGAGTATCAGGCAGATGAGCAGGCAGGTGTCGCGCGGCTCAGCTGGCGAGTATCAGGCAGATGAGCAGGCAGGTGTCGCGCGGCTCAGCTGGCGAGTATCAGGCAGATGAGCAGGCAGGTGTCGCGCGGCTCAGCTGGCGAGTATCAGGCAGATGAGCAGGCAGGTGTCGCGCGGCTCAGCTGGCGAGTATCAGGCAGATGAGCAGGCAGGTGTCGCGCGGCTCAGCTGGCGAGTATCAGGCAGATGAGCAGGCAGGTGTCGCGCGGCTCAGCTGGCGAGTATCAGGCAGATGAGCAGGCAGGTGTCGCGCGGCTCAGCTGGCGAGTATCAGGCAGATGAGCAGGCAGGTGTCGCGCGGCTCAGCTGGCGAGTATCAGGCAGATGAGCAGGCAGGTGTCGCGCGGCTCAGCTGGCGAGTATCAGGCAGATGAGCAGGCAGGTGTCGCGCGGCTCAGCTGGCGAGTATCAGGCAGATGAGCAGGCAGGTGTCGCGCGGCTCAGCTGGCGAGTATCAGGCAGATGAGCAGGCAGGTGTCGCGCGGCTCAGCTGGCGAGTATCAGGCAGATGAGCAGGCAGGTGTCGCGCGGCTCAGCTGGCGAGTATCAGGCAGATGAGCAGGCAGGTGTCGCGCGGCTCAGCTGGCGAGTATCAGGCAGATGAGCAGGCAGGTGTCGCGCGGCTCAGCTGGCGAGTATCAGGCAGATGAGCAGGCAGGTGTCGCGCGGCTCAGCTGGCGAGTATCAGGCAGATGAGCAGGCAGGTGTCGCGCGGCTCAGCTGGCGAGTATCAGGCAGATGAGCAGGCAGGTGTCGCGCGGCTCAGCTGGCGAGTATCAGGCAGATGAGCAGGCAGGTGTCGCGCGGCTCAGCTGGCGAGTATCAGGCAGATGAGCAGGCAGGTGTCGCGCGGCTCAGCTGGCGAGTATCAGGCAGATGAGCAGGCAGGTGTCGCGCGGCTCAGCTGGCGAGTATCAGGCAGATGAGCAGGCAGGTGTCGCGCGGCTCAGCTGGCGAGTATCAGGCAGATGAGCAGGCAGGTGTCGCGCGGCTCAGCTGGCGAGTATCAGGCAGATGAGCAGGCAGGTGTCGCGCGGCTCAGCTGGCGAGTATCAGGCAGATGAGCAGGCAGGTGTCGCGCGGCTCAGCTGGCGAGTATCAGGCAGATGAGCAGGCAGGTGTCGCGCGGCTCAGCTGGCGAGTATCAGGCAGATGAGCAGGCAGGTGTCGCGCGGCTCAGCTGGCGAGTATCAGGCAGATGAGCAGGCAGGTGTCGCGCGGCTCAGCTGGCGAGTATCAGGCAGATGAGCAGGCAGGTGTCGCGCGGCTCAGCTGGCGAGTATCAGGCAGATGAGCAGGCAGGTGTCGCGCGGCTCAGCTGGCGAGTATCAGGCAGATGAGCAGGCAGGTGTCGCGCGGCTCAGCTGGCGAGTATCAGGCAGATGAGCAGGCAGGTGTCGCGCGGCTCAGCTGGCGAGTATCAGGCAGATGAGCAGGCAGGTGTCGCGCGGCTCAGCTGGCGAGTATCAGGCAGATGAGCAGGCAGGTGTCGCGCGGCTCAGCTGGCGAGTATCAGGCAGATGAGCAGGCAGGTGTCGCGCGGCTCAGCTGGCGAGTATCAGGCAGATGAGCAGGCAGGTGTCGCGCGGCTCAGCTGGCGAGTATCAGGCAGATGAGCAGGCAGGTGTCGCGCGGCTCAGCTGGCGAGTATCAGGCAGATGAGCAGGCAGGTGTCGCGCGGCTCAGCTGGCGAGTATCAGGCAGATGAGCAGGCAGGTGTCGCGCGGCTCAGCTGGCGAGTATCAGGCAGATGAGCAGGCAGGTGTCGCGCGGCTCAGCTGGCGAGTATCAGGCAGATGAGCAGGCAGGTGTCGCGCGGCTCAGCTGGCGAGTATCAGGCAGATGAGCAGGCAGGTGTCGCGCGGCTCAGCTGGCGAGTATCAGGCAGATGAGCAGGCAGGTGTCGCGCGGCTCAGCTGGCGAGTATCAGGCAGATGAGCAGGCAGGTGTCGCGCGGCTCAGCTGGCGAGTATCAGGCAGATGAGCAGGCAGGTGTCGCGCGGCTCAGCTGGCGAGTATCAGGCAGATGAGCAGGCAGGTGTCGCGCGGCTCAGCTGGCGAGTATCAGGCAGATGAGCAGGCAGGTGTCGCGCGGCTCAGCTGGCGAGTATCAGGCAGATGAGCAGGCAGGTGTCGCGCGGCTCAGCTGGCGAGTATCAGGCAGATGAGCAGGCAGGTGTCGCGCGGCTCAGCTGGCGAGTATCAGGCAGATGAGCAGGCAGGTGTCGCGCGGCTCAGCTGGCGAGTATCAGGCAGATGAGCAGGCAGGTGTCGCGCGGCTCAGCTGGCGAGTATCAGGCAGATGAGCAGGCAGGTGTCGCGCGGCTCAGCTGGCGAGTATCAGGCAGATGAGCAGGCAGGTGTCGCGCGGCTCAGCTGGCGAGTATCAGGCAGATGAGCAGGCAGGTGTCGCGCGGCTCAGCTGGCGAGTATCAGGCAGATGAGCAGGCAGGTGTCGCGCGGCTCAGCTGGCGAGTATCAGGCAGATGAGCAGGCAGGTGTCGCGCGGCTCAGCTGGCGAGTATCAGGCAGATGAGCAGGCAGGTGTCGCGCGGCTCAGCTGGCGAGTATCAGGCAGATGAGCAGGCAGGTGTCGCGCGGCTCAGCTGGCGAGTATCAGGCAGATGAGCAGGCAGGTGTCGCGCGGCTCAGCTGGCGAGTATCAGGCAGATGAGCAGGCAGGTGTCGCGCGGCTCAGCTGGCGAGTATCAGGCAGATGAGCAGGCAGGTGTCGCGCGGCTCAGCTGGCGAGTATCAGGCAGATGAGCAGGCAGGTGTCGCGCGGCTCAGCTGGCGAGTATCAGGCAGATGAGCAGGCAGGTGTCGCGCGGCTCAGCTGGCGAGTATCAGGCAGATGAGCAGGCAGGTGTCGCGCGGCTCAGCTGGCGAGTATCAGGCAGATGAGCAGGCAGGTGTCGCGCGGCTCAGCTGGCGAGTATCAGGCAGATGAGCAGGCAGGTGTCGCGCGGCTCAGCTGGCGAGTATCAGGCAGATGAGCAGGCAGGTGTCGCGCGGCTCAGCTGGCGAGTATCAGGCAGATGAGCAGGCAGGTGTCGCGCGGCTCAGCTGGCGAGTATCAGGCAGATGAGCAGGCAGGTGTCGCGCGGCTCAGCTGGCGAGTATCAGGCAGATGAGCAGGCAGGTGTCGCGCGGCTCAGCTGGCGAGTATCAGGCAGATGAGCAGGCAGGTGTCGCGCGGCTCAGCTGGCGAGTATCAGGCAGATGAGCAGGCAGGTGTCGCGCGGCTCAGCTGGCGAGTATCAGGCAGATGAGCAGGCAGGTGTCGCGCGGCTCAGCTGGCGAGTATCAGGCAGATGAGCAGGCAGGTGTCGCGCGGCTCAGCTGGCGAGTATCAGGCAGATGAGCAGGCAGGTGTCGCGCGGCTCAGCTGGCGAGTATCAGGCAGATGAGCAGGCAGGTGTCGCGCGGCTCAGCTGGCGAGTATCAGGCAGATGAGCAGGCAGGTGTCGCGCGGCTCAGCTGGCGAGTATCAGGCAGATGAGCAGGCAGGTGTCGCGCGGCTCAGCTGGCGAGTATCAGGCAGATGAGCAGGCAGGTGTCGCGCGGCTCAGCTGGCGAGTATCAGGCAGATGAGCAGGCAGGTGTCGCGCGGCTCAGCTGGCGAGTATCAGGCAGATGAGCAGGCAGGTGTCGCGCGGCTCAGCTGGCGAGTATCAGGCAGATGAGCAGGCAGGTGTCGCGCGGCTCAGCTGGCGAGTATCAGGCAGATGAGCAGGCAGGTGTCGCGCGGCTCAGCTGGCGAGTATCAGGCAGATGAGCAGGCAGGTGTCGCGCGGCTCAGCTGGCGAGTATCAGGCAGATGAGCAGGCAGGTGTCGCGCGGCTCAGCTGGCGAGTATCAGGCAGATGAGCAGGCAGGTGTCGCGCGGCTCAGCTGGCGAGTATCAGGCAGATGAGCAGGCAGGTGTCGCGCGGCTCAGCTGGCGAGTATCAGGCAGATGAGCAGGCAGGTGTCGCGCGGCTCAGCTGGCGAGTATCAGGCAGATGAGCAGGCAGGTGTCGCGCGGCTCAGCTGGCGAGTATCAGGCAGATGAGCAGGCAGGTGTCGCGCGGCTCAGCTGGCGAGTATCAGGCAGATGAGCAGGCAGGTGTCGCGCGGCTCAGCTGGCGAGTATCAGGCAGATGAGCAGGCAGGTGTCGCGCGGCTCAGCTGGCGAGTATCAGGCAGATGAGCAGGCAGGTGTCGCGCGGCTCAGCTGGCGAGTATCAGGCAGATGAGCAGGCAGGTGTCGCGCGGCTCAGCTGGCGAGTATCAGGCAGATGAGCAGGCAGGTGTCGCGCGGCTCAGCTGGCGAGTATCAGGCAGATGAGCAGGCAGGTGTCGCGCGGCTCAGCTGGCGAGTATCAGGCAGATGAGCAGGCAGGTGTCGCGCGGCTCAGCTGGCGAGTATCAGGCAGATGAGCAGGCAGGTGTCGCGCGGCTCAGCTGGCGAGTATCAGGCAGATGAGCAGGCAGGTGTCGCGCGGCTCAGCTGGCGAGTATCAGGCAGATGAGCAGGCAGGTGTCGCGCGGCTCAGCTGGCGAGTATCAGGCAGATGAGCAGGCAGGTGTCGCGCGGCTCAGCTGGCGAGTATCAGGCAGATGAGCAGGCAGGTGTCGCGCGGCTCAGCTGGCGAGTATCAGGCAGATGAGCAGGCAGGTGTCGCGCGGCTCAGCTGGCGAGTATCAGGCAGATGAGCAGGCAGGTGTCGCGCGGCTCAGCTGGCGAGTATCAGGCAGATGAGCAGGCAGGTGTCGCGCGGCTCAGCTGGCGAGTATCAGGCAGATGAGCAGGCAGGTGTCGCGCGGCTCAGCTGGCGAGTATCAGGCAGATGAGCAGGCAGGTGTCGCGCGGCTCAGCTGGCGAGTATCAGGCAGATGAGCAGGCAGGTGTCGCGCGGCTCAGCTGGCGAGTATCAGGCAGATGAGCAGGCAGGTGTCGCGCGGCTCAGCTGGCGAGTATCAGGCAGATGAGCAGGCAGGTGTCGCGCGGCTCAGCTGGCGAGTATCAGGCAGATGAGCAGGCAGGTGTCGCGCGGCTCAGCTGGCGAGTATCAGGCAGATGAGCAGGCAGGTGTCGCGCGGCTCAGCTGGCGAGTATCAGGCAGATGAGCAGGCAGGTGTCGCGCGGCTCAGCTGGCGAGTATCAGGCAGATGAGCAGGCAGGTGTCGCGCGGCTCAGCTGGCGAGTATCAGGCAGATGAGCAGGCAGGTGTCGCGCGGCTCAGCTGGCGAGTATCAGGCAGATGAGCAGGCAGGTGTCGCGCGGCTCAGCTGGCGAGTATCAGGCAGATGAGCAGGCAGGTGTCGCGCGGCTCAGCTGGCGAGTATCAGGCAGATGAGCAGGCAGGTGTCGCGCGGCTCAGCTGGCGAGTATCAGGCAGATGAGCAGGCAGGTGTCGCGCGGCTCAGCTGGCGAGTATCAGGCAGATGAGCAGGCAGGTGTCGCGCGGCTCAGCTGGCGAGTATCAGGCAGATGAGCAGGCAGGTGTCGCGCGGCTCAGCTGGCGAGTATCAGGCAGATGAGCAGGCAGGTGTCGCGCGGCTCAGCTGGCGAGTATCAGGCAGATGAGCAGGCAGGTGTCGCGCGGCTCAGCTGGCGAGTATCAGGCAGATGAGCAGGCAGGTGTCGCGCGGCTCAGCTGGCGAGTATCAGGCAGATGAGCAGGCAGGTGTCGCGCGGCTCAGCTGGCGAGTATCAGGCAGATGAGCAGGCAGGTGTCGCGCGGCTCAGCTGGCGAGTATCAGGCAGATGAGCAGGCAGGTGTCGCGCGGCTCAGCTGGCGAGTATCAGGCAGATGAGCAGGCAGGTGTCGCGCGGCTCAGCTGGCGAGTATCAGGCAGATGAGCAGGCAGGTGTCGCGCGGCTCAGCTGGCGAGTATCAGGCAGATGAGCAGGCAGGTGTCGCGCGGCTCAGCTGGCGAGTATCAGGCAGATGAGCAGGCAGGTGTCGCGCGGCTCAGCTGGCGAGTATCAGGCAGATGAGCAGGCAGGTGTCGCGCGGCTCAGCTGGCGAGTATCAGGCAGATGAGCAGGCAGGTGTCGCGCGGCTCAGCTGGCGAGTATCAGGCAGATGAGCAGGCAGGTGTCGCGCGGCTCAGCTGGCGAGTATCAGGCAGATGAGCAGGCAGGTGTCGCGCGGCTCAGCTGGCGAGTATCAGGCAGATGAGCAGGCAGGTGTCGCGCGGCTCAGCTGGCGAGTATCAGGCAGATGAGCAGGCAGGTGTCGCGCGGCTCAGCTGGCGAGTATCAGGCAGATGAGCAGGCAGGTGTCGCGCGGCTCAGCTGGCGAGTATCAGGCAGATGAGCAGGCAGGTGTCGCGCGGCTCAGCTGGCGAGTATCAGGCAGATGAGCAGGCAGGTGTCGCGCGGCTCAGCTGGCGAGTATCAGGCAGATGAGCAGGCAGGTGTCGCGCGGCTCAGCTGGCGAGTATCAGGCAGATGAGCAGGCAGGTGTCGCGCGGCTCAGCTGGCGAGTATCAGGCAGATGAGCAGGCAGGTGTCGCGCGGCTCAGCTGGCGAGTATCAGGCAGATGAGCAGGCAGGTGTCGCGCGGCTCAGCTGGCGAGTATCAGGCAGATGAGCAGGCAGGTGTCGCGCGGCTCAGCTGGCGAGTATCAGGCAGATGAGCAGGCAGGTGTCGCGCGGCTCAGCTGGCGAGTATCAGGCAGATGAGCAGGCAGGTGTCGCGCGGCTCAGCTGGCGAGTATCAGGCAGATGAGCAGGCAGGTGTCGCGCGGCTCAGCTGGCGAGTATCAGGCAGATGAGCAGGCAGGTGTCGCGCGGCTCAGCTGGCGAGTATCAGGCAGATGAGCAGGCAGGTGTCGCGCGGCTCAGCTGGCGAGTATCAGGCAGATGAGCAGGCAGGTGTCGCGCGGCTCAGCTGGCGAGTATCAGGCAGATGAGCAGGCAGGTGTCGCGCGGCTCAGCTGGCGAGTATCAGGCAGATGAGCAGGCAGGTGTCGCGCGGCTCAGCTGGCGAGTATCAGGCAGATGAGCAGGCAGGTGTCGCGCGGCTCAGCTGGCGAGTATCAGGCAGATGAGCAGGCAGGTGTCGCGCGGCTCAGCTGGCGAGTATCAGGCAGATGAGCAGGCAGGTGTCGCGCGGCTCAGCTGGCGAGTATCAGGCAGATGAGCAGGCAGGTGTCGCGCGGCTCAGCTGGCGAGTATCAGGCAGATGAGCAGGCAGGTGTCGCGCGGCTCAGCTGGCGAGTATCAGGCAGATGAGCAGGCAGGTGTCGCGCGGCTCAGCTGGCGAGTATCAGGCAGATGAGCAGGCAGGTGTCGCGCGGCTCAGCTGGCGAGTATCAGGCAGATGAGCAGGCAGGTGTCGCGCGGCTCAGCTGGCGAGTATCAGGCAGATGAGCAGGCAGGTGTCGCGCGGCTCAGCTGGCGAGTATCAGGCAGATGAGCAGGCAGGTGTCGCGCGGCTCAGCTGGCGAGTATCAGGCAGATGAGCAGGCAGGTGTCGCGCGGCTCAGCTGGCGAGTATCAGGCAGATGAGCAGGCAGGTGTCGCGCGGCTCAGCTGGCGAGTATCAGGCAGATGAGCAGGCAGGTGTCGCGCGGCTCAGCTGGCGAGTATCAGGCAGATGAGCAGGCAGGTGTCGCGCGGCTCAGCTGGCGAGTATCAGGCAGATGAGCAGGCAGGTGTCGCGCGGCTCAGCTGGCGAGTATCAGGCAGATGAGCAGGCAGGTGTCGCGCGGCTCAGCTGGCGAGTATCAGGCAGATGAGCAGGCAGGTGTCGCGCGGCTCAGCTGGCGAGTATCAGGCAGATGAGCAGGCAGGTGTCGCGCGGCTCAGCTGGCGAGTATCAGGCAGATGAGCAGGCAGGTGTCGCGCGGCTCAGCTGGCGAGTATCAGGCAGATGAGCAGGCAGGTGTCGCGCGGCTCAGCTGGCGAGTATCAGGCAGATGAGCAGGCAGGTGTCGCGCGGCTCAGCTGGCGAGTATCAGGCAGATGAGCAGGCAGGTGTCGCGCGGCTCAGCTGGCGAGTATCAGGCAGATGAGCAGGCAGGTGTCGCGCGGCTCAGCTGGCGAGTATCAGGCAGATGAGCAGGCAGGTGTCGCGCGGCTCAGCTGGCGAGTATCAGGCAGATGAGCAGGCAGGTGTCGCGCGGCTCAGCTGGCGAGTATCAGGCAGATGAGCAGGCAGGTGTCGCGCGGCTCAGCTGGCGAGTATCAGGCAGATGAGCAGGCAGGTGTCGCGCGGCTCAGCTGGCGAGTATCAGGCAGATGAGCAGGCAGGTGTCGCGCGGCTCAGCTGGCGAGTATCAGGCAGATGAGCAGGCAGGTGTCGCGCGGCTCAGCTGGCGAGTATCAGGCAGATGAGCAGGCAGGTGTCGCGCGGCTCAGCTGGCGAGTATCAGGCAGATGAGCAGGCAGGTGTCGCGCGGCTCAGCTGGCGAGTATCAGGCAGATGAGCAGGCAGGTGTCGCGCGGCTCAGCTGGCGAGTATCAGGCAGATGAGCAGGCAGGTGTCGCGCGGCTCAGCTGGCGAGTATCAGGCAGATGAGCAGGCAGGTGTCGCGCGGCTCAGCTGGCGAGTATCAGGCAGATGAGCAGGCAGGTGTCGCGCGGCTCAGCTGGCGAGTATCAGGCAGATGAGCAGGCAGGTGTCGCGCGGCTCAGCTGGCGAGTATCAGGCAGATGAGCAGGCAGGTGTCGCGCGGCTCAGCTGGCGAGTATCAGGCAGATGAGCAGGCAGGTGTCGCGCGGCTCAGCTGGCGAGTATCAGGCAGATGAGCAGGCAGGTGTCGCGCGGCTCAGCTGGCGAGTATCAGGCAGATGAGCAGGCAGGTGTCGCGCGGCTCAGCTGGCGAGTATCAGGCAGATGAGCAGGCAGGTGTCGCGCGGCTCAGCTGGCGAGTATCAGGCAGATGAGCAGGCAGGTGTCGCGCGGCTCAGCTGGCGAGTATCAGGCAGATGAGCAGGCAGGTGTCGCGCGGCTCAGCTGGCGAGTATCAGGCAGATGAGCAGGCAGGTGTCGCGCGGCTCAGCTGGCGAGTATCAGGCAGATGAGCAGGCAGGTGTCGCGCGGCTCAGCTGGCGAGTATCAGGCAGATGAGCAGGCAGGTGTCGCGCGGCTCAGCTGGCGAGTATCAGGCAGATGAGCAGGCAGGTGTCGCGCGGCTCAGCTGGCGAGTATCAGGCAGATGAGCAGGCAGGTGTCGCGCGGCTCAGCTGGCGAGTATCAGGCAGATGAGCAGGCAGGTGTCGCGCGGCTCAGCTGGCGAGTATCAGGCAGATGAGCAGGCAGGTGTCGCGCGGCTCAGCTGGCGAGTATCAGGCAGATGAGCAGGCAGGTGTCGCGCGGCTCAGCTGGCGAGTATCAGGCAGATGAGCAGGCAGGTGTCGCGCGGCTCAGCTGGCGAGTATCAGGCAGATGAGCAGGCAGGTGTCGCGCGGCTCAGCTGGCGAGTATCAGGCAGATGAGCAGGCAGGTGTCGCGCGGCTCAGCTGGCGAGTATCAGGCAGATGAGCAGGCAGGTGTCGCGCGGCTCAGCTGGCGAGTATCAGGCAGATGAGCAGGCAGGTGTCGCGCGGCTCAGCTGGCGAGTATCAGGCAGATGAGCAGGCAGGTGTCGCGCGGCTCAGCTGGCGAGTATCAGGCAGATGAGCAGGCAGGTGTCGCGCGGCTCAGCTGGCGAGTATCAGGCAGATGAGCAGGCAGGTGTCGCGCGGCTCAGCTGGCGAGTATCAGGCAGATGAGCAGGCAGGTGTCGCGCGGCTCAGCTGGCGAGTATCAGGCAGATGAGCAGGCAGGTGTCGCGCGGCTCAGCTGGCGAGTATCAGGCAGATGAGCAGGCAGGTGTCGCGCGGCTCAGCTGGCGAGTATCAGGCAGATGAGCAGGCAGGTGTCGCGCGGCTCAGCTGGCGAGTATCAGGCAGATGAGCAGGCAGGTGTCGCGCGGCTCAGCTGGCGAGTATCAGGCAGATGAGCAGGCAGGTGTCGCGCGGCTCAGCTGGCGAGTATCAGGCAGATGAGCAGGCAGGTGTCGCGCGGCTCAGCTGGCGAGTATCAGGCAGATGAGCAGGCAGGTGTCGCGCGGCTCAGCTGGCGAGTATCAGGCAGATGAGCAGGCAGGTGTCGCGCGGCTCAGCTGGCGAGTATCAGGCAGATGAGCAGGCAGGTGTCGCGCGGCTCAGCTGGCGAGTATCAGGCAGATGAGCAGGCAGGTGTCGCGCGGCTCAGCTGGCGAGTATCAGGCAGATGAGCAGGCAGGTGTCGCGCGGCTCAGCTGGCGAGTATCAGGCAGATGAGCAGGCAGGTGTCGCGCGGCTCAGCTGGCGAGTATCAGGCAGATGAGCAGGCAGGTGTCGCGCGGCTCAGCTGGCGAGTATCAGGCAGATGAGCAGGCAGGTGTCGCGCGGCTCAGCTGGCGAGTATCAGGCAGATGAGCAGGCAGGTGTCGCGCGGCTCAGCTGGCGAGTATCAGGCAGATGAGCAGGCAGGTGTCGCGCGGCTCAGCTGGCGAGTATCAGGCAGATGAGCAGGCAGGTGTCGCGCGGCTCAGCTGGCGAGTATCAGGCAGATGAGCAGGCAGGTGTCGCGCGGCTCAGCTGGCGAGTATCAGGCAGATGAGCAGGCAGGTGTCGCGCGGCTCAGCTGGCGAGTATCAGGCAGATGAGCAGGCAGGTGTCGCGCGGCTCAGCTGGCGAGTATCAGGCAGATGAGCAGGCAGGTGTCGCGCGGCTCAGCTGGCGAGTATCAGGCAGATGAGCAGGCAGGTGTCGCGCGGCTCAGCTGGCGAGTATCAGGCAGATGAGCAGGCAGGTGTCGCGCGGCTCAGCTGGCGAGTATCAGGCAGATGAGCAGGCAGGTGTCGCGCGGCTCAGCTGGCGAGTATCAGGCAGATGAGCAGGCAGGTGTCGCGCGGCTCAGCTGGCGAGTATCAGGCAGATGAGCAGGCAGGTGTCGCGCGGCTCAGCTGGCGAGTATCAGGCAGATGAGCAGGCAGGTGTCGCGCGGCTCAGCTGGCGAGTATCAGGCAGATGAGCAGGCAGGTGTCGCGCGGCTCAGCTGGCGAGTATCAGGCAGATGAGCAGGCAGGTGTCGCGCGGCTCAGCTGGCGAGTATCAGGCAGATGAGCAGGCAGGTGTCGCGCGGCTCAGCTGGCGAGTATCAGGCAGATGAGCAGGCAGGTGTCGCGCGGCTCAGCTGGCGAGTATCAGGCAGATGAGCAGGCAGGTGTCGCGCGGCTCAGCTGGCGAGTATCAGGCAGATGAGCAGGCAGGTGTCGCGCGGCTCAGCTGGCGAGTATCAGGCAGATGAGCAGGCAGGTGTCGCGCGGCTCAGCTGGCGAGTATCAGGCAGATGAGCAGGCAGGTGTCGCGCGGCTCAGCTGGCGAGTATCAGGCAGATGAGCAGGCAGGTGTCGCGCGGCTCAGCTGGCGAGTATCAGGCAGATGAGCAGGCAGGTGTCGCGCGGCTCAGCTGGCGAGTATCAGGCAGATGAGCAGGCAGGTGTCGCGCGGCTCAGCTGGCGAGTATCAGGCAGATGAGCAGGCAGGTGTCGCGCGGCTCAGCTGGCGAGTATCAGGCAGATGAGCAGGCAGGTGTCGCGCGGCTCAGCTGGCGAGTATCAGGCAGATGAGCAGGCAGGTGTCGCGCGGCTCAGCTGGCGAGTATCAGGCAGATGAGCAGGCAGGTGTCGCGCGGCTCAGCTGGCGAGTATCAGGCAGATGAGCAGGCAGGTGTCGCGCGGCTCAGCTGGCGAGTATCAGGCAGATGAGCAGGCAGGTGTCGCGCGGCTCAGCTGGCGAGTATCAGGCAGATGAGCAGGCAGGTGTCGCGCGGCTCAGCTGGCGAGTATCAGGCAGATGAGCAGGCAGGTGTCGCGCGGCTCAGCTGGCGAGTATCAGGCAGATGAGCAGGCAGGTGTCGCGCGGCTCAGCTGGCGAGTATCAGGCAGATGAGCAGGCAGGTGTCGCGCGGCTCAGCTGGCGAGTATCAGGCAGATGAGCAGGCAGGTGTCGCGCGGCTCAGCTGGCGAGTATCAGGCAGATGAGCAGGCAGGTGTCGCGCGGCTCAGCTGGCGAGTATCAGGCAGATGAGCAGGCAGGTGTCGCGCGGCTCAGCTGGCGAGTATCAGGCAGATGAGCAGGCAGGTGTCGCGCGGCTCAGCTGGCGAGTATCAGGCAGATGAGCAGGCAGGTGTCGCGCGGCTCAGCTGGCGAGTATCAGGCAGATGAGCAGGCAGGTGTCGCGCGGCTCAGCTGGCGAGTATCAGGCAGATGAGCAGGCAGGTGTCGCGCGGCTCAGCTGGCGAGTATCAGGCAGATGAGCAGGCAGGTGTCGCGCGGCTCAGCTGGCGAGTATCAGGCAGATGAGCAGGCAGGTGTCGCGCGGCTCAGCTGGCGAGTATCAGGCAGATGAGCAGGCAGGTGTCGCGCGGCTCAGCTGGCGAGTATCAGGCAGATGAGCAGGCAGGTGTCGCGCGGCTCAGCTGGCGAGTATCAGGCAGATGAGCAGGCAGGTGTCGCGCGGCTCAGCTGGCGAGTATCAGGCAGATGAGCAGGCAGGTGTCGCGCGGCTCAGCTGGCGAGTATCAGGCAGATGAGCAGGCAGGTGTCGCGCGGCTCAGCTGGCGAGTATCAGGCAGATGAGCAGGCAGGTGTCGCGCGGCTCAGCTGGCGAGTATCAGGCAGATGAGCAGGCAGGTGTCGCGCGGCTCAGCTGGCGAGTATCAGGCAGATGAGCAGGCAGGTGTCGCGCGGCTCAGCTGGCGAGTATCAGGCAGATGAGCAGGCAGGTGTCGCGCGGCTCAGCTGGCGAGTATCAGGCAGATGAGCAGGCAGGTGTCGCGCGGCTCAGCTGGCGAGTATCAGGCAGATGAGCAGGCAGGTGTCGCGCGGCTCAGCTGGCGAGTATCAGGCAGATGAGCAGGCAGGTGTCGCGCGGCTCAGCTGGCGAGTATCAGGCAGATGAGCAGGCAGGTGTCGCGCGGCTCAGCTGGCGAGTATCAGGCAGATGAGCAGGCAGGTGTCGCGCGGCTCAGCTGGCGAGTATCAGGCAGATGAGCAGGCAGGTGTCGCGCGGCTCAGCTGGCGAGTATCAGGCAGATGAGCAGGCAGGTGTCGCGCGGCTCAGCTGGCGAGTATCAGGCAGATGAGCAGGCAGGTGTCGCGCGGCTCAGCTGGCGAGTATCAGGCAGATGAGCAGGCAGGTGTCGCGCGGCTCAGCTGGCGAGTATCAGGCAGATGAGCAGGCAGGTGTCGCGCGGCTCAGCTGGCGAGTATCAGGCAGATGAGCAGGCAGGTGTCGCGCGGCTCAGCTGGCGAGTATCAGGCAGATGAGCAGGCAGGTGTCGCGCGGCTCAGCTGGCGAGTATCAGGCAGATGAGCAGGCAGGTGTCGCGCGGCTCAGCTGGCGAGTATCAGGCAGATGAGCAGGCAGGTGTCGCGCGGCTCAGCTGGCGAGTATCAGGCAGATGAGCAGGCAGGTGTCGCGCGGCTCAGCTGGCGAGTATCAGGCAGATGAGCAGGCAGGTGTCGCGCGGCTCAGCTGGCGAGTATCAGGCAGATGAGCAGGCAGGTGTCGCGCGGCTCAGCTGGCGAGTATCAGGCAGATGAGCAGGCAGGTGTCGCGCGGCTCAGCTGGCGAGTATCAGGCAGATGAGCAGGCAGGTGTCGCGCGGCTCAGCTGGCGAGTATCAGGCAGATGAGCAGGCAGGTGTCGCGCGGCTCAGCTGGCGAGTATCAGGCAGATGAGCAGGCAGGTGTCGCGCGGCTCAGCTGGCGAGTATCAGGCAGATGAGCAGGCAGGTGTCGCGCGGCTCAGCTGGCGAGTATCAGGCAGATGAGCAGGCAGGTGTCGCGCGGCTCAGCTGGCGAGTATCAGGCAGATGAGCAGGCAGGTGTCGCGCGGCTCAGCTGGCGAGTATCAGGCAGATGAGCAGGCAGGTGTCGCGCGGCTCAGCTGGCGAGTATCAGGCAGATGAGCAGGCAGGTGTCGCGCGGCTCAGCTGGCGAGTATCAGGCAGATGAGCAGGCAGGTGTCGCGCGGCTCAGCTGGCGAGTATCAGGCAGATGAGCAGGCAGGTGTCGCGCGGCTCAGCTGGCGAGTATCAGGCAGATGAGCAGGCAGGTGTCGCGCGGCTCAGCTGGCGAGTATCAGGCAGATGAGCAGGCAGGTGTCGCGCGGCTCAGCTGGCGAGTATCAGGCAGATGAGCAGGCAGGTGTCGCGCGGCTCAGCTGGCGAGTATCAGGCAGATGAGCAGGCAGGTGTCGCGCGGCTCAGCTGGCGAGTATCAGGCAGATGAGCAGGCAGGTGTCGCGCGGCTCAGCTGGCGAGTATCAGGCAGATGAGCAGGCAGGTGTCGCGCGGCTCAGCTGGCGAGTATCAGGCAGATGAGCAGGCAGGTGTCGCGCGGCTCAGCTGGCGAGTATCAGGCAGATGAGCAGGCAGGTGTCGCGCGGCTCAGCTGGCGAGTATCAGGCAGATGAGCAGGCAGGTGTCGCGCGGCTCAGCTGGCGAGTATCAGGCAGATGAGCAGGCAGGTGTCGCGCGGCTCAGCTGGCGAGTATCAGGCAGATGAGCAGGCAGGTGTCGCGCGGCTCAGCTGGCGAGTATCAGGCAGATGAGCAGGCAGGTGTCGCGCGGCTCAGCTGGCGAGTATCAGGCAGATGAGCAGGCAGGTGTCGCGCGGCTCAGCTGGCGAGTATCAGGCAGATGAGCAGGCAGGTGTCGCGCGGCTCAGCTGGCGAGTATCAGGCAGATGAGCAGGCAGGTGTCGCGCGGCTCAGCTGGCGAGTATCAGGCAGATGAGCAGGCAGGTGTCGCGCGGCTCAGCTGGCGAGTATCAGGCAGATGAGCAGGCAGGTGTCGCGCGGCTCAGCTGGCGAGTATCAGGCAGATGAGCAGGCAGGTGTCGCGCGGCTCAGCTGGCGAGTATCAGGCAGATGAGCAGGCAGGTGTCGCGCGGCTCAGCTGGCGAGTATCAGGCAGATGAGCAGGCAGGTGTCGCGCGGCTCAGCTGGCGAGTATCAGGCAGATGAGCAGGCAGGTGTCGCGCGGCTCAGCTGGCGAGTATCAGGCAGATGAGCAGGCAGGTGTCGCGCGGCTCAGCTGGCGAGTATCAGGCAGATGAGCAGGCAGGTGTCGCGCGGCTCAGCTGGCGAGTATCAGGCAGATGAGCAGGCAGGTGTCGCGCGGCTCAGCTGGCGAGTATCAGGCAGATGAGCAGGCAGGTGTCGCGCGGCTCAGCTGGCGAGTATCAGGCAGATGAGCAGGCAGGTGTCGCGCGGCTCAGCTGGCGAGTATCAGGCAGATGAGCAGGCAGGTGTCGCGCGGCTCAGCTGGCGAGTATCAGGCAGATGAGCAGGCAGGTGTCGCGCGGCTCAGCTGGCGAGTATCAGGCAGATGAGCAGGCAGGTGTCGCGCGGCTCAGCTGGCGAGTATCAGGCAGATGAGCAGGCAGGTGTCGCGCGGCTCAGCTGGCGAGTATCAGGCAGATGAGCAGGCAGGTGTCGCGCGGCTCAGCTGGCGAGTATCAGGCAGATGAGCAGGCAGGTGTCGCGCGGCTCAGCTGGCGAGTATCAGGCAGATGAGCAGGCAGGTGTCGCGCGGCTCAGCTGGCGAGTATCAGGCAGATGAGCAGGCAGGTGTCGCGCGGCTCAGCTGGCGAGTATCAGGCAGATGAGCAGGCAGGTGTCGCGCGGCTCAGCTGGCGAGTATCAGGCAGATGAGCAGGCAGGTGTCGCGCGGCTCAGCTGGCGAGTATCAGGCAGATGAGCAGGCAGGTGTCGCGCGGCTCAGCTGGCGAGTATCAGGCAGATGAGCAGGCAGGTGTCGCGCGGCTCAGCTGGCGAGTATCAGGCAGATGAGCAGGCAGGTGTCGCGCGGCTCAGCTGGCGAGTATCAGGCAGATGAGCAGGCAGGTGTCGCGCGGCTCAGCTGGCGAGTATCAGGCAGATGAGCAGGCAGGTGTCGCGCGGCTCAGCTGGCGAGTATCAGGCAGATGAGCAGGCAGGTGTCGCGCGGCTCAGCTGGCGAGTATCAGGCAGATGAGCAGGCAGGTGTCGCGCGGCTCAGCTGGCGAGTATCAGGCAGATGAGCAGGCAGGTGTCGCGCGGCTCAGCTGGCGAGTATCAGGCAGATGAGCAGGCAGGTGTCGCGCGGCTCAGCTGGCGAGTATCAGGCAGATGAGCAGGCAGGTGTCGCGCGGCTCAGCTGGCGAGTATCAGGCAGATGAGCAGGCAGGTGTCGCGCGGCTCAGCTGGCGAGTATCAGGCAGATGAGCAGGCAGGTGTCGCGCGGCTCAGCTGGCGAGTATCAGGCAGATGAGCAGGCAGGTGTCGCGCGGCTCAGCTGGCGAGTATCAGGCAGATGAGCAGGCAGGTGTCGCGCGGCTCAGCTGGCGAGTATCAGGCAGATGAGCAGGCAGGTGTCGCGCGGCTCAGCTGGCGAGTATCAGGCAGATGAGCAGGCAGGTGTCGCGCGGCTCAGCTGGCGAGTATCAGGCAGATGAGCAGGCAGGTGTCGCGCGGCTCAGCTGGCGAGTATCAGGCAGATGAGCAGGCAGGTGTCGCGCGGCTCAGCTGGCGAGTATCAGGCAGATGAGCAGGCAGGTGTCGCGCGGCTCAGCTGGCGAGTATCAGGCAGATGAGCAGGCAGGTGTCGCGCGGCTCAGCTGGCGAGTATCAGGCAGATGAGCAGGCAGGTGTCGCGCGGCTCAGCTGGCGAGTATCAGGCAGATGAGCAGGCAGGTGTCGCGCGGCTCAGCTGGCGAGTATCAGGCAGATGAGCAGGCAGGTGTCGCGCGGCTCAGCTGGCGAGTATCAGGCAGATGAGCAGGCAGGTGTCGCGCGGCTCAGCTGGCGAGTATCAGGCAGATGAGCAGGCAGGTGTCGCGCGGCTCAGCTGGCGAGTATCAGGCAGATGAGCAGGCAGGTGTCGCGCGGCTCAGCTGGCGAGTATCAGGCAGATGAGCAGGCAGGTGTCGCGCGGCTCAGCTGGCGAGTATCAGGCAGATGAGCAGGCAGGTGTCGCGCGGCTCAGCTGGCGAGTATCAGGCAGATGAGCAGGCAGGTGTCGCGCGGCTCAGCTGGCGAGTATCAGGCAGATGAGCAGGCAGGTGTCGCGCGGCTCAGCTGGCGAGTATCAGGCAGATGAGCAGGCAGGTGTCGCGCGGCTCAGCTGGCGAGTATCAGGCAGATGAGCAGGCAGGTGTCGCGCGGCTCAGCTGGCGAGTATCAGGCAGATGAGCAGGCAGGTGTCGCGCGGCTCAGCTGGCGAGTATCAGGCAGATGAGCAGGCAGGTGTCGCGCGGCTCAGCTGGCGAGTATCAGGCAGATGAGCAGGCAGGTGTCGCGCGGCTCAGCTGGCGAGTATCAGGCAGATGAGCAGGCAGGTGTCGCGCGGCTCAGCTGGCGAGTATCAGGCAGATGAGCAGGCAGGTGTCGCGCGGCTCAGCTGGCGAGTATCAGGCAGATGAGCAGGCAGGTGTCGCGCGGCTCAGCTGGCGAGTATCAGGCAGATGAGCAGGCAGGTGTCGCGCGGCTCAGCTGGCGAGTATCAGGCAGATGAGCAGGCAGGTGTCGCGCGGCTCAGCTGGCGAGTATCAGGCAGATGAGCAGGCAGGTGTCGCGCGGCTCAGCTGGCGAGTATCAGGCAGATGAGCAGGCAGGTGTCGCGCGGCTCAGCTGGCGAGTATCAGGCAGATGAGCAGGCAGGTGTCGCGCGGCTCAGCTGGCGAGTATCAGGCAGATGAGCAGGCAGGTGTCGCGCGGCTCAGCTGGCGAGTATCAGGCAGATGAGCAGGCAGGTGTCGCGCGGCTCAGCTGGCGAGTATCAGGCAGATGAGCAGGCAGGTGTCGCGCGGCTCAGCTGGCGAGTATCAGGCAGATGAGCAGGCAGGTGTCGCGCGGCTCAGCTGGCGAGTATCAGGCAGATGAGCAGGCAGGTGTCGCGCGGCTCAGCTGGCGAGTATCAGGCAGATGAGCAGGCAGGTGTCGCGCGGCTCAGCTGGCGAGTATCAGGCAGATGAGCAGGCAGGTGTCGCGCGGCTCAGCTGGCGAGTATCAGGCAGATGAGCAGGCAGGTGTCGCGCGGCTCAGCTGGCGAGTATCAGGCAGATGAGCAGGCAGGTGTCGCGCGGCTCAGCTGGCGAGTATCAGGCAGATGAGCAGGCAGGTGTCGCGCGGCTCAGCTGGCGAGTATCAGGCAGATGAGCAGGCAGGTGTCGCGCGGCTCAGCTGGCGAGTATCAGGCAGATGAGCAGGCAGGTGTCGCGCGGCTCAGCTGGCGAGTATCAGGCAGATGAGCAGGCAGGTGTCGCGCGGCTCAGCTGGCGAGTATCAGGCAGATGAGCAGGCAGGTGTCGCGCGGCTCAGCTGGCGAGTATCAGGCAGATGAGCAGGCAGGTGTCGCGCGGCTCAGCTGGCGAGTATCAGGCAGATGAGCAGGCAGGTGTCGCGCGGCTCAGCTGGCGAGTATCAGGCAGATGAGCAGGCAGGTGTCGCGCGGCTCAGCTGGCGAGTATCAGGCAGATGAGCAGGCAGGTGTCGCGCGGCTCAGCTGGCGAGTATCAGGCAGATGAGCAGGCAGGTGTCGCGCGGCTCAGCTGGCGAGTATCAGGCAGATGAGCAGGCAGGTGTCGCGCGGCTCAGCTGGCGAGTATCAGGCAGATGAGCAGGCAGGTGTCGCGCGGCTCAGCTGGCGAGTATCAGGCAGATGAGCAGGCAGGTGTCGCGCGGCTCAGCTGGCGAGTATCAGGCAGATGAGCAGGCAGGTGTCGCGCGGCTCAGCTGGCGAGTATCAGGCAGATGAGCAGGCAGGTGTCGCGCGGCTCAGCTGGCGAGTATCAGGCAGATGAGCAGGCAGGTGTCGCGCGGCTCAGCTGGCGAGTATCAGGCAGATGAGCAGGCAGGTGTCGCGCGGCTCAGCTGGCGAGTATCAGGCAGATGAGCAGGCAGGTGTCGCGCGGCTCAGCTGGCGAGTATCAGGCAGATGAGCAGGCAGGTGTCGCGCGGCTCAGCTGGCGAGTATCAGGCAGATGAGCAGGCAGGTGTCGCGCGGCTCAGCTGGCGAGTATCAGGCAGATGAGCAGGCAGGTGTCGCGCGGCTCAGCTGGCGAGTATCAGGCAGATGAGCAGGCAGGTGTCGCGCGGCTCAGCTGGCGAGTATCAGGCAGATGAGCAGGCAGGTGTCGCGCGGCTCAGCTGGCGAGTATCAGGCAGATGAGCAGGCAGGTGTCGCGCGGCTCAGCTGGCGAGTATCAGGCAGATGAGCAGGCAGGTGTCGCGCGGCTCAGCTGGCGAGTATCAGGCAGATGAGCAGGCAGGTGTCGCGCGGCTCAGCTGGCGAGTATCAGGCAGATGAGCAGGCAGGTGTCGCGCGGCTCAGCTGGCGAGTATCAGGCAGATGAGCAGGCAGGTGTCGCGCGGCTCAGCTGGCGAGTATCAGGCAGATGAGCAGGCAGGTGTCGCGCGGCTCAGCTGGCGAGTATCAGGCAGATGAGCAGGCAGGTGTCGCGCGGCTCAGCTGGCGAGTATCAGGCAGATGAGCAGGCAGGTGTCGCGCGGCTCAGCTGGCGAGTATCAGGCAGATGAGCAGGCAGGTGTCGCGCGGCTCAGCTGGCGAGTATCAGGCAGATGAGCAGGCAGGTGTCGCGCGGCTCAGCTGGCGAGTATCAGGCAGATGAGCAGGCAGGTGTCGCGCGGCTCAGCTGGCGAGTATCAGGCAGATGAGCAGGCAGGTGTCGCGCGGCTCAGCTGGCGAGTATCAGGCAGATGAGCAGGCAGGTGTCGCGCGGCTCAGCTGGCGAGTATCAGGCAGATGAGCAGGCAGGTGTCGCGCGGCTCAGCTGGCGAGTATCAGGCAGATGAGCAGGCAGGTGTCGCGCGGCTCAGCTGGCGAGTATCAGGCAGATGAGCAGGCAGGTGTCGCGCGGCTCAGCTGGCGAGTATCAGGCAGATGAGCAGGCAGGTGTCGCGCGGCTCAGCTGGCGAGTATCAGGCAGATGAGCAGGCAGGTGTCGCGCGGCTCAGCTGGCGAGTATCAGGCAGATGAGCAGGCAGGTGTCGCGCGGCTCAGCTGGCGAGTATCAGGCAGATGAGCAGGCAGGTGTCGCGCGGCTCAGCTGGCGAGTATCAGGCAGATGAGCAGGCAGGTGTCGCGCGGCTCAGCTGGCGAGTATCAGGCAGATGAGCAGGCAGGTGTCGCGCGGCTCAGCTGGCGAGTATCAGGCAGATGAGCAGGCAGGTGTCGCGCGGCTCAGCTGGCGAGTATCAGGCAGATGAGCAGGCAGGTGTCGCGCGGCTCAGCTGGCGAGTATCAGGCAGATGAGCAGGCAGGTGTCGCGCGGCTCAGCTGGCGAGTATCAGGCAGATGAGCAGGCAGGTGTCGCGCGGCTCAGCTGGCGAGTATCAGGCAGATGAGCAGGCAGGTGTCGCGCGGCTCAGCTGGCGAGTATCAGGCAGATGAGCAGGCAGGTGTCGCGCGGCTCAGCTGGCGAGTATCAGGCAGATGAGCAGGCAGGTGTCGCGCGGCTCAGCTGGCGAGTATCAGGCAGATGAGCAGGCAGGTGTCGCGCGGCTCAGCTGGCGAGTATCAGGCAGATGAGCAGGCAGGTGTCGCGCGGCTCAGCTGGCGAGTATCAGGCAGATGAGCAGGCAGGTGTCGCGCGGCTCAGCTGGCGAGTATCAGGCAGATGAGCAGGCAGGTGTCGCGCGGCTCAGCTGGCGAGTATCAGGCAGATGAGCAGGCAGGTGTCGCGCGGCTCAGCTGGCGAGTATCAGGCAGATGAGCAGGCAGGTGTCGCGCGGCTCAGCTGGCGAGTATCAGGCAGATGAGCAGGCAGGTGTCGCGCGGCTCAGCTGGCGAGTATCAGGCAGATGAGCAGGCAGGTGTCGCGCGGCTCAGCTGGCGAGTATCAGGCAGATGAGCAGGCAGGTGTCGCGCGGCTCAGCTGGCGAGTATCAGGCAGATGAGCAGGCAGGTGTCGCGCGGCTCAGCTGGCGAGTATCAGGCAGATGAGCAGGCAGGTGTCGCGCGGCTCAGCTGGCGAGTATCAGGCAGATGAGCAGGCAGGTGTCGCGCGGCTCAGCTGGCGAGTATCAGGCAGATGAGCAGGCAGGTGTCGCGCGGCTCAGCTGGCGAGTATCAGGCAGATGAGCAGGCAGGTGTCGCGCGGCTCAGCTGGCGAGTATCAGGCAGATGAGCAGGCAGGTGTCGCGCGGCTCAGCTGGCGAGTATCAGGCAGATGAGCAGGCAGGTGTCGCGCGGCTCAGCTGGCGAGTATCAGGCAGATGAGCAGGCAGGTGTCGCGCGGCTCAGCTGGCGAGTATCAGGCAGATGAGCAGGCAGGTGTCGCGCGGCTCAGCTGGCGAGTATCAGGCAGATGAGCAGGCAGGTGTCGCGCGGCTCAGCTGGCGAGTATCAGGCAGATGAGCAGGCAGGTGTCGCGCGGCTCAGCTGGCGAGTATCAGGCAGATGAGCAGGCAGGTGTCGCGCGGCTCAGCTGGCGAGTATCAGGCAGATGAGCAGGCAGGTGTCGCGCGGCTCAGCTGGCGAGTATCAGGCAGATGAGCAGGCAGGTGTCGCGCGGCTCAGCTGGCGAGTATCAGGCAGATGAGCAGGCAGGTGTCGCGCGGCTCAGCTGGCGAGTATCAGGCAGATGAGCAGGCAGGTGTCGCGCGGCTCAGCTGGCGAGTATCAGGCAGATGAGCAGGCAGGTGTCGCGCGGCTCAGCTGGCGAGTATCAGGCAGATGAGCAGGCAGGTGTCGCGCGGCTCAGCTGGCGAGTATCAGGCAGATGAGCAGGCAGGTGTCGCGCGGCTCAGCTGGCGAGTATCAGGCAGATGAGCAGGCAGGTGTCGCGCGGCTCAGCTGGCGAGTATCAGGCAGATGAGCAGGCAGGTGTCGCGCGGCTCAGCTGGCGAGTATCAGGCAGATGAGCAGGCAGGTGTCGCGCGGCTCAGCTGGCGAGTATCAGGCAGATGAGCAGGCAGGTGTCGCGCGGCTCAGCTGGCGAGTATCAGGCAGATGAGCAGGCAGGTGTCGCGCGGCTCAGCTGGCGAGTATCAGGCAGATGAGCAGGCAGGTGTCGCGCGGCTCAGCTGGCGAGTATCAGGCAGATGAGCAGGCAGGTGTCGCGCGGCTCAGCTGGCGAGTATCAGGCAGATGAGCAGGCAGGTGTCGCGCGGCTCAGCTGGCGAGTATCAGGCAGATGAGCAGGCAGGTGTCGCGCGGCTCAGCTGGCGAGTATCAGGCAGATGAGCAGGCAGGTGTCGCGCGGCTCAGCTGGCGAGTATCAGGCAGATGAGCAGGCAGGTGTCGCGCGGCTCAGCTGGCGAGTATCAGGCAGATGAGCAGGCAGGTGTCGCGCGGCTCAGCTGGCGAGTATCAGGCAGATGAGCAGGCAGGTGTCGCGCGGCTCAGCTGGCGAGTATCAGGCAGATGAGCAGGCAGGTGTCGCGCGGCTCAGCTGGCGAGTATCAGGCAGATGAGCAGGCAGGTGTCGCGCGGCTCAGCTGGCGAGTATCAGGCAGATGAGCAGGCAGGTGTCGCGCGGCTCAGCTGGCGAGTATCAGGCAGATGAGCAGGCAGGTGTCGCGCGGCTCAGCTGGCGAGTATCAGGCAGATGAGCAGGCAGGTGTCGCGCGGCTCAGCTGGCGAGTATCAGGCAGATGAGCAGGCAGGTGTCGCGCGGCTCAGCTGGCGAGTATCAGGCAGATGAGCAGGCAGGTGTCGCGCGGCTCAGCTGGCGAGTATCAGGCAGATGAGCAGGCAGGTGTCGCGCGGCTCAGCTGGCGAGTATCAGGCAGATGAGCAGGCAGGTGTCGCGCGGCTCAGCTGGCGAGTATCAGGCAGATGAGCAGGCAGGTGTCGCGCGGCTCAGCTGGCGAGTATCAGGCAGATGAGCAGGCAGGTGTCGCGCGGCTCAGCTGGCGAGTATCAGGCAGATGAGCAGGCAGGTGTCGCGCGGCTCAGCTGGCGAGTATCAGGCAGATGAGCAGGCAGGTGTCGCGCGGCTCAGCTGGCGAGTATCAGGCAGATGAGCAGGCAGGTGTCGCGCGGCTCAGCTGGCGAGTATCAGGCAGATGAGCAGGCAGGTGTCGCGCGGCTCAGCTGGCGAGTATCAGGCAGATGAGCAGGCAGGTGTCGCGCGGCTCAGCTGGCGAGTATCAGGCAGATGAGCAGGCAGGTGTCGCGCGGCTCAGCTGGCGAGTATCAGGCAGATGAGCAGGCAGGTGTCGCGCGGCTCAGCTGGCGAGTATCAGGCAGATGAGCAGGCAGGTGTCGCGCGGCTCAGCTGGCGAGTATCAGGCAGATGAGCAGGCAGGTGTCGCGCGGCTCAGCTGGCGAGTATCAGGCAGATGAGCAGGCAGGTGTCGCGCGGCTCAGCTGGCGAGTATCAGGCAGATGAGCAGGCAGGTGTCGCGCGGCTCAGCTGGCGAGTATCAGGCAGATGAGCAGGCAGGTGTCGCGCGGCTCAGCTGGCGAGTATCAGGCAGATGAGCAGGCAGGTGTCGCGCGGCTCAGCTGGCGAGTATCAGGCAGATGAGCAGGCAGGTGTCGCGCGGCTCAGCTGGCGAGTATCAGGCAGATGAGCAGGCAGGTGTCGCGCGGCTCAGCTGGCGAGTATCAGGCAGATGAGCAGGCAGGTGTCGCGCGGCTCAGCTGGCGAGTATCAGGCAGATGAGCAGGCAGGTGTCGCGCGGCTCAGCTGGCGAGTATCAGGCAGATGAGCAGGCAGGTGTCGCGCGGCTCAGCTGGCGAGTATCAGGCAGATGAGCAGGCAGGTGTCGCGCGGCTCAGCTGGCGAGTATCAGGCAGATGAGCAGGCAGGTGTCGCGCGGCTCAGCTGGCGAGTATCAGGCAGATGAGCAGGCAGGTGTCGCGCGGCTCAGCTGGCGAGTATCAGGCAGATGAGCAGGCAGGTGTCGCGCGGCTCAGCTGGCGAGTATCAGGCAGATGAGCAGGCAGGTGTCGCGCGGCTCAGCTGGCGAGTATCAGGCAGATGAGCAGGCAGGTGTCGCGCGGCTCAGCTGGCGAGTATCAGGCAGATGAGCAGGCAGGTGTCGCGCGGCTCAGCTGGCGAGTATCAGGCAGATGAGCAGGCAGGTGTCGCGCGGCTCAGCTGGCGAGTATCAGGCAGATGAGCAGGCAGGTGTCGCGCGGCTCAGCTGGCGAGTATCAGGCAGATGAGCAGGCAGGTGTCGCGCGGCTCAGCTGGCGAGTATCAGGCAGATGAGCAGGCAGGTGTCGCGCGGCTCAGCTGGCGAGTATCAGGCAGATGAGCAGGCAGGTGTCGCGCGGCTCAGCTGGCGAGTATCAGGCAGATGAGCAGGCAGGTGTCGCGCGGCTCAGCTGGCGAGTATCAGGCAGATGAGCAGGCAGGTGTCGCGCGGCTCAGCTGGCGAGTATCAGGCAGATGAGCAGGCAGGTGTCGCGCGGCTCAGCTGGCGAGTATCAGGCAGATGAGCAGGCAGGTGTCGCGCGGCTCAGCTGGCGAGTATCAGGCAGATGAGCAGGCAGGTGTCGCGCGGCTCAGCTGGCGAGTATCAGGCAGATGAGCAGGCAGGTGTCGCGCGGCTCAGCTGGCGAGTATCAGGCAGATGAGCAGGCAGGTGTCGCGCGGCTCAGCTGGCGAGTATCAGGCAGATGAGCAGGCAGGTGTCGCGCGGCTCAGCTGGCGAGTATCAGGCAGATGAGCAGGCAGGTGTCGCGCGGCTCAGCTGGCGAGTATCAGGCAGATGAGCAGGCAGGTGTCGCGCGGCTCAGCTGGCGAGTATCAGGCAGATGAGCAGGCAGGTGTCGCGCGGCTCAGCTGGCGAGTATCAGGCAGATGAGCAGGCAGGTGTCGCGCGGCTCAGCTGGCGAGTATCAGGCAGATGAGCAGGCAGGTGTCGCGCGGCTCAGCTGGCGAGTATCAGGCAGATGAGCAGGCAGGTGTCGCGCGGCTCAGCTGGCGAGTATCAGGCAGATGAGCAGGCAGGTGTCGCGCGGCTCAGCTGGCGAGTATCAGGCAGATGAGCAGGCAGGTGTCGCGCGGCTCAGCTGGCGAGTATCAGGCAGATGAGCAGGCAGGTGTCGCGCGGCTCAGCTGGCGAGTATCAGGCAGATGAGCAGGCAGGTGTCGCGCGGCTCAGCTGGCGAGTATCAGGCAGATGAGCAGGCAGGTGTCGCGCGGCTCAGCTGGCGAGTATCAGGCAGATGAGCAGGCAGGTGTCGCGCGGCTCAGCTGGCGAGTATCAGGCAGATGAGCAGGCAGGTGTCGCGCGGCTCAGCTGGCGAGTATCAGGCAGATGAGCAGGCAGGTGTCGCGCGGCTCAGCTGGCGAGTATCAGGCAGATGAGCAGGCAGGTGTCGCGCGGCTCAGCTGGCGAGTATCAGGCAGATGAGCAGGCAGGTGTCGCGCGGCTCAGCTGGCGAGTATCAGGCAGATGAGCAGGCAGGTGTCGCGCGGCTCAGCTGGCGAGTATCAGGCAGATGAGCAGGCAGGTGTCGCGCGGCTCAGCTGGCGAGTATCAGGCAGATGAGCAGGCAGGTGTCGCGCGGCTCAGCTGGCGAGTATCAGGCAGATGAGCAGGCAGGTGTCGCGCGGCTCAGCTGGCGAGTATCAGGCAGATGAGCAGGCAGGTGTCGCGCGGCTCAGCTGGCGAGTATCAGGCAGATGAGCAGGCAGGTGTCGCGCGGCTCAGCTGGCGAGTATCAGGCAGATGAGCAGGCAGGTGTCGCGCGGCTCAGCTGGCGAGTATCAGGCAGATGAGCAGGCAGGTGTCGCGCGGCTCAGCTGGCGAGTATCAGGCAGATGAGCAGGCAGGTGTCGCGCGGCTCAGCTGGCGAGTATCAGGCAGATGAGCAGGCAGGTGTCGCGCGGCTCAGCTGGCGAGTATCAGGCAGATGAGCAGGCAGGTGTCGCGCGGCTCAGCTGGCGAGTATCAGGCAGATGAGCAGGCAGGTGTCGCGCGGCTCAGCTGGCGAGTATCAGGCAGATGAGCAGGCAGGTGTCGCGCGGCTCAGCTGGCGAGTATCAGGCAGATGAGCAGGCAGGTGTCGCGCGGCTCAGCTGGCGAGTATCAGGCAGATGAGCAGGCAGGTGTCGCGCGGCTCAGCTGGCGAGTATCAGGCAGATGAGCAGGCAGGTGTCGCGCGGCTCAGCTGGCGAGTATCAGGCAGATGAGCAGGCAGGTGTCGCGCGGCTCAGCTGGCGAGTATCAGGCAGATGAGCAGGCAGGTGTCGCGCGGCTCAGCTGGCGAGTATCAGGCAGATGAGCAGGCAGGTGTCGCGCGGCTCAGCTGGCGAGTATCAGGCAGATGAGCAGGCAGGTGTCGCGCGGCTCAGCTGGCGAGTATCAGGCAGATGAGCAGGCAGGTGTCGCGCGGCTCAGCTGGCGAGTATCAGGCAGATGAGCAGGCAGGTGTCGCGCGGCTCAGCTGGCGAGTATCAGGCAGATGAGCAGGCAGGTGTCGCGCGGCTCAGCTGGCGAGTATCAGGCAGATGAGCAGGCAGGTGTCGCGCGGCTCAGCTGGCGAGTATCAGGCAGATGAGCAGGCAGGTGTCGCGCGGCTCAGCTGGCGAGTATCAGGCAGATGAGCAGGCAGGTGTCGCGCGGCTCAGCTGGCGAGTATCAGGCAGATGAGCAGGCAGGTGTCGCGCGGCTCAGCTGGCGAGTATCAGGCAGATGAGCAGGCAGGTGTCGCGCGGCTCAGCTGGCGAGTATCAGGCAGATGAGCAGGCAGGTGTCGCGCGGCTCAGCTGGCGAGTATCAGGCAGATGAGCAGGCAGGTGTCGCGCGGCTCAGCTGGCGAGTATCAGGCAGATGAGCAGGCAGGTGTCGCGCGGCTCAGCTGGCGAGTATCAGGCAGATGAGCAGGCAGGTGTCGCGCGGCTCAGCTGGCGAGTATCAGGCAGATGAGCAGGCAGGTGTCGCGCGGCTCAGCTGGCGAGTATCAGGCAGATGAGCAGGCAGGTGTCGCGCGGCTCAGCTGGCGAGTATCAGGCAGATGAGCAGGCAGGTGTCGCGCGGCTCAGCTGGCGAGTATCAGGCAGATGAGCAGGCAGGTGTCGCGCGGCTCAGCTGGCGAGTATCAGGCAGATGAGCAGGCAGGTGTCGCGCGGCTCAGCTGGCGAGTATCAGGCAGATGAGCAGGCAGGTGTCGCGCGGCTCAGCTGGCGAGTATCAGGCAGATGAGCAGGCAGGTGTCGCGCGGCTCAGCTGGCGAGTATCAGGCAGATGAGCAGGCAGGTGTCGCGCGGCTCAGCTGGCGAGTATCAGGCAGATGAGCAGGCAGGTGTCGCGCGGCTCAGCTGGCGAGTATCAGGCAGATGAGCAGGCAGGTGTCGCGCGGCTCAGCTGGCGAGTATCAGGCAGATGAGCAGGCAGGTGTCGCGCGGCTCAGCTGGCGAGTATCAGGCAGATGAGCAGGCAGGTGTCGCGCGGCTCAGCTGGCGAGTATCAGGCAGATGAGCAGGCAGGTGTCGCGCGGCTCAGCTGGCGAGTATCAGGCAGATGAGCAGGCAGGTGTCGCGCGGCTCAGCTGGCGAGTATCAGGCAGATGAGCAGGCAGGTGTCGCGCGGCTCAGCTGGCGAGTATCAGGCAGATGAGCAGGCAGGTGTCGCGCGGCTCAGCTGGCGAGTATCAGGCAGATGAGCAGGCAGGTGTCGCGCGGCTCAGCTGGCGAGTATCAGGCAGATGAGCAGGCAGGTGTCGCGCGGCTCAGCTGGCGAGTATCAGGCAGATGAGCAGGCAGGTGTCGCGCGGCTCAGCTGGCGAGTATCAGGCAGATGAGCAGGCAGGTGTCGCGCGGCTCAGCTGGCGAGTATCAGGCAGATGAGCAGGCAGGTGTCGCGCGGCTCAGCTGGCGAGTATCAGGCAGATGAGCAGGCAGGTGTCGCGCGGCTCAGCTGGCGAGTATCAGGCAGATGAGCAGGCAGGTGTCGCGCGGCTCAGCTGGCGAGTATCAGGCAGATGAGCAGGCAGGTGTCGCGCGGCTCAGCTGGCGAGTATCAGGCAGATGAGCAGGCAGGTGTCGCGCGGCTCAGCTGGCGAGTATCAGGCAGATGAGCAGGCAGGTGTCGCGGGCTCAGCTGGCGAGTATCAGGCAGATGAGCAGGCAGGTGTCGCGCGGCTCAGCTGGCGAGTATCAGGCAGATGAGCAGGCAGGTGTCGCGCGGCTCAGCTGGCGAGTATCAGGCAGATGAGCAGGCAGGTGTCGCGCGGCTCAGCTGGCGAGTATCAGGCAGATGAGCAGGCAGGTGTCGCGCGGCTCAGCTGGCGAGTATCAGGCAGATGAGCAGGCAGGTGTCGCGCGGCTCAGCTGGCGAGTATCAGGCAGATGAGCAGGCAGGTGTCGCGCGGCTCAGCTGGCGAGTATCAGGCAGATGAGCAGGCAGGTGTCGCGCGGCTCAGCTGGCGAGTATCAGGCAGATGAGCAGGCAGGTGTCGCGCGGCTCAGCTGGCGAGTATCAGGCAGATGAGCAGGCAGGTGTCGCGCGGCTCAGCTGGCGAGTATCAGGCAGATGAGCAGGCAGGTGTCGCGCGGCTCAGCTGGCGAGTATCAGGCAGATGAGCAGGCAGGTGTCGCGCGGCTCAGCTGGCGAGTATCAGGCAGATGAGCAGGCAGGTGTCGCGCGGCTCAGCTGGCGAGTATCAGGCAGATGAGCAGGCAGGTGTCGCGCGGCTCAGCTGGCGAGTATCAGGCAGATGAGCAGGCAGGTGTCGCGCGGCTCAGCTGGCGAGTATCAGGCAGATGAGCAGGCAGGTGTCGCGCGGCTCAGCTGGCGAGTATCAGGCAGATGAGCAGGCAGGTGTCGCGCGGCTCAGCTGGCGAGTATCAGGCAGATGAGCAGGCAGGTGTCGCGCGGCTCAGCTGGCGAGTATCAGGCAGATGAGCAGGCAGGTGTCGCGCGGCTCAGCTGGCGAGTATCAGGCAGATGAGCAGGCAGGTGTCGCGCGGCTCAGCTGGCGAGTATCAGGCAGATGAGCAGGCAGGTGTCGCGCGGCTCAGCTGGCGAGTATCAGGCAGATGAGCAGGCAGGTGTCGCGCGGCTCAGCTGGCGAGTATCAGGCAGATGAGCAGGCAGGTGTCGCGCGGCTCAGCTGGCGAGTATCAGGCAGATGAGCAGGCAGGTGTCGCGCGGCTCAGCTGGCGAGTATCAGGCAGATGAGCAGGCAGGTGTCGCGCGGCTCAGCTGGCGAGTATCAGGCAGATGAGCAGGCAGGTGTCGCGCGGCTCAGCTGGCGAGTATCAGGCAGATGAGCAGGCAGGTGTCGCGCGGCTCAGCTGGCGAGTATCAGGCAGATGAGCAGGCAGGTGTCGCGCGGCTCAGCTGGCGAGTATCAGGCAGATGAGCAGGCAGGTGTCGCGCGGCTCAGCTGGCGAGTATCAGGCAGATGAGCAGGCAGGTGTCGCGCGGCTCAGCTGGCGAGTATCAGGCAGATGAGCAGGCAGGTGTCGCGCGGCTCAGCTGGCGAGTATCAGGCAGATGAGCAGGCAGGTGTCGCGCGGCTCAGCTGGCGAGTATCAGGCAGATGAGCAGGCAGGTGTCGCGCGGCTCAGCTGGCGAGTATCAGGCAGATGAGCAGGCAGGTGTCGCGCGGCTCAGCTGGCGAGTATCAGGCAGATGAGCAGGCAGGTGTCGCGCGGCTCAGCTGGCGAGTATCAGGCAGATGAGCAGGCAGGTGTCGCGCGGCTCAGCTGGCGAGTATCAGGCAGATGAGCAGGCAGGTGTCGCGCGGCTCAGCTGGCGAGTATCAGGCAGATGAGCAGGCAGGTGTCGCGCGGCTCAGCTGGCGAGTATCAGGCAGATGAGCAGGCAGGTGTCGCGCGGCTCAGCTGGCGAGTATCAGGCAGATGAGCAGGCAGGTGTCGCGCGGCTCAGCTGGCGAGTATCAGGCAGATGAGCAGGCAGGTGTCGCGCGGCTCAGCTGGCGAGTATCAGGCAGATGAGCAGGCAGGTGTCGCGCGGCTCAGCTGGCGAGTATCAGGCAGATGAGCAGGCAGGTGTCGCGCGGCTCAGCTGGCGAGTATCAGGCAGATGAGCAGGCAGGTGTCGCGCGGCTCAGCTGGCGAGTATCAGGCAGATGAGCAGGCAGGTGTCGCGCGGCTCAGCTGGCGAGTATCAGGCAGATGAGCAGGCAGGTGTCGCGCGGCTCAGCTGGCGAGTATCAGGCAGATGAGCAGGCAGGTGTCGCGCGGCTCAGCTGGCGAGTATCAGGCAGATGAGCAGGCAGGTGTCGCGCGGCTCAGCTGGCGAGTATCAGGCAGATGAGCAGGCAGGTGTCGCGCGGCTCAGCTGGCGAGTATCAGGCAGATGAGCAGGCAGGTGTCGCGCGGCTCAGCTGGCGAGTATCAGGCAGATGAGCAGGCAGGTGTCGCGCGGCTCAGCTGGCGAGTATCAGGCAGATGAGCAGGCAGGTGTCGCGCGGCTCAGCTGGCGAGTATCAGGCAGATGAGCAGGCAGGTGTCGCGCGGCTCAGCTGGCGAGTATCAGGCAGATGAGCAGGCAGGTGTCGCGCGGCTCAGCTGGCGAGTATCAGGCAGATGAGCAGGCAGGTGTCGCGCGGCTCAGCTGGCGAGTATCAGGCAGATGAGCAGGCAGGTGTCGCGCGGCTCAGCTGGCGAGTATCAGGCAGATGAGCAGGCAGGTGTCGCGCGGCTCAGCTGGCGAGTATCAGGCAGATGAGCAGGCAGGTGTCGCGCGGCTCAGCTGGCGAGTATCAGGCAGATGAGCAGGCAGGTGTCGCGCGGCTCAGCTGGCGAGTATCAGGCAGATGAGCAGGCAGGTGTCGCGCGGCTCAGCTGGCGAGTATCAGGCAGATGAGCAGGCAGGTGTCGCGCGGCTCAGCTGGCGAGTATCAGGCAGATGAGCAGGCAGGTGTCGCGCGGCTCAGCTGGCGAGTATCAGGCAGATGAGCAGGCAGGTGTCGCGCGGCTCAGCTGGCGAGTATCAGGCAGATGAGCAGGCAGGTGTCGCGCGGCTCAGCTGGCGAGTATCAGGCAGATGAGCAGGCAGGTGTCGCGCGGCTCAGCTGGCGAGTATCAGGCAGATGAGCAGGCAGGTGTCGCGCGGCTCAGCTGGCGAGTATCAGGCAGATGAGCAGGCAGGTGTCGCGCGGCTCAGCTGGCGAGTATCAGGCAGATGAGCAGGCAGGTGTCGCGCGGCTCAGCTGGCGAGTATCAGGCAGATGAGCAGGCAGGTGTCGCGCGGCTCAGCTGGCGAGTATCAGGCAGATGAGCAGGCAGGTGTCGCGCGGCTCAGCTGGCGAGTATCAGGCAGATGAGCAGGCAGGTGTCGCGCGGCTCAGCTGGCGAGTATCAGGCAGATGAGCAGGCAGGTGTCGCGCGGCTCAGCTGGCGAGTATCAGGCAGATGAGCAGGCAGGTGTCGCGCGGCTCAGCTGGCGAGTATCAGGCAGATGAGCAGGCAGGTGTCGCGCGGCTCAGCTGGCGAGTATCAGGCAGATGAGCAGGCAGGTGTCGCGCGGCTCAGCTGGCGAGTATCAGGCAGATGAGCAGGCAGGTGTCGCGCGGCTCAGCTGGCGAGTATCAGGCAGATGAGCAGGCAGGTGTCGCGCGGCTCAGCTGGCGAGTATCAGGCAGATGAGCAGGCAGGTGTCGCGCGGCTCAGCTGGCGAGTATCAGGCAGATGAGCAGGCAGGTGTCGCGCGGCTCAGCTGGCGAGTATCAGGCAGATGAGCAGGCAGGTGTCGCGCGGCTCAGCTGGCGAGTATCAGGCAGATGAGCAGGCAGGTGTCGCGCGGCTCAGCTGGCGAGTATCAGGCAGATGAGCAGGCAGGTGTCGCGCGGCTCAGCTGGCGAGTATCAGGCAGATGAGCAGGCAGGTGTCGCGCGGCTCAGCTGGCGAGTATCAGGCAGATGAGCAGGCAGGTGTCGCGCGGCTCAGCTGGCGAGTATCAGGCAGATGAGCAGGCAGGTGTCGCGCGGCTCAGCTGGCGAGTATCAGGCAGATGAGCAGGCAGGTGTCGCGCGGCTCAGCTGGCGAGTATCAGGCAGATGAGCAGGCAGGTGTCGCGCGGCTCAGCTGGCGAGTATCAGGCAGATGAGCAGGCAGGTGTCGCGCGGCTCAGCTGGCGAGTATCAGGCAGATGAGCAGGCAGGTGTCGCGCGGCTCAGCTGGCGAGTATCAGGCAGATGAGCAGGCAGGTGTCGCGCGGCTCAGCTGGCGAGTATCAGGCAGATGAGCAGGCAGGTGTCGCGCGGCTCAGCTGGCGAGTATCAGGCAGATGAGCAGGCAGGTGTCGCGCGGCTCAGCTGTCGAGTATCAGGCAGATGAGCAGGCAGGTGTCGCGCGGCTCAGCTGGCGAGTATCAGGCAGATGAGCAGGCAGGTGTCGCGCGGCTCAGCTGGCGAGTATCAGGCAGATGAGCAGGCAGGTGTCGCGCGGCTGAGCTGGCGAGTATCAGGCAGATGAGCAGGCAGGTGTCGCGCGGCTCAGCTGGCGAGTATCAGGCAGATGAGCAGGCAGGTGTCGCGCGGCTCAGCTGGCGAGTATCAGGCAGATGAGCAGGCAGGTGTCGCGCGGCTCAGCTGGCGAGTATCAGGCAGATGAGCAGGCAGGTGTCGCGCGGCTCAGCTGGCGAGTATCAGGCAGATGAGCAGGCAGGTGTCGCGGGGCTCAGCTGGCGAGTATCAGGCAGATGAGCAGGCAGGTGTCGCGCGGCTCAGCTGGCGAGTATCAGGCAGATGAACAGGCAGGTGTCGCGCGGCTCAGCTGGCGACTATCAGGCAGATGAGCAGGCAGGTGTCGCGGGCTCAGCTGGCGAGTATCAGGCAGATGAGCAGGCAGGTGTCGCGCGGCTCAGCTGGCGAGTATCAGGCAGATGAGCAGGCAGGTGTCGCGCGGCTCAGCTGGCGAGTATCAGGCAGATGAGCAGGCAGGTGTCGCGCGGCTCAGCTGGCGAGTATCAGGCAGATGAGCAGGCAGGTGTCGCGCGGCTCAGCTGGCGAGTATCAGGCAGATGAGCAGGCAGGTGTCGCGCGGCTCAGCTGGCGAGTATCAGGCAGATGAGCAGGCAGGTGTCGCGCGGCTCAGCTGGCGAGTATCAGGCAGATGAGCAGGCAGGTGTCGCGCGGCTCAGCTGGCGAGTATCAGGCAGATGAGCAGGCAGGTGTCGCGCGGCTCAGCTGGCGAGTATCAGGCAGATGAGCAGGCAGGTGTCGCGCGGCTCAGCTGGCGAGTATCAGGCAGATGAGCAGGCAGGTGTCGCGCGGCTCAGCTGGCGAGTATCAGGCAGATGAGCAGGCAGGTGTCGCGGGGCTCAGCTGGCGAGTATCAGGCAGATGAGCAGGCAGGTGTCGCGCGGCTCAGCTGGCGAGTATCAGGCAGATGAGCAGGCAGGTGTCGCGCGGCTCAGCTGGCGAGTATCAGGCAGATGAGCAGGCAGGTGTCGCGCGGCTCAGCTGGCGAGTATCAGGCAGATGAGCAGGCAGGTGTCGCGCGGCTCAGCTGGCGAGTATCAGGCAGATGAACAGGCAGGTGTCGCGCGGCTCAGCTGGCGAGTATCAGGCAGATGAGCAGGCAGGTGTCGCGCGGCTCAGCTGGCGAGTATCAGGCAGATGAGCAGGCAGGTGTCGCGCGGCTCAGCTGGCGAGTATCAGGCAGATGAGCAGGCAGGTGTCGCGCGGCTCAGCTGGCGAGTATCAGGCAGATGAGCAGGCAGGTGTCGCGCGGCTCAGCTGGCGAGTATCAGGCAGATGAGCAGGCAGGTGTCGCGCGGCTCAGCTGGCGAGTATCAGGCAGATGAGCAGGCAGGTGTCGCGGGGCTCAGCTGGCGAGTATCAGGCAGATGAGCAGGCAGGTGTCGCGCGGCTCAGCTGGCGAGTATCAGGCAGATGAGCAGGCAGGTGTCGCGCGGCTCAGCTGGCGAGTATCAGGCAGATGAGCAGGCAGGTGTCGCGCGGCTCAGCTGGCGAGTATCAGGCAGATGAGCAGGCAGGTGTCGCGCGGCTCAGCTGGCGAGTATCAGGCAGATGAGCAGGCAGGTGTCGCGCGGCTCAGCTGGCGAGTATCAGGCAGATGAGCAGGCAGGTGTCGCGCGGCTCAGCTGGCGAGTATCAGGCAGATGAGCAGGCAGGTGTCGCGCGGCTCAGCTGGCGAGTATCAGGCAGATGAGCAGGCAGGTGTCGCGCGGCTCAGCTGGCGAGTATCAGGCAGATGAGCAGGCAGGTGTCGCGCGGCTCAGCTGGCGAGTATCAGGCAGATGAGCAGGCAGGTGTCGCGCGGCTCAGCTGGCGAGTATCAGGCAGATGAGC
Source organism: Bos javanicus (assembly GCF_032452875.1). Lineage (NCBI taxonomy): Eukaryota > Metazoa > Chordata > Mammalia > Artiodactyla > Bovidae > Bos > Bos javanicus. Next base: position 258,643 of record NW_026893886.1, read on the forward strand.
AGGCAGGTGTCGCGCGGCTCAGCTGGCGAGTATCAGGCAGATGAGCAGGCAGGTGTCGCGCGGCTCAGCTGGCGAGTATCAGGCAGATGAGCAGGCAGGTGTCGCGCGGCTCAGCTGGCGAGTATCAGGCAGATGAGCAGGCAGGTGTCGCGCGGCTCAGCTGGCGAGTATCAGGCAGATGAGCAGGCAGGTGTCGCGCGGCTCAGCTGGCGAGTATCAGGCAGATGAGCAGGCAGGTGTCGCGCGGCTCAGCTGGCGAGTATCAGGCAGATGAGCAGGCAGGTGTCGCGCGGCTCAGCTGGCGAGTATCAGGCAGATGAGCAGGCAGGTGTCGCGCGGCTCAGCTGGCGAGTATCAGGCAGATGAGCAGGCAGGTGTCGCGCGGCTCAGCTGGCGAGTATCAGGCAGATGAGCAGGCAGGTGTCGCGCGGCTCAGCTGGCGAGTATCAGGCAGATGAGCAGGCAGGTGTCGCGCGGCTCAGCTGGCGAGTATCAGGCAGATGAGCAGGCAGGTGTCGCGCGGCTCAGCTGGCGAGTATCAGGCAGATGAGCAGGCAGGTGTCGCGCGGCTCAGCTGGCGAGTATCAGGCAGATGAGCAGGCAGGTGTCGCGCGGCTCAGCTGGCGAGTATCAGGCAGATGAGCAGGCAGGTGTCGCGCGGCTCAGCTGGCGAGTATCAGGCAGATGAGCAGGCAGGTGTCGCGCGGCTCAGCTGGCGAGTATCAGGCAGATGAGCAGGCAGGTGTCGCGCGGCTCAGCTGGCGAGTATCAGGCAGATGAGCAGGCAGGTGTCGCGCGGCTCAGCTGGCGAGTATCAGGCAGATGAGCAGGCAGGTGTCGCGCGGCTCAGCTGGCGAGTATCAGGCAGATGAGCAGGCAGGTGTCGCGCGGCTCAGCTGGCGAGTATCAGGCAGATGAGCAGGCAGGTGTCGCGGGGCTCAGCTGGCGAGTATCAGGCAGATGAGCAGGCAGGTGTCGCGCGGCTCAGCTGGCGAGTATCAGGCAGATGAGCAGGCAGGTGTCGCGCGGCTCAGCTGGCGAGTATCAGGCAGATGAGCAGGCAGGTGTCGCGCGGCTCAGCTGGCGAGTATCAGGCAGATGAGCAGGCAGGTGTCGCGCGGCTCAGCTGGCGAGTATCAGGCAGATGAGCAGGCAGGTGTCGCGCGGCTCAGCTGGCGAGTATCAGGCAGATGAGCAGGCAGGTGTCGCGCGGCTCAGCTGGCGAGTATCAGGCAGATGAGCAGGCAGGTGTCGCGCGGCTCAGCTGGCGAGTATCAGGCAGATGAGCAGGCAGGTGTCGCGCGGCTCAGCTGGCGAGTATCAGGCAGATGAGCAGGCAGGTGTCGCGCGGCTCAGCTGGCGAGTATCAGGCAGATGAGCAGGCAGGTGTCGCGCGGCTCAGCTGGCGAGTATCAGGCAGATGAGCAGGCAGGTGTCGCGCGGCTCAGCTGGCGAGTATCAGGCAGATGAGCAGGCAGGTGTCGCGCGGCTCAGCTGGCGAGTATCAGGCAGATGAGCAGGCAGGTGTCGCGCGGCTCAGCTGGCGAGTATCAGGCAGATGAGCAGGCAGGTGTCGCGCGGCTCAGCTGGCGAGTATCAGGCAGATGAGCAGGCAGGTGTCGCGCGGCTCAGCTGGCGAGTATCAGGCAGATGAGCAGGCAGGTGTCGCGCGGCTCAGCTGGCGAGTATCGGGCAGATGAGCAGGCAGGTGTCGCGCGGCTCAGCTGGCGAGTATCAGGCAGATGAGCAGGCAGGTGTCGCGCGGCTCAGCTGGCGAGTATCAGGCAGATGAGCAGGCAGGTGTCGCGCGGCTCAGCTGGCGAGTATCAGGCAGATGAGCAGGCAGGTGTCGCGCGGCTCAGCTGGCGAGTATCAGGCAGATGAGCAGGCAGGTGTCGCGCGGCTCAGCTGGCGAGTATCAGGCAGATGAGCAGGCAGGTGTCGCGCGGCTCAGCTGGCGAGTATCAGGCAGATGAGCAGGCAGGTGTCGCGCGGCTCAGCTGGCGAGTATCAGGCAGATGAGCAGGCAGGTGTCGCGCGGCTCAGCTGGCGAGTATCAGGCAGATGAGCAGGCAGGTGTCGCGCGGCTCAGCTGGCGAGTATCAGGCAGATGAGCAGGCAGGTGTCGCGCGGCTCAGCTGGCGAGTATCAGGCAGATGAGCAGGCAGGTGTCGCGCGGCTCAGCTGGCGAGTATCAGGCAGATGAGCAGGCAGGTGTCGCGCGGCTCAGCTGGCGAGTATCAGGCAGATGAGCAGGCAGGTGTCGCGCGGCTCAGCTGGCGAGTATCAGGCAGATGAGCAGGCAGGTGTCGCGCGGCTCAGCTGGCGAGTATCAGGCAGATGAGCAGGCAGGTGTCGCGCGGCTCAGCTGGCGAGTATCAGGCAGATGAGCAGGCAGGTGTCGCGCGGCTCAGCTGGCGAGTATCAGGCAGATGAGCAGGCAGGTGTCGCGCGGCTCAGCTGGCGAGTATCAGGCAGATGAGCAGGCAGGTGTCGCGCGGCTCAGCTGGCGAGTATCAGGCAGATGAGCAGGCAGGTGTCGCGCGGCTCAGCTGGCGAGTATCAGGCAGATGAGCAGGCAGGTGTCGCGCGGCTCAGCTGGCGAGTATCAGGCAGATGAGCAGGCAGGTGTCGCGCGGCTCAGCTGGCGAGTATCAGGCAGATGAGCAGGCAGGTGTCGCGCGGCTCAGCTGGCGAGTATCAGGCAGATGAGCAGGCAGGTGTCGCGCGGCTCAGCTGGCGAGTATCAGGCAGATGAGCAGGCAGGTGTCGCGCGGCTCAGCTGGCGAGTATCAGGCAGATGAGCAGGCAGGTGTCGCGCGGCTCAGCTGGCGAGTATCAGGCAGATGAGCAGGCAGGTGTCGCGCGGCTCAGCTGGCGAGTATCAGGCAGATGAGCAGGCAGGTGTCGCGCGGCTCAGCTGGCGAGTATCGGGCAGATGAGCAGGCAGGTGTCGCGGGGCTCAGCTGGCGAGTATCAGGCAGATGAGCAGGCAGGTGTCGCGCGGCTCAGCTGGCGAGTATCAGGCAGATGAGCAGGCAGGTGTCGCGCGGCTCAGCTGGCGAGTATCAGGCAGATGAGCAGGCAGGTGTCGCGCGGCTCAGCTGGCGAGTATCAGGCAGATGAGCAGGCAGGTGTCGCGGGGCTCAGCTGGCGAGTATCAGGCAGATGAGCAGGCAGGTGTCGCGCGGCTCAGCTGGCGAGTATCAGGCAGATGAGCAGGCAGGTGTCGCGCGGCTCAGCTGGCGAGTATCAGGCAGATGAGCAGGCAGGTGTCGCGCGGCTCAGCTGGCGAGTATCAGGCAGATGAGCAGGCAGGTGTCGCGCGGCTCAGCTGGCGAGTATCAGGCAGATGAGCAGGCAGGTGTCGCGCGGCTCAGCTGGCGAGTATCAGGCAGATGAGCAGGCAGGTGTCGCGCGGCTCAGCTGGCGAGTATCAGGCAGATGAGCAGGCAGGTGTCGCGCGGCTCAGCTGGCGAGTATCAGGCAGATGAGCAGGCAGGTGTCGCGCGGCTCAGCTGGCGAGTATCAGGCAGATGAGCAGGCAGGTGTCGCGCGGCTCAGCTGGCGAGTATCAGGCAGATGAGCAGGCAGGTGTCGCGCGGCTCAGCTGGCGAGTATCAGGCAGATGAGCAGTCAGGTGTCGCGGGGCTCAGCTGGCGAGTATCAGGCAGATGAGCAGGCAGGTGTCGCGCGGCTCAGCTGGCGAGTATCAGGCAGATGAGCAGGCAGGTGTCGCGCGGCTCAGCTGGCGAGTATCAGGCAGATGAGCAGGCAGGTGTCGCGCGGCTCAGCTGGCGAGTATCAGGCAGATGAGCAGGCAGGTGTCGCGCGGCTCAGCTGGCGAGTATCAGGCAGATGAGCAGGCAGGTGTCGCGCGGCTCAGCTGGCGAGTATCAGGCAGATGAGCAGGCAGGTGTCGCGCGGCTCAGCTGGCGAGTATCAGGCAGATGAGCAGGCAGGTGTCGCGCGGCTCAGCTGGCGAGTATCAGGCAGATGAGCAGGCAGGTGTCGCGCGGCTCAGCTGGCGAGTATCAGGCAGATGAGCAGGCAGGTGTCGCGCGGCTCAGCTGGCGAGTATCAGGCAGATGAGCAGGCAGGTGTCGCGCGGCTCAGCTGGCGAGTATCAGGCAGATGAGCAGGCAGGTGTCGCGCGGCTCAGCTGGCGAGTATCAGGCAGATGAGCAGGCAGGTGTCGCGCGGCTCAGCTGGCGAGTATCAGGCAGATGAGCAGGCAGGTGTCGCGCGGCTCAGCTGGCGAGTATCAGGCAGATGAGCAGGCAGGTGTCGCGCGGCTCAGCTGGCGAGTATCAGGCAGATGAGCAGGCAGGTGTCGCGCGGCTCAGCTGGCGAGTATCAGGCAGATGAGCAGGCAGGTGTCGCGCGGCTCAGCTGGCGAGTATCAGGCAGATGAGCAGGCAGGTGTCGCGCGGCTCAGCTGGCGAGTATCAGGCAGATGAGCAGGCAGGTGTCGCGCGGCTCAGCTGGCGAGTATCAGGCAGATGAGCAGGCAGGTGTCGCGCGGCTCAGCTGGCGAGTATCAGGCAGATGAGCAGGCAGGTGTCGCGCGGCTCAGCTGGCGAGTATCAGGCAGATGAGCAGGCAGGTGTCGCGCGGCTCAGCTGGCGAGTATCAGGCAGATGAGCAGGCAGGTGTCGCGCGGCTCAGCTGGCGAGTATCAGGCAGATGAGCAGGCAGGTGTCGCGGGGCTCAGCTGGCGAGTATCAGGCAGATGAGCAGGCAGGTGTCGCGCGGCTCAGCTGGCGAGTATCAGGCAGATGAGCAGGCAGGTGTCGCGCGGCTCAGCTGGCGAGTATCAGGCAGATGAGCAGGCAGGTGTCGCGCGGCTCAGCTGGCGAGTATCAGGCAGATGAGCAGGCAGGTGTCGCGCGGCTCAGCTGGCGAGTATCAGGCAGATGAGCAGGCAGGTGTCGCGGGGCTCAGCTGGCGAGTATCAGGCAGATGAGCAGGCAGGTGTCGCGGGGCTCAGCTGGCGAGTATCAGGCAGATGAGCAGGCAGGTGTCGCGCGGCTCAGCTGGCGAGTATCAGGCAGATGAGCAGGCAGGTGTCGCGCGGCTCAGCTGGCGAGTATCAGGCAGATGAGCAGGCAGGTATCGCGCGGCTCAGCTGGCGAGTATCAGGCAGATGAGCAGGCAGGTGTCGCGGGGCTCAGCTGGCGAGTATCAGGCAGATGAGCAGGCAGGTGTCGCGTGGCTCAGCTGGCGAGTATCAGGCAGATGAGCAGGCAGGTGTCGCGCGGCTCAGCTGGCGAGTATCAGGCAGATGAGCAGGCAGGTGTCGCGGGGCTCAGCTGGCGAGTATCAGGCAGATGAGCAGGCAGGTGTCGCACGGCTCAGCTGGCGAGTATCAGGCAGATGAGCAGGCAGGTGTCGCGCGGCTCAGCTGGCGAGTATCAGGCAGATGAGCAGGCAGGTGTCGCGTGGCTCAGCTGGCGAGTATCAGGCAGATGAGCAGGCAGGTGTCGCGCGGCTCAGCTGGCGAGTATCAGGCAGATGAGCAGGCAGGTGTCGCGCGGCTCAGCTGGCGAGTATCAGGCAGATGAGCAGGCAGGTGTCGCGGGGCTCAGCTGGCGAGTATCAGGCAGATGAGCAGGCAGGTGTCGCGCGGCTCAGCTGGCGAGTATCAGGCAGATGAGCAGGCAGGTGTCGCGCGGCTCAGCTGGCGAGTATCAGGCAGATGAGCAGGCAGGTGTCGCGCGGCTCAGCTGGCGAGTATCAGGCAGATGAGCAGGCAGGTGTCGCGCGGCTCAGCTGGCGAGTATCAGGCAGATGAGCAGGCAGGTGTCGCGGGGCTCAGCTGGCGAGTATCAGGCAGATGAGCAGGCAGGTGTCGCGCGGCTCAGCTGGCGAGTATCAGGCAGATGAGCAGGCAGGTGTCGCGCGGCTCAGCTGGCGAGTATCAGGCAGATGAGCAGGCAGGTGTCGCGCGGCTCAGCTGGCGAGTATCGGGCAGATGAGCAGGCAGGTGTCGCGGGGCTCAGCTGGCGAGTATCAGGCAGATGAGCAGGCAGGTGTTGCGCGGCTCAGCTGGCGAGTATCAGGCAGATGAGCAGGCAGGTGTCGCGCGGTTCAGCTGGCGAGTATCAGGCAGATGAGCAGGCAGGTGTCGCGCGGCTCAGCTGGCGAGTATCAGGCAGATGAGCAGGCAGGTGTCGCGCGGCTCAGCTGGCGAGTATCAGGCAGATGAGCAGGCAGGTGTCGCGCGGCTCAGCTGGCGAGTATCAGGCAGATGAGCAGGCAGGTGTCGCGCGGCTCAGCTGGCGAGTATCAGGCAGATGAGCAGGCAGGTGTCGCGGGGCTCAGCTGGCGAGTATCAGGCAGATGAGCAGGCAGGTGTCGCGCGGCTCAGCTGGCGAGTATCAGGCAGATGAGCAGGCAGGTGTCGCGCGGCTCAGCTGGCGAGTATCAGGCAGATGAGCAGGCAGGTGTCGCGCGGCTCAGCTGGCGAGTATCAGGCAGATGAGCAGGCAGGTGTCGCGCGGCTCAGCTGGCGAGTATCAGGCAGATGAGCAGGCAGGTGTCGCGCGGCTCAGCTGGCGAGTATCAGGCAGATGAGCAGGCAGGTGTCGCGCGGCTCAGCTGGCGAGTATCAGGCAGATGAGCAGGCAGGTGTCGCGCGGCTCAGCTGGCGAGTATCAGGCAGATGAGCAGGCAGGTGTCGCGCGGCTCAGCTGGCGAGTATCAGGCAGATGAGCAGGCAGGTGTCGCGCGGCTCAGCTGGCGAGTATCAGGCAGATGAGCAGGCAGGTGTCGCGCGGCTCAGCTGGCGAGTATCAGGCAGATGAGCAGGCAGGTGTCGCGCGGCTCAGCTGGCGAGTATCAGGCAGATGAGCAGGCAGGTGTCGCGGGGCTCAGCTGGCGAGTATCAGGCAGATGAGCAGGCAGGTGTCGCGCGGCTCAGCTGGCGAGTATCAGGCAGATGAGCAGGCAGGTGTCGCGCGGCTCAGCTGGCGAGTATCAGGCAGATGAGCAGGCAGGTGTCGCGCGGCTCAGCTGGCGAGTATCAGGCAGATGAGCAGGCAGGTGTCGCGGGGCTCAGCTGGCGAGTATCAGGCAGATGAGCAGGCAGGTGTCGCGCGGCTCAGCTGGCGAGTATCAGGCAGATGAGCAGGCAGGTGTCGTGCGGCTCAGCTGGCGAGTATCAGGCAGATGAGCAGGCAGGTGTCGCGCGGCTCAGCTGGCGAGTATCAGGCAGATGAGCAGGCAGGTGTCGCGGGGCTCAGCTGGCGAGTATCAGGCTGATGAGCAGGCAGGTGTCGCGCGGCTCAGCTGGCGAGTATCAGGCAGATGAGCAGGCAGGTGTCGCGCGGCTCAGCTGGCGAGTATCAGGCAGATGAGCAGGCAGGTGTCGCGCGGCTCAGCTGGCGAGTATCAGGCAGATGAGCAGGCAGGTGTCGCGCGGCTCAGCTGGCGAGTATCAGGCAGATGAGCAGGCAGGTGTCGCGCGGCTCAGCTGGCGAGTATCAGGCAGATGAGCAGGCAGGTGTCGCGCGGCTCAGCTGGCGAGTATCAGGCAGATGAGCAGGCAGGTGTCGCGCGGCTCAGCTGGCGAGTATCAGGCAGATGAGCAGGCAGGTGTCGCGGGGCTCAGCTGGCGAGTATCAGGCAGATGAGCAGGCAGGTGTCGCGGGGCTCAGCTGGCGAGTATCAGGCAGATGAGCAGGCAGGTGTCGCGCGGCTCAGCTGGCGAGTATCAGGCAGATGAGCAGGCAGGTGTCGTGCGGCTCAGCTGGCGAGTATCAGGCAGATGAGCAGGCAGGTGTCGCGCGGCTCAGCTGGCGAGTATCAGGCAGATGAGCAGGCAGGTGTCGCGCGGCTCAGCTGGCGAGTATCAGGCAGATGAGCAGGCAGGTGTCGCGCGGCTCAGCTGGCGAGTATCAGGCAGATGAGCAGGCAGGTGTCGCGCGGCTCAGCTGGCGAGTATCAGGCAGATGAGCAGGCAGGTGTCGCGCGGCTCAGCTGGCGAGTATCAGGCAGATGAGCAGGCAGGTGTCGCGCGGCTCAGCTGGCGAGTATCAGGCAGATGAGCAGGCAGGTGTCACGGGGCTCAGCTGGCGAGTATGAGGCAGATGAGCAGGCAGGTGTCGCGCGGCTCAGCTGGCGAGTATCAGGCAGATGAGCAGGCAGGTGTCGCGCGGCTCAGCTGGCGAGTATCAGGCAGATGAGCAGGCAGGTGTCGCGGCTCAGCTGGCGAGTATCAGGCAGATGAGCAGGCAGGTGTCGCGCGGCTCAGCTGGCGAGTATCAGGCAGATGAGCAGGCAGGTGTCGCGGGCTCAGCTGGCGAGTATCAGGCAGATGAGCAGGCAGGTGTCGCGCGGCTCAGCTGGCGAGTATCAGGCAGATGAGCAGGCAGGTGTCGCGCGGCTCAGCTGGCGAGTATCAGGCAGATGAGCAGGCAGGTGTCGCGCGGCTCAGCTGGCGAGTATCAGGCAGATGAGCAGGCAGGTGTCGCGGGGCTCAGCTGGCGAGTATCAGGCAGATGAGCAGGCAGGTGTCGCGCGGCTCAGCTGGCGAGTATCAGGCAGATGAGCAGGCAGGTGTCGCGGGGCTCAGCTGGCGAGTATCAGGCAGATGAGCAGGCAGGTGTCGCGCGGCTCAGCTGGCGAGTATCAGGCAGATGAGCAGGCAGGTGTCGCGCGGCTCAGCTGGCGAGTATCAGGCAGATGAGCAGGCAGGTGTCGCGCGGCTCAGCTGGCGAGTATCAGGCAGATGAGCAGGCAGGTGTCGCGCGGCTCAGCTGGCGAGTATCAGGCAGATGAGCAGGCAGGTGTCGCGCGGCTCAGCTGGCGAGTATCAGGCAGATGAGCAGGCAGGTGTCGCGCGGCTCAGCTGGCGTGTATCAGGCAGATGAGCAGGCAGGTGTCGCGCGGCTCAGCTGGCGAGTATCAGGCAGATGAGCAGGCAGGTGTCGCGCGGCTCAGCTGGCGAGTATCAGGCAGATGAGCAGGCAGGTGTCGCGGGGCTCAGCTGGCGAGTATCAGGCAGATGAGCAGGCAGGTGTCGCGCGGCTCAGCTGGCGAGTATCAGGCAGATGAGCAGGCAGGTGTCGCGCGGCTCAGCTGGCGAGTATCAGGCAGATGAGCAGGCAGGTGTCGCGCGGCTCAGCTGGCGAGTATCAGGCAGATGAGCAGGCAGGTGTCGCGCGGCTCAGCTGGCGAGTATCAGGCAGATGAGCAGGCAGGTGTCGCGCGGCTCAGCTGGCGAGTATCAGGCAGATGAGCAGGCAGGTGTCGCGCGGCTCAGCTGGCGAGTATCAGGCAGATGAGCAGGCAGGTGTCGCGCGGCTCAGCTGGCGAGTATCAGGCAGATGAGCAGGCAGGTGTTGCGCGGCTCAGCTGGCGAGTATCAGGCAGATGAGCAGGCAGGTGTCGCGCGGCTCAGCTGGCGAGTATCAGGCAGATGAGCAGGCAGGTGTCGCGGGGCTCAGCTGGCGAATATCAGGCAGATGAGCAGGCAGGTGTCGCGCGGCTCAGCTGGCGAGTATCAGGCAGATGAGCAGGCAGGTGTCGCGCGGCTCAGCTGGCGAGTATCAGGCAGATGAGCAGGCAGGTGTCGCGCGGCTCAGCTGGCGAGTATCAGGCAGATGAGCAGGCAGGTGTCGCGCGGCTCAGCTGGCGAGTATCAGGCAGATGAGCAGGCAGGTGTCGCGCGGCTCAGCTGGCGAGTATCAGGCAGATGAGCAGGCAGGTGTCGCGCGGCTCAGCTGGCGAGTATCAGGCAGATGAGCAGGCAGGTGTCGCGCGGCTCAGCTGGCGAGTATCAGGCAGATGAGCAGGCAGGTGTCGCGGGGCTCAGCTGGCGAGTATCAGGCAGATGAGCAGGCAGGTGTCGCGCGGCTCAGCTGGCGAGTATCAGGCAGATGAGCAGGCAGGTGTCGCGCGGCTCAGCTGGCGAGTATCAGGCAGATGAGCAGGCAGGTGTCGCGCGGCTCAGCTGGCGAGTATCAGGCAGATGAGCAGGCAGGTGTCGCGCGGCTCAGCTGGCGAGTATCAGGCAGATGAGCAGGCAGGTGTCGCGCGGCTCAGCTGGCGAGTATCAGGCAGATGAGCAGGCAGGTGTCGCGCGGCTCAGCTGGCGAGTATCAGGCAGATGAGCAGGCAGGTGTCGCGCGGCTCAGCTGGCGAGTATCAGGCAGATGAGCAGGCAGGTGTCGCGCGGCTCAGCTGGCGAGTATCAGGCAGATGAGCAGGCAGGTGTCGCGGGGCTCAGCTGGCGAGTATCAGGCAGATGAGCAGGCAGGTGTCGCGCGGCTCAGCTGGCGAGTATCAGGCAGATGAGCAGGCAGGTGTCGCGCGGCTCAGCTGGCGAATATCAGGCAGATGAGCAGGCAGGTGTCGCGCGGCTCAGCTGGCGAGTATCAGGCAGATGAGCAGGCAGGTGTCGCGCGGCTCAGCTGGCGAGTATCAGGCAGATGAGCAGGCAGGTGTCGCGCGGCTCAGCTGGCGAGTATCAGGCAGATGAGCAGGCAGGTGTCGCGCGGCTCAGCTGGCGAGTATCAGGCAGATGAGCAGGCAGGTGTCGCGCGGCTCAGCTGGCGAGTATCAGGCAGATGAGCAGGCAGGTGTCGCGCGGCTCAGCTGGCGAGTATCAGGCAGATGAGCAGGCAGGTGTCGCGCGGCTCAGCTGGCGAGTATCAGGCAGATGAGCAGGCAGGTGTCGCGCGGCTCAGCTGGCGAGTATCAGGCAGATGAGCAGGCAGGTGTCGCGCGGCTCAGCTGGCGAGTATCAGGCAGATGAGCAGGCAGGTGTCGCGCGGCTCAGCTGGCGAGTATCAGGCAGATGAGCAGGCAGGTGTCGCGCGGCTCAGCTGGCGAGTATCAGGCAGATGAGCAGGCAGGTGTCGCGCGGCTCAGCTGGCGAGTATCAGGCAGATGAGCAGGCAGGTGTCGCGCGGCTCAGCTGGCGAGTATCAGGCAGATGAGCAGGCAGGTGTCGCGCGGCTCAGCTGGCGAGTATCAGGCAGATGAGCAGGCAGGTGTCGCGCGGCTCAGCTGGCGAGTATCAGGCAGATGAGCAGGCAGGTGTCGCGCGGCTCAGCTGGCGAGTATCAGGCAGATGAGCAGGCAGGTGTCGCGCGGCTCAGCTGGCGAGTATCAGGCAGATGAGCAGGCAGGTGTCGCGCGGCTCAGCTGGCGAGTATCAGGCAGATGAGCAGGCAGGTGTCGCGCGGCTCAGCTGGCGAGTATCAGGCAGATGAGCAGGCAGGTGTCGCGCGGCTCAGCTGGCGAGTATCAGGCAGATGAGCAGGCAGGTGTCGCGCGGCTCAGCTGGCGAGTATCAGGCAGATGAGCAGGCAGGTGTCGCGCGGCTCAGCTGGCGAGTATCAGGCAGATGAGCAGGCAGGTGTCGCGCGGCTCAGCTGGCGAGTATCAGGCAGATGAGCAGGCAGGTGTCGCGCGGCTCAGCTGGCGAGTATCAGGCAGATGAGCAGGCAGGTGTCGCGCGGCTCAGCTGGCGAGTATCAGGCAGATGAGCAGGCAGGTGTCGCGCGGCTCAGCTGGCGAGTATCAGGCAGATGAGCAGGCAGGTGTCGCGCGGCTCAGCTGGCGAGTATCAGGCAGATGAGCAGGCAGGTGTCGCGCGGCTCAGCTGGCGAGTATCAGGCAGATGAGCAGGCAGGTGTCGCGCGGCTCAGCTGGCGAGTATCAGGCAGATGAGCAGGCAGGTGTCGCGCGGCTCAGCTGGCGAGTATCAGGCAGATGAGCAGGCAGGTGTCGCGCGGCTCAGCTGGCGAGTATCAGGCAGATGAGCAGGCAGGTGTCGCGGGGCTCAGCTGGCGAGTATCAGGCAGATGAGCAGGCAGGTGTCGCGCGGCTCAGCTGGCGAGTATCAGGCAGATGAGCAGGCAGGTGTCGCGCGGCTCAGCTGGCGAGTATCAGGCAGATGAGCAGGCAGGTGTCGCGCGGCTCAGCTGGCGAGTATCAGGCAGATGAGCAGGCAGGTGTCGCGCGGCTCAGCTGGCGAGTATCAGGCAGATGAGCAGGCAGGTGTCGCGTGGCTCAGCTGGCGAGTATCAGGCAGATGAGCAGGCAGGTGTCGCGCGGCTCAGCTGGCGAGTATCAGGCAGATCAGCAGGCAGGTGTCGCGCGGCTCAGCTGGCGAGTATCAGGCAGATGAGCAGGCAGGTGTCGCGCGGCTCAGCTGGCGAGTATCAGGCAGATGAGCAGGCAGGTGTCGCGCGGCTCAGCTGGCGAGTATCAGGCAGATGAGCAGGCAGGTGTCGCGCGGCTCAGCTGGCGAGTATCAGGCAGATGAGCAGGCAGGTGTCGCGCGGCTCAGCTGGCGAGTATCAGGCAGATGAGCAGGCAGGTGTCGCGCGGCTCAGCTGGCGAGTATCAGGCAGATGAGCAGGCAGGTGTCGCGCGGCTCAGCTGGCGAGTATCAGGCAGATGAGCAGGCAGGTGTCGCGCGGCTCAGCTGGCGAGTATCAGGCAGATGAGCAGGCAGGTGTCGCGCGGCTCAGCTGGCGAGTATCAGGCAGATGAGCAGGCAGGTGTCGCGCGGCTCAGCTGGCGAGTATCAGGCAGATGAGCAGGCAGGTGTCGCGCGGCTCAGCTGGCGAGTATCAGGCAGATGAGCAGGCAGGTGTCGCGCGGCTCAGCTGGCGAGTATCAGGCAGATGAGCAGGCAGGTGTCGCGCGGCTCAGCTGGCGAGTATCAGGCAGATGAGCAGGCAGGTGTCGCGCGGCTCAGCTGGCGAGTATCAGGCAGATGAGCAGGCAGGTGTCGCGCGGCTCAGCTGGCGAGTATCAGGCAGATGAGCAGGCAGGTGTCGCGCGGCTCAGCTGGCGAGTATCAGGCAGATGAGCAGGCAGGTGTCGCGCGGCTCAGCTGGCGAGTATCAGGCAGATGAGCAGGCAGGTGTCGCGCGGCTCAGCTGGCGAGTATCAGGCAGATGAGCAGGCAGGTGTCGCGCGGCTCAGCTGGCGAGTATCAGGCAGATGAGCAGGCAGGTGTCGCGCGGCTCAGCTGGCGAGTATCAGGCAGATGAGCAGGCAGGTGTCGCGCGGCTCAGCTGGCGAGTATCAGGCAGATGAGCAGGCAGGTGTCGCGCGGCTCAGCTGGCGAGTATCAGGCAGATGAGCAGGCAGGTGTCGCGCGGCTCAGCTGGCGAGTATCAGGCAGATGAGCAGGCAGGTGTCGCGCGGCTCAGCTGGCGAGTATCAGGCAGATGAGCAGGCAGGTGTCGCGCGGCTCAGCTGGCGAGTATCAGGCAGATGAGCAGGCAGGTGTCGCGCGGCTCAGCTGGCGAGTATCAGGCAGATGAGCAGGCAGGTGTCGCGCGGCTCAGCTGGCGGGTATCAGGCAGATGAGCAGGCAGGTGTCGCGCGGCTCAGCTGGCGAGTATCAGGCAGATGAGCAGGCAGGTGTCGCGCGGCTCAGCTGGCGAGTATCAGGCAGATGAGCAGGCAGGTGTCGCGCGGCTCAGCTGGCGAGTATCAGGCAGATGAGCAGGCAGGTGTCGCGCGGCTCAGCTGGCGAGTATCAGGCAGATGAGCAGGCAGGTGTCGCGCGGCTCAGCTGGCGAGTATCAGGCAGATGAGCAGGCAGGTGTCGCGGGCTCAGCTGGCGAGTATCAGGCAGATGAGCAGGCAGGTGTCGCGCGGCTCAGCTGGCGAGTATCAGGCAGATGAGCAGGCAGGTGTCGCGCGGCTCAGCTGGCGAGTATCAGGCAGATGAGCAGGCAGGTGTCGCGCGGCTCAGCTGGCGAGTATCAGGCAGATGAGCAGGCAGGTGTCGCGCGGCTCAGCTGGCGAGTATCAGGCAGATGAGCAGGCAGGTGTCGCGCGGCTCAGCTGGCGAGTATCAGGCAGATGAGCAGGCAGGTGTCGCGCGGCTCAGCTGGCGAGTATCAGGCAGATGAGCAGGCAGGTGTCGCGCGGCTCAGCTGGCGAGTATCAGGCAGATGAGCAGGCAGGTGTCGCGCGGCTCAGCTGGCGAGTATCAGGCAGATGAGCAGGCAGGTGTCGCGCGGCTCAGCTGGCGAGTATCAGGCAGATGAGCAGGCAGGTGTCGCGCGGCTCAGCTGGCGAGTATCAGGCAGATGAGCAGGCAGGTGTCGCGCGGCTCAGCTGGCGAGTATCAGGCAGATGAGCAGGCAGGTGTCGCGCGGCTCAGCTGGCGAGTATCAGGCAGATGAGCAGGCAGGTGTCGCGCGGCTCAGCTGGCGAGTATCAGGCAGATGAGCAGGCAGGTGTCGCGCGGCTCAGCTGGCGAGTATCAGGCAGATGAGCAGGCAGGTGTCGCGCGGCTCAGCTGGCGAGTATCAGGCAGATGAGCAGGCAGGTGTCGCGCGGCTCAGCTGGCGAGTATCAGGCAGATGAGCAGGCAGGTGTCGCGCGGCTCAGCTGGCGAGTATCAGGCAGATGAGCAGGCAGGTGTCGCGCGGCTCAGCTGGCGAGTATCAGGCAGATGAGCAGGCAGGTGTCGCGCGGCTCAGCTGGCGAGTATCAGGCAGATGAGCAGGCAGGTGTCGCGCGGCTCAGCTGGCGAGTATCAGGCAGATGAGCAGGCAGGTGTCGCGCGGCTCAGCTGGCGAGTATCAGGCAGATGAGCAGGCAGGTGTCGCGGCTCAGCTGGCGAGTATCAGGCAGATGAGCAGGCAGGTGTCGCGCGGCTCAGCTGGCGAGTATCAGGCAGATGAGCAGGCAGGTGTCGCGCGGCTCAGCTGGCGAGTATCAGGCAGATGAGCAGGCAGGTGTCGCGCGGCTCAGCTGGCGAGTATCAGGCAGATGAGCAGGCAGGTGTCGCGCGGCTCAGCTGGCGAGTATCAGGCAGATGAGCAGGCAGGTGTCGCGCGGCTCAGCTGGCGAGTATCAGGCAGATGAGCAGGCAGGTGTCGCGCGGCTCAGCTGGCGAGTATCAGGCAGATGAGCAGGCAGGTGTCGCGCGGCTCAGCTGGCGAGTATCAGGCAGATGAGCAGGCAGGTGTCGCGCGGCTCAGCTGGCGAGTATCAGGCAGATGAGCAGGCAGGTGTCGCGCGGCTCAGCTGGCGAGTATCAGGCAGATGAGCAGGCAGGTGTCGCGCGGCTCAGCTGGCGAGTATCAGGCAGATGAGCAGGCAGGTGTCGCGCGGCTCAGCTGGCGAGTATCAGGCAGATGAGCAGGCAGGTGTCGCGCGGCTCAGCTGGCGAGTATCAGGCAGATGAGCAGGCAGGTGTCGCGCGGCTCAGCTGGCGAGTATCAGGCAGATGAGCAGGCAGGTGTCGCGCGGCTCAGCTGGCGAGTATCAGGCAGATGAGCAGGCAGGTGTCGCGCGGCTCAGCTGGCGAGTATCAGGCAGATGAGCAGGCAGGTGTCGCGGGCTCAGCTGGCGAGTATCAGGCAGATGAGCAGGCAGGTGTCGCGCGGCTCAGCTGGCGAGTATCAGGCAGATGAGCAGGCAGGTGTCGCGCGGCTCAGCTGGCGAGTATCAGGCAGATGAGCAGGCAGGTGTCGCGCGGCTCAGCTGGCGAGTATCAGGCAGATGAGCAGGCAGGTGTCGCGCGGCTCAGCTGGCGAGTATCAGGCAGATGAGCAGGCAGGTGTCGCGCGGCTCAGCTGGCGAGTATCAGGCAGATGAGCAGGCAGGTGTCGCGCGGCTCAGCTGGCGAGTATCAGGCAGATGAGCAGGCAGGTGTCGCGCGGCTCAGCTGGCGAGTATCAGGCAGATGAGCAGGCAGGTGTCGCGCGGCTCAGCTGGCGAGTATCAGGCAGATGAGCAGGCAGGTGTCGCGCGGCTCAGCTGGCGAGTATCAGGCAGATGAGCAGGCAGGTGTCGCGCGGCTCAGCTGGCGAGTATCAGGCAGATGAGCAGGCAGGTGTCGCGCGGCTCAGCTGGCGAGTATCAGGCAGATGAGCAGGCAGGTGTCGCGCGGCTCAGCTGGCGAGTATCAGGCAGATGAGCAGGCAGGTGTCGCGCGGCTCAGCTGGCGAGTATCAGGCAGATGAGCAGGCAGGTGTCGCGCGGCTCAGCTGGCGAGTATCAGGCAGATGAGCAGGCAGGTGTCGCGCGGCTCAGCTGGCGAGTATCAGGCAGATGAGCAGGCAGGTGTCGCGCGGCTCAGCTGGCGAGTATCAGGCAGATGAGCAGGCAGGTGTCGCGCGGCTCAGCTGGCGAGTATCAGGCAGATGAGCAGGCAGGTGTCGCGCGGCTCAGCTGGCGAGTATCAGGCAGATGAGCAGGCAGGTGTCGCGCGGCTCAGCTGGCGAGTATCAGGCAGATGAGCAGGCAGGTGTCGCGCGGCTCAGCTGGCGAGTATCAGGCAGATGAGCAGGCAGGTGTCGCGCGGCTCAGCTGGCGAGTATCAGGCAGATGAGCAGGCAGGTGTCGCGCGGCTCAGCTGGCGAGTATCAGGCAGATGAGCAGGCAGGTGTCGCGCTCAGCTGGCGAGTATCAGGCAGATGAGCAGGCAGGTGTCGCGCGGCTCAGCTGCGAGTATCAGGCAGATGAGCAGGCAGGTGTCGCGCGGCTCAGCTGGCGAGTATCAGGCAGATGAGCAGGCAGGTGTCGCGCGGCTCAGCTGGCGAGTATCAGGCAGATGAGCAGGCAGGTGTCGCGCGGCTCAGCTGGCGAGTATCAGGCAGATGAGCAGGCAGGTGTCGCGCGGCTCAGCTGGCGAGTATCAGGCAGATGAGCAGGCAGGTGTCGCGCGGCTCAGCTGGCGAGTATCAGGCAGATGAGCAGGCAGGTGTCGCGCGGCTCAGCTGGCGAGTATCAGGCAGATGAGCAGGCAGGTGTCGCGCGGCTCAGCTGGCGAGTATCAGGCAGATGAGCAGGCAGGTGTCGCGCGGCTCAGCTGGCGAGTATCAGGCAGATGAGCAGGCAGGTGTCGCGCGGCTCAGCTGGCGAGTATCAGGCAGATGAGCAGGCAGGTGTCGCGCGGCTCAGCTGGCGAGTATCAGGCAGATGAGCAGGCAGGTGTCGCGCGGCTCAGCTGGCGAGTATCAGGCAGATGAGCAGGCAGGTGTCGCGCGGCTCAGCTGGCGAGTATCAGGCAGATGAGCAGGCAGGTGTCGCGCGGCTCAGCTGGCGAGTATCAGGCAGATGAGCAGGCAGGTGTCGCGCGGCTCAGCTGGCGAGTATCAGGCAGATGAGCAGGCAGGTGTCGCGCGGCTCAGCTGGCGAGTATCAGGCAGATGAGCAGGCAGGTGTCGCGCGGCTCAGCTGGCGAGTATCAGGCAGATGAGCAGGCAGGTGTCGCGCGGCTCAGCTGGCGAGTATCAGGCAGATGAGCAGGCAGGTGTCGCGCGGCTCAGCTGGCGAGTATCAGGCAGATGAGCAGGCAGGTGTCGCGCGGCTCAGCTGGCGAGTATCAGGCAGATGAGCAGGCAGGTGTCGCGCGGCTCAGCTGGCGAGTATCAGGCAGATGAGCAGGCAGGTGTCGCGCGGCTCAGCTGGCGAGTATCAGGCAGATGAGCAGGCAGGTGTCGCGCGGCTCAGCTGGCGAGTATCAGGCAGATGAGCAGGCAGGTGTCGCGCGGCTCAGCTGGCGAGTATCAGGCAGATGAGCAGGCAGGTGTCGCGCGGCTCAGCTGGCGAGTATCAGGCAGATGAGCAGGCAGGTGTCGCGCGGCTCAGCTGGCGAGTATCAGGCAGATGAGCAGGCAGGTGTCGCGCGGCTCAGCTGGCGAGTATCAGGCAGATGAGCAGGCAGGTGTCGCGCGGCTCAGCTGGCGAGTATCAGGCAGATGAGCAGGCAGGTGTCGCGCGGCTCAGCTGGCGAGTATCAGGCAGATGAGCAGGCAGGTGTCGCGCGGCTCAGCTGGCGAGTATCAGGCAGATGAGCAGGCAGGTGTCGCGCGGCTCAGCTGGCGAGTATCAGGCAGATGAGCAGGCAGGTGTCGCGCGGCTCAGCTGGCGAGTATCAGGCAGATGAGCAGGCAGGTGTCGCGCGGCTCAGCTGGCGAGTATCAGGCAGATGAGCAGGCAGGTGTCGCGCGGCTCAGCTGGCGAGTATCAGGCAGATGAGCAGGCAGGTGTCGCGCGGCTCAGCTGGCGAGTATCAGGCAGATGAGCAGGCAGGTGTCGCGCGGCTCAGCTGGCGAGTATCAGGCAGATGAGCAGGCAGGTGTCGCGCGGCTCAGCTGGCGAGTATCAGGCAGATGAGCAGGCAGGTGTCGCGCGGCTCAGCTGGCGAGTATCAGGCAGATGAGCAGGCAGGTGTCGCGCGGCTCAGCTGGCGAGTATCAGGCAGATGAGCAGGCAGGTGTCGCGCGGCTCAGCTGGCGAGTATCAGGCAGATGAGCAGGCAGGTGTCGCGCGGCTCAGCTGGCGAGTATCAGGCAGATGAGCAGGCAGGTGTCGCGCGGCTCAGCTGGCGAGTATCAGGCAGATGAGCAGGCAGGTGTCGCGCGGCTCAGCTGGCGAGTATCAGGCAGATGAGCAGGCAGGTGTCGCGCGGCTCAGCTGGCGAGTATCAGGCAGATGAGCAGGCAGGTGTCGCGCGGCTCAGCTGGCGAGTATCAGGCAGATGAGCAGGCAGGTGTCGCGCGGCTCAGCTGGCGAGTATCAGGCAGATGAGCAGGCAGGTGTCGCGCGGCTCAGCTGGCGAGTATCAGGCAGATGAGCAGGCAGGTGTCGCGCGGCTCAGCTGGCGAGTATCAGGCAGATGAGCAGGCAGGTGTCGCGCGCTCAGCTGGCGAGTATCAGGCAGATGAGCAGGCAGGTGTCGCGCGGCTCAGCTGGCGAGTATCAGGCAGATGAGCAGGCAGGTGTCGCGCGGCTCAGCTGGCGAGTATCAGGCAGATGAGCAGGCAGGTGTCGCGCGGCTCAGCTGGCGAGTATCAGGCAGATGAGCAGGCAGGTGTCGCGCGGCTCAGCTGGCGAGTATCAGGCAGATGAGCAGGCAGGTGTCGCGCGGCTCAGCTGGCGAGTATCAGGCAGATGAGCAGGCAGGTGTCGCGCGGCTCAGCTGGCGAGTATCAGGCAGATGAGCAGGCAGGTGTCGCGCGGCTCAGCTGGCGAGTATCAGGCAGATGAGCAGGCAGGTGTCGCGCGGCTCAGCTGGCGAGTATCAGGCAGATGAGCAGGCAGGTGTCGCGCGGCTCAGCTGGCGAGTATCAGGCAGATGAGCAGGCAGGTGTCGCGCGGCTCAGCTGGCGAGTATCAGGCAGATGAGCAGGCAGGTGTCGCGCGGCTCAGCTGGCGAGTATCAGGCAGATGAGCAGGCAGGTGTCGCGCGGCTCAGCTGGCGAGTATCAGGCAGATGAGCAGGCAGGTGTCGCGCGGCTCAGCTGGCGAGTATCAGGCAGATGAGCAGGCAGGTGTCGCGCGGCTCAGCTGGCGAGTATCAGGCAGATGAGCAGGCAGGTGTCGCGCGGCTCAGCTGGCGAGTATCAGGCAGATGAGCAGGCAGGTGTCGCGCGGCTCAGCTGGCGAGTATCAGGCAGATGAGCAGGCAGGTGTCGCGCGGCTCAGCTGGCGAGTATCAGGCAGATGAGCAGGCAGGTGTCGCGCGGCTCAGCTGGCGAGTATCAGGCAGATGAGCAGGCAGGTGTCGCGGGCTCAGCTGGCGAGTATCAGTCAGATGAGCAGGCAGGTGTCGCGCGGCTCAGCTGGCGAGTATCAGGCAGATGAGCAGGCAGGTGTCGCGCGGCTCAGCTGGCGAGTATCAGGCAATGAGCAGGCAGGTGTCGCGCGGCTCAGCTGGCGAGTATCAGGCAGATGAGCAGGCAGGTGTCGCGCGGCTCAGCTGGCGAGTATCAGGCAGATGAGCAGGCAGGTGTCGCGCGGCTCAGCTGGCGAGTATCAGGCAGATGAGCAGGCAGGTGTCGCGCGCTCAGCTGGCGAGTATCAGGCAGATGAGCAGGCAGGTGTCGCGCGGCTCAGCTGGCGAGTATCAGGCAGATGAGCAGGCAGGTGTCGCGCGGCTCAGCTGGCGAGTATCAGGCAGATGAGCAGGCAGGTGTCGCGCGGCTCAGCTGGCGAGTATCAGGCAGATGAGCAGGCAGGTGTCGCGCGGCTCAGCTGGCGAGTATCAGGCAGATGAGCAGGCAGGTGTCGCGCGGCTCAGCTGGCGAGTATCAGGCAGATGAGCAGGCAGGTGTCGCGCGGCTCAGCTGGCGAGTATCAGGCAGATGAGCAGGCAGGTGTCGCGCGGCTCAGCTGGCGAGTATCAGGCAGATGAGCAGGCAGGTGTCGCGCGGCTCAGCTGGCGAGTATCAGGCAGATGAGCAGGCAGGTGTCGCGCGGCTCAGCTGGCGAGTATCAGGCAGATGAGCAGGCAGGTGTCGCGCGGCTCAGCTGGCGAGTATCAGGCAGATGAGCAGGCAGGTGTCGCGCGGCTCAGCTGGCGAGTATCAGGCAGATGAGCAGGCAGGTGTCGCGCGGCTCAGCTGGCGAGTATCAGGCAGATGAGCAGGCAGGTGTCGCGCGGCTCAGCTGGCGAGTATCAGGCAGATGAGCAGGCAGGTGTCGCGCGGCTCAGCTGGCGAGTATCAGGCAGATGAGCAGGCAGGTGTCGCGCGGCTCAGCTGGCGAGTATCAGGCAGATGAGCAGGCAGGTGTCGCGCGGCTCAGCTGGCGAGTATCAGGCAGATGAGCAGGCAGGTGACGCGGGCTCAGCTATCGAGTATCAGGCAGATGAGCAGGCAGGTGTCGCACGGCTCAGCTGGCGAGTATCAGGCAGATGAGCAGGCAGGTGTCGCGCGGCTCAGCTGGCGAGTATCAGGCAGATGAGCAGGCAGGTGTCGCGCGGCTCAGCTGGCGAGTATCAGGCAGATGAGCAGGCAGGTGTCGCGCGGCTCAGCTGGCGAGTATCCGGCAGATGAGCAGGCAGGTGTCGCGCGGCTCAGCTGGCGAGTATCAGGCAGATGAGCAGGCAGGTGTCGCGCGGCTCAGCTGGCGAGTATCAGGCAGATGAGCAGGCAGGTGTCGCGCGGCTCAGCTGGCGAGTATCAGGCAGATGAGCAGGCAGGTGTCGCGCGGCTCAGCTGGCGAGTATCAGGCAGATGAGCAGGCAGGTGTCGCGCGGCTCAGCTGGCGAGTATCAGGCAGATGAGCAGGCAGGTGTCGCGCGGCTCAGCTGGCGAGTATCAGGCAGATGAGCAGGCAGGTGTCGCGCGGCTCAGCTGGCGAGTATCAGGCAGATGAGCAGGCAGGTGTCGCGCGGCTCAGCTGGCGAGTATCAGGCAGATGAGCAGGCAGGTGTCGCGGGCTCAGCTGGCGAGTATCAGGCAGATGAGCAGGCAGGTGTCGCGGCTCAGCTGGCGAGTATCAGGCAGATGAGCAGGCAGGTGTCGCGCGGCTCAGCTGGCGAGTATCAGGCAGATGAGCAGGCAGGTGTCGCGCGGCTCAGCTGGCGAGTATCAGGCAGATGAGCAGGCAGGTGTCGCGCGGCTCAGCTGGCGAGTATCAGGCAGATGAGCAGGCAGGTGTCGCGCGGCTCAGCTGGCGAGTATCAGGCAGATGAGCAGGCAGGTGTCGCGCGGCTCAGTATCAGGCAGATGAGCAGGCAGGTGTCGCGCGGCTCAGCTGGCGAGTATCAGGCAGATGAGCAGGCAGGTGTCGCGCGGCTCAGCTGGCGAGTATCAGGCAGATGAGCAGGCAGGTGTCGCGCGGCTCAGCTGGCGAGTATCAGGCAGATGAGCAGGCAGGTGTCGCGCGGCTCAGCTGGCGAGTATCAGGCAGATGAGCAGGCAGGTGTCGCGCGGCTCAGCTGGCGAGTATCAGGCAGATGAGCAGGCAGGTGTCGCGCGGCTCAGCTGGCGAGTATCAGGCAGATGAGCAGGCAGGTGTCGCGCGGCTCAGCTGGCGAGTATCAGGCAGATGAGCAGGCAGGTGTCGCGCGGCTCAGCTGGCGAGTATCAGGCAGATGAGCAGGCAGGTGTCGCGCGGCTCAGCTGGCGAGTATCAGGCAGATGAGCAGGCAGGTGTCGCGCGGCTCAGCTGGCGAGTATCAGGCAGATGAGCAGGCAGGTGTCGCGCGGCTCAGCTGGCGAGTATCAGGCAGATGAGCAGGCAGGTGTCGCGCGGCTCAGCTGGCGAGTATCAGGCAGATGAGCAGGCAGGTGTCGCGCGGCTCAGCTGGCGAGTATCAGGCAGATGAGCAGGCAGGTGTCGCGCGGCTCAGCTGGCGAGTATCAGGCAGATGAGCAGGCAGGTGTCGCGCGGCTCAGCTGGCGAGTATCAGGCAGATGAGCAGGCAGGTGTCGCGCGGCTCAGCTGGCGAGTATCAGGCAGATGAGCAGGCAGGTGTCGCGCGGCTCAGCTGGCGAGTATCAGGCAGATGAGCAGGCAGGTGTCGCGCGGCTCAGCTGGCGAGTATCAGGCAGATGAGCAGGCAGGTGTCGCGCGGCTCAGCTGGCGAGTATCAGGCAGATGAGCAGGCAGGTGTCGCGCGGCTCAGCTGGCGAGTATCAGGCAGATGAGCAGGCAGGTGTCGCGCGGCTCAGCTGGCGAGTATCAGGCAGATGAGCAGGCAGGTGTCGCGCGGCTCAGCTGGCGAGTATCAGGCAGATGAGCAGGCAGGTGTCGCGCGGCTCAGCTGGCGAGTATCAGGCAGATGAGCAGGCAGGTGTCGCGCGGCTCAGCTGGCGAGTATCAGGCAGATGAGCAGGCAGGTGTCGCGCGGCTCAGCTGGCGAGTATCAGGCAGATGAGCAGGCAGGTGTCGCGCGGCTCAGCTGGCGAGTATCAGGCAGATGAGCAGGCAGGTGTCGCGCGGCTCAGCTGGCGAGTATCAGGCAGATGAGCAGGCAGGTGTCGCGCGGCTCAGCTGGCGAGTATCAGGCAGATGAGCAGGCAGGTGTCGCGCGGCTCAGCTGGCGAGTATCAGGCAGATGAGCAGGCAGGTGTCGCGCGGCTCAGCTGGCGAGTATCAGGCAGATGAGCAGGCAGGTGTCGCGCGGCTCAGCTGGCGAGTATCAGGCAGATGAGCAGGCAGGTGTCGCGCGGCTCAGCTGGCGAGTATCAGGCAGATGAGCAGGCAGGTGTCGCGCGGCTCAGCTGGCGAGTATCAGGCAGATGAGCAGGCAGGTGTCGCGCGGCTCAGCTGGCGAGTATCAGGCAGATGAGCAGGCAGGTGTCGCGCGGCTCAGCTGGCGAGTATCAGGCAGATGAGCAGGCAGGTGTCGCGCGGCTCAGCTGGCGAGTATCAGGCAGATGAGCAGGCAGGTGTCGCGCGGCTCAGCTGGCGAGTATCAGGCAGATGAGCAGGCAGGTGTCGCGCGGCTCAGCTGGCGAGTATCAGGCAGATGAGCAGGCAGGTGTCGCGCGGCTCAGCTGGCGAGTATCAGGCAGATGAGCAGGCAGGTGTCGCGCGGCTCAGCTGGCGAGTATCAGGCAGATGAGCAGGCAGGTGTCGCGCGGCTCAGCTGGCGAGTATCAGGCAGATGAGCAGGCAGGTGTCGCGCGGCTCAGCTGGCGAGTATCAGGCAGATGAGCAGGCAGGTGTCGCGCATCTCCGCTGGCGAGTATCAGGCAGATGAGCCGGCAGGTGTCGCGCGGCTCAGCTGGCGAGTATCAGGCAGATGAGCAGGCAGGTGTCGCGAGGCTCAGCTAGCGAGTATCAGGCAGATGAGCCGGCAGGTGTCGCGCGGCTCAGCTGGCGAGTATCAGGCAGAGGAGCAGGCAGGTGTCGCGCGGCTCAGCTGGCGAGTATCAGGCAGATGAGCAGGCAGGTGTCGCGAAGCTCAGCATCAGGCAGATGAGCAGGCAGGTGTGGCGAGGCTCAGCTGGCGAGTATCTGGCAGATGAGCAGGCAGGTGTCGCGTGGCTGAGCTGGCGAGTATCAGGCAGATGAGCAGGCTGGTGTCGCGGGGCTCAGCTTGCGAGTATCAGGCAGATGAGCAGGCAGGTGTCGCGCGGCTCAGCTGGCGAGTATCAGGCAGATGAGCAGGCAGGTGTCGCGCGGCTCAGCTGGCGAGTATCAGGCAGATGAGCAGGCAGGTGTCGCGCGGCTCAGCTGGCGAGTATCAGGCAGATGAGCAGGCAGGTGTCGCGCGGCTCAGCTGGCGAGTATCAGGCAGATGAGCAGGCAGGTGTCGCGCGGCTCAGCTGGCGAGTATCAGGCAGATGAGCAGGCAGGTGTCGCGCGGCTCAGCTGGCGAGTATCAGGCAGATGAGCAGGCAGGTGTCGCGCGGCTCAGCTGGCGAGTATCAGGCAGATGAGCAGGCAGGTGTCGCGCGGCTCAGCTGGCGAGTATCAGGCAGATGAGCAGGCAGGTGTCGCGCGGCTCAGCTGGCGAGTATCAGGCAGATGAGCAGGCAGGTGTCGCGCGGCTCAGCTGGCGAGTATCAGGCAGATGAGCAGGCAGGTGTCGCGCGGCTCAGCTGGCGAGTATCAGGCAGATGAGCAGGCAGGTGTCGCGCGGCTCAGCTGGCGAGTATCAGGCAGATGAGCAGGCAGGTGTCGCGCGGCTCAGCTGGCGAGTATCAGGCAGATGAGCAGGCAGGTGTCGCGCGGCTCAGCTGGCGAGTATCAGGCAGATGAGCAGGCAGGTGTCGCGCGGCTCAGCTGGCGAGTATCAGGCAGATGAGCAGGCAGGTGTCGCGCGGCTCAGCTGGCGAGTATCAGGCAGATGAGCAGGCAGGTGTCGCGCGGCTCAGCTGGCGAGTATCAGGCAGATGAGCAGGCAGGTGTCGCGCGGCTCAGCTGGCGAGTATCAGGCAGATGAGCAGGCAGGTGTCGCGCGGCTCAGCTGGCGAGTATCAGGCAGATGAGCAGGCAGGTGTCGCGCGGCTCAGCTGGCGAGTATCAGGCAGATGAGCAGGCAGGTGTCGCGCGGCTCAGCTGGCGAGTATCAGGCAGATGAGCAGGCAGGTGTCGCGCGGCTCAGCTGGCGAGTATCAGGCAGATGAGCAGGCAGGTGTCGCGCGGCTCAGCTGGCGAGTATCAGGCAGATGAGCAGGCAGGTGTCGCGCGGCTCAGCTGGCGAGTATCAGGCAGATGAGCAGGCAGGTGTCGCGCGGCTCAGCTGGCGAGTATCAGGCAGATGAGCAGGCAGGTGTCGCGCGGCTCAGCTGGCGAGTATCAGGCAGATGAGCAGGCAGGTGTCGCGGCTCAGCTGGCGAGTATCAGGCAGATGAGCAGGCAGGTGTCGCGCGGCTCAGCTGGCGAGTATCAGGCAGATGAGCAGGCAGGTGTCGCGCGGCTCAGCTGGCGAGTATCAGGCAGATGAGCAGGCAGGTGTCGCGCGGCTCAGCTGGCGAGTATCAGGCAGATGAGCAGGCAGGTGTCGCGCGGCTCAGCTGGCGAGTATCAGGCAGATGAGCAGGCAGGTGTCGCGCGGCTCAGCTGGCGAGTATCAGGCAGATGAGCAGGCAGGTGTCGCGCGGCTCAGCTGGCGAGTATCAGGCAGATGAGCAGGCAGGTGTCGCGCGGCTCAGCTGGCGAGTATCAGGCAGATGAGCAGGCAGGTGTCGCGCGGCTCAGCTGGCGAGTATCAGGCAGATGAGCAGGCAGGTGTCGCGCGGCTCAGCTGGCGAGTATCAGGCAGATGAGCAGGCAGGTGTCGCGCGGCTCAGCTGGCGAGTATCAGGCAGATGAGCAGGCAGGTGTCGCGCGGCTCAGCTGGCGAGTATCAGGCAGATGAGCAGGCAGGTGTCGCGCGGCTCAGCTGGCGAGTATCAGGCAGATGAGCAGGCAGGTGTCGCGCGGCTCAGCTGGCGAGTATCAGGCAGATGAGCAGGCAGGTGTCGCGCGGCTCAGCTGGCGAGTATCAGGCAGATGAGCAGGCAGGTGTCGCGCGGCTCAGCTGGCGAGTATCAGGCAGATGAGCAGGCAGGTGTCGCGCGGCTCAGCTGGCGAGTATCAGGCAGATGAGCAGGCAGGTGTCGCGCGGCTCAGCTGGCGAGTATCAGGCAGATGAGCAGGCAGGTGTCGCGCGGCTCAGCTGGCGAGTATCAGGCAGATGAGCAGGCAGGTGTCGCGCGGCTCAGCTGGCGAGTATCAGGCAGATGAGCAGGCAGGTGTCGCGCGGCTCAGCTGGCGAGTATCAGGCAGATGAGCAGGCAGGTGTCGCGCGGCTCAGCTGGCGAGTATCAGGCAGATGAGCAGGCAGGTGTCGCGCGGCTCAGCTGGCGAGTATCAGGCAGATGAGCAGGCAGGTGTCGCGCGGCTCAGCTGGCGAGTATCAGGCAGATGAGCAGGCAGGTGTCGCGCGGCTCAGCTGGCGAGTATCAGGCAGATGAGCAGGCAGGTGTCGCGCGGCTCAGCTGGCGAGTATCAGGCAGATGAGCAGGCAGGTGTCGCGCGGCTCAGCTGGCGAGTATCAGGCAGATGAGCAGGCAGGTGTCGCGCGGCTCAGCTGGCGAGTATCAGGCAGATGAGCAGGCAGGTGTCGCGCGGCTCAGCTGGCGAGTATCAGGCAGATGAGCAGGCAGGTGTCGCGCGGCTCAGCTGGCGAGTATCAGGCAGATGAGCAGGCAGGTGTCGCGCGGCTCAGCTGGCGAGTATCAGGCAGATGAGCAGGCAGGTGTCGCGGGGTTCAGCTGGCGAGTATCAGGCAGATGAGCAGGCAGGTGTCGCGCGGCTCAGCTGGCGAGTATCAGGGAGATGAGCAGGCAGGTGTCCCGCCGCTCAGCTGGCGAGTATCAGGGAGATGAGCAGGCAGGTGTCGCGCGCTTAGCTGGCGAGTATCAGGCAGATGAGCAGGCAGGTGTCGCGCGGCTCAGCTGGCGAGTATCAGGCAGATGAGCAGGCAGGTGTCGCGCGGCTCAGCTGGCGAGTATCAGGCAGATGAGCAGGCAGGTGTCGCGCGGCTCAGCTGGCGAGTATCAGGCAGATGAGCAGGCAGGTGTCGCGCGGCTCAGCTGGCGAGTATCAGGCAGATGAGCAGGCAGGTGTCGCGCGGCTCAGCTGGCGAGTATCAGGCAGATGAGCAGGCAGGTGTCGCGCGGCTCAGCTGGCGAGTATCAGGCAGATGAGCAGGCAGGTGTCGCGCGGCTCAGCTGGCGAGTATCAGGCAGATGAGCAGGCAGGTGTCGCGCGGCTCAGCTGGCGAGTATCAGGCAGATGAGCAGGCAGGTGTCGCGCGGCTCAGCTGGCGAGTATCAGGCAGATGAGCAGGCAGGTGTCGCGCGGCTCAGCTGGCGAGTATCAGGCAGATGAGCAGGCAGGTGTCGCGCGGCTCAGCTGGCGAGTATCAGGCAGATGAGCAGGCAGGTGTCGCGCGGCTCAGCTGGCGAGTATCAGGCAGATGAGCAGGCAGGTGTCGCGCGGCTCAGCTGGCGAGTATCAGGCAGATGAGCAGGCAGGTGTCGCGCGGCTCAGCTGGCGAGTATCAGGCAGATGAGCAGGCAGGTGTCGCGCGGCTCAGCTGGCGAGTATCAGGCAGATGAGCAGGCAGGTGTCGCGCGGCTCAGCTGGCGAGTATCAGGCAGATGAGCAGGCAGGTGTCGCGCGGCTCAGCTGGCGAGTATCAGGCAGATGAGCAGGCAGGTGTCGCGCGGCTCAGCTGGCGAGTATCAGGCAGATGAGCAGGCAGGTGTCGCGCGGCTCAGCTGGCGAGTATCAGGCAGATGAGCAGGCAGGTGTCGCGCGGCTCAGCTGGCGAGTATCAGGCAGATGAGCAGGCAGGTGTCGCGCGGCTCAGCTGGCGAGTATCAGGCAGATGAGCAGGCAGGTGTCGCGCGGCTCAGCTGGCGAGTATCAGGCAGATGAGCAGGCAGGTGTCGCGCGGCTCAGCTGGCGAGTATCAGGCAGATGAGCAGGCAGGTGTCGCGCGGCTCAGCTGGCGAGTATCAGGCAGATGAGCAGGCAGGTGTCGCGCGGCTCAGCTGGCGAGTATCAGGCAGATGAGCAGGCAGGTGTCGCGCGGCTCAGCTGGCGAGTATCAGGCAGATGAGCAGGCAGGTGTCGCGCGGCTCAGCTGGCGAGTATCAGGCAGATGAGCAGGCAGGTGTCGCGCGGCTCAGCTGGCGAGTATCAGGCAGATGAGCAGGCAGGTGTCGCGCGGCTCAGCTGGCGAGTATCAGGCAGATGAGCAGGCAGGTGTCGCGCGGCTCAGCTGGCGAGTATCAGGCAGATGAGCAGGCAGGTGTCGCGCGGCTCAGCTGGCGAGTATCAGGCAGATGAGCAGGCAGGTGTCGCGCGGCTCAGCTGGCGAGTATCAGGCAGATGAGCAGGCAGGTGTCGCGCGGCTCAGCTGGCGAGTATCAGGCAGATGAGCAGGCAGGTGTCGCGCGGCTCAGCTGGCGAGTATCAGGCAGATGAGCAGGCAGGTGTCGCGCGGCTCAGCTGGCGAGTATCAGGCAGATGAGCAGGCAGGTGTCGCGCGGCTCAGCTGGCGAGTATCAGGCAGATGAGCAGGCAGGTGTCGCGCGGCTCAGCTGGCGAGTATCAGGCAGATGAGCAGGCAGGTGTCGCGCGGCTCAGCTGGCGAGTATCAGGCAGATGAGCAGGCAGGTGTCGCGCGGCTCAGCTGGCGAGTATCAGGCAGATGAGCAGGCAGGTGTCGCGCGGCTCAGCTGGCGAGTATCAGGCAGATGAGCAGGCAGGTGTCGCGCGGCTCAGCTGGCGAGTATCAGGCAGATGAGCAGGCAGGTGTCGCGCGGCTCAGCTGGCGAGTATCAGGCAGATGAGCAGGCAGGTGTCGCGCGGCTCAGCTGGCGAGTATCAGGCAGATGAGCAGGCAGGTGTCGCGCGGCTCAGCTGGCGAGTATCAGGCAGATGAGCAGGCAGGTGTCGCGCGGCTCAGCTGGCGAGTATCAGGCAGATGAGCAGGCAGGTGTCGCGCGGCTCAGCTGGCGAGTATCAGGCAGATGAGCAGGCAGGTGTCGCGCGGCTCAGCTGGCGAGTATCAGGCAGATGAGCAGGCAGGTGTCGCGCGGCTCAGCTGGCGAGTATCAGGCAGATGAGCAGGCAGGTGTCGCGCGGCTCAGCTGGCGAGTATCAGGCAGATGAGCAGGCAGGTGTCGCGCGGCTCAGCTGGCGAGTATCAGGCAGATGAGCAGGCAGGTGTCGCGCGGCTCAGCTGGCGAGTATCAGGCAGATGAGCAGGCAGGTGTCGCGCGGCTCAGCTGGCGAGTATCAGGCAGATGAGCAGGCAGGTGTCGCGCGGCTCAGCTGGCGAGTATCAGGCAGATGAGCAGGCAGGTGTCGCGCGGCTCAGCTGGCGAGTATCAGGCAGATGAGCAGGCAGGTGTCGCGCGGCTCAGCTGGCGAGTATCAGGCAGATGAGCAGGCAGGTGTCGCGCGGCTCAGCTGGCGAGTATCAGGCAGATGAGCAGGCAGGTGTCGCGCGGCTCAGCTGGCGAGTATCAGGCAGATGAGCAGGCAGGTGTCGCGCGGCTCAGCTGGCGAGTATCAGGCAGATGAGCAGGCAGGTGTCGCGCGGCTCAGCTGGCGAGTATCAGGCAGATGAGCAGGCAGGTGTCGCGCGGCTCAGCTGGCGAGTATCAGGCAGATGAGCAGGCAGGTGTCGCGCGGCTCAGCTGGCGAGTATCAGGCAGATGAGCAGGCAGGTGTCGCGCGGCTCAGCTGGCGAGTATCAGGCAGATGAGCAGGCAGGTGTCGCGCGGCTCAGCTGGCGAGTATCAGGCAGATGAGCAGGCAGGTGTCGCGCGGCTCAGCTGGCGAGTATCAGGCAGATGAGCAGGCAGGTGTCGCGCGGCTCAGCTGGCGAGTATCAGGCAGATGAGCAGGCAGGTGTCGCGCGGCTCAGCTGGCGAGTATCAGGCAGATGAGCAGGCAGGTGTCGCGCGGCTCAGCTGGCGAGTATCAGGCAGATGAGCAGGCAGGTGTCGCGGGCTCAGCTGGCGAGTATCAGGCAGATGAGCAGGCAGGTGTCGCGCGGCTCAGCTGGCGAGTATCAGGCAGATGAGCAGGCAGGTGTCGCGCGGCTCAGCTGGCGAGTATCAGGCAGATGAGCAGGCAGGTGTCGCGCGGCTCAGCTGGCGAGTATCAGGCAGATGAGCAGGCAGGTGTCGCGCGGCTCAGCTGGCGAGTATCAGGCAGATGAGCAGGCAGGTGTCGCGCGGCTCAGCTGGCGAGTATCAGGCAGATGAGCAGGCAGGTGTCGCGCGGCTCAGCTGGCGAGTATCAGGCAGATGAGCAGGCAGGTGTCGCGGGGCTGAGCTGGCGAGTATCAGGCAGATGAGCAGGCAGGTGTCGCGGGGCTCGGCTGGCGAGTATCAGGCAGATGAGCAGGCAGGTGTCGCGCGGCTCGGCTGGCGAGTATCAGGCAGATGAGCAGGCAGGTGTCGCGTGGCTCAGCTGGCGAGTATCAGGCAGATGAGCAGGCAGGTGTCGCGCGGCTCAGCTGGCGAGTATCAGGCAGATGAGCAGGCAGGTGTCGAGCGGCTGAGCTGGCGAGTATCAGGCAGATGAGCAGGCAGGTGTCGCGCGGCTCAGCTGGCGAGTGTCAGGCAGATGAGCAGGCAGGTGTCGCGCGGCTGAGCTGGCGAGTATCAGGCAGATGAGCAGGCAGGTATCGCGCGGTTCAGCTGCCGAGTATCAGGCAGATGAGCAGGCAGGTGTCGCGTGGCTCAGCTGGCGAGTATCAGGCAGATGAGCAGGCAGGTGTCGCGCGGCTCAGCTGGCGAGTATCAGGCAGATGAGCAGGCAGGTGTCGCGCGGCTCAGCTGGCGAGTATCAGGCAGATGAGCAGGCAGGTGTCGCGCGGCTGAGCTGGCGAGTATCAGGCAGATGAGCAGGCAGGTGTCGCGCGGCTCAGCTGGCGAGTATCAGGCAGATGAGCAGGCAGGTGTCGCGGGGCTGAGCTGGCGAGTATCAGGCAGATGAGCAGGCAGGTGTCGCGCGGCTCAGCTGGCGAGTATCAGGCAGATAAGCAGGCAGGTGTCGCGCGGCTGAGCTGGCGAGTATCAGGCAGATGAGCAGGCAGGTGTCGCGCGACTCAGCTGGCGAGTATCAGGCAGATGAGCAGGCAGGTGTCGCGCGGCTGAGCTGGCGAGTATCAGGCAGATGAGCAGGCAGGTGTCGCGCGGCTCAGCTGGCGAGTATCAGGCAGATGAGCAGGCAGGTGTCAGCGGCTCAGCTGGCGAGTATCACGCAGATGAGCAGGCAGGTGTCGCACGGCTCAGCTGGCGAGTATCAGGCAGATGAGCCGGCAGGTGTCGCGCGGCTCAGCTGGCGAGTATCAGGCAGATGAGCAGGCAGGTGTCGCGCGGCTCAGCTGGCGAGTATCAGGCAGATGAGCAGGCAGGTGTCGCGCGGCTCAGCTGGCGAGTATCAGGCAGATGAGCAGGCAGGTGTCGCGCGGCTCAGCTGGCGAGTATCAGGCAGATGAGCAGGCAGGTGTCGCGCGGCTCGGCTGGCGAGTATCAGGCAGATGAGCAGGCAGGTGTCTCGCGCTCAGCTGGCGAGTATCAGGCAGATGAGCAGGCAGGTGTCGCGCGGCTCAGCTGGCGAGTATCAGGCAGATGAGCAGGCAGGTGTCGCGCGGCTCAGCTGGCGAGTATCAGGCAGATGAGCAGGCAGGTGTCGCGGCTCAGCTGGCGAGTATCAGGCAGATGAGCAGGCAGGTGTCGCGTGGCTCAGCTGGCGAGTATCAGGCAGATGAGCAGGCAGGTGTCGCGCGGCTCAGCTGGCGAGTATCAGGCAGATGAGCAGGCAGGTGTCGCGCGGCTCAGCTGGCGAGTATCAGGCAGATGAGCAGGCAGGTGTCGCGCGGCTCAGCTGGCGAGTATCAGGCAGATGAGCAGGCAGGTGTCGCGCGGCTCAGCTGGCGAGTATCAGGCAGATGAGCAGGCAGGTGTCGCGCGGCTCAGCTGGCGAGTATCAGGCAGATGAGCAGGCAGGTGTCGCGCGGCTCAGCTGGCGAGTATCAGGCAGATGAGCAGGCAGGTGTCGCGCGGCTCAGCTGGCGAGTATCAGGCAGATGAGCAGGCAGGTGTCGCGCGGCTCAGCTGGCGAGTATCAGGCAGATGAGCAGGCAGGTGTCGCGCGGCTCAGCTGGCGAGTATCAGGCAGATGAGCAGGCAGGTGTCGCGCGGCTCAGCTGGCGAGTATCAGGCAGATGAGCAGGCAGGTGTCGCGCGGCTGAGCTGGCGAGTATCAGGCAGATGAGCAGGCAGGTGTCGCGAGGCTCAGCTGGCGAGTATCAGGCAGATGAGCAGGCAGGTGTCGCGCGGCTCAGCTGGCGAGTATCAGGCAGATGAGCAGGCAGGTGTCGCGCGGCTCAGCTGGCGAGTATCAGGCAGATGAGCAGGCAGGTGTCGCGCGGCTCAGCTGGCGAGTATCAGGCAGATGAGCAGGCAGGTGTCGCGCGGCTCAGCTGGCGAGTATCAGGCAGATGAGCAGGCAGGTGTCGCGCGGCTCAGCTGGCGAGTATCAGGCAGATGAGCAGGCAGGTGTCGCGCGGCTCAGCTGGCGAGTATCAGGCAGATGAGCAGGCAGGTGTCGCGCGGCTCAGCTGGCGAGTATCAGGCAGATGAGCAGGCAGGTGTCGCGCGGCTCAGCTGGCGAGTATCAGGCAGATGAGCAGGCAGGTGTCGCGCGGCTCAGCTGGCGAGTATCAGGCAGATGAGCAGGCAGGTGTCGCGCGGCTCAGCTGGCGAGTATCAGGCAGATGAGCAGGCAGGTGTCGCGCGGCTCAGCTGGCGAGTATCAGGCAGATGAGCAGGCAGGTGTCGCGCGGCTCAGCTGGCGAGTATCAGGCAGATGAGCAGGCAGGTGTCGCGCGGCTCAGCTGGCGAGTATCAGGCAGATGAGCAGGCAGGTGTCGCGCGGCTCAGCTGGCGAGTATCAGGCAGATGAGCAGGCAGGTGTCGCGCGGCTCAGCTGGCGAGTATCAGGCAGATGAGCAGGCAGGTGTCGCGCGGCTCAGCTGGCGAGTATCAGGCAGATGAGCAGGCAGGTGTCGCGCGGCTCAGCTGGCGAGTATCAGGCAGATGAGCAGGCAGGTGTCGCGCGGCTCAGCTGGCGAGTATCAGGCAGATGAGCAGGCAGGTGTCGCGCGGCTCAGCTGGCGAGTATCAGGCAGATGAGCAGGCAGGTGTCGCGCGGCTCAGCTGGCGAGTATCAGGCAGATGAGCAGGCAGGTGTCGCGCGGCTCAGCTGGCGAGTATCAGGCAGATGAGCAGGCAGGTGTCGCGCGGCTCAGCTGGCG
This sequence comes from Bos javanicus, assembly GCF_032452875.1. NCBI lineage: Eukaryota > Metazoa > Chordata > Mammalia > Artiodactyla > Bovidae > Bos > Bos javanicus. The sequence continues at coordinate 291,656 of NW_026893886.1, forward strand.
AGTATCAGGCAGATGAGCAGGCAGGTGTCGCGCGGCTCAGCTGGCGAGTATCAGGCAGATGAGCAGGCAGGTGTCGCGCGGCTCAGCTGGCGAGTATCAGGCAGATGAGCAGGCAGGTGTCGCGCGGCTCAGCTGGCGAGTATCAGGCAGATGAGCAGGCAGGTGTCGCGCGGCTCAGCTGGCGAGTATCAGGCAGATGAGCAGGCAGGTGTCGCGCGGCTCAGCTGGCGAGTATCAGGCAGATGAGCAGGCAGGTGTCGCGCGGCTCAGCTGGCGAGTATCAGGCAGATGAGCAGGCAGGTGTCGCGCGGCTCAGCTGGCGAGTATCAGGCAGATGAGCAGGCAGGTGTCGCGCGGCTCAGCTGGCGAGTATCAGGCAGATGAGCAGGCAGGTGTCGCGCGGCTCAGCTGGCGAGTATCAGGCAGATGAGCAGGCAGGTGTCGCGCGGCTCAGCTGGCGAGTATCAGGCAGATGAGCAGGCAGGTGTCGCGCGGCTCAGCTGGCGAGTATCAGGCAGATGAGCAGGCAGGTGTCGCGCGGCTCAGCTGGCGAGTATCAGGCAGATGAGCAGGCAGGTGTCGCGCGGCTCAGCTGGCGAGTATCAGGCAGATGAGCAGGCAGGTGTCGCGCGGCTCAGCTGGCGAGTATCAGGCAGATGAGCAGGCAGGTGTCGCGCGGCTCAGCTGGCGAGTATCAGGCAGATGAGCAGGCAGGTGTCGCGCGGCTCAGCTGGCGAGTATCAGGCAGATGAGCAGGCAGGTGTCGCGCGGCTCAGCTGGCGAGTATCAGGCAGATGAGCAGGCAGGTGTCGCGCGGCTCAGCTGGCGAGTATCAGGCAGATGAGCAGGCAGGTGTCGCGCGGCTCAGCTGGCGAGTATCAGGCAGATGAGCAGGCAGGTGTCGCGCGGCTCAGCTGGCGAGTATCAGGCAGATGAGCAGGCAGGTGTCGCGCGGCTCAGCTGGCGAGTATCAGGCAGATGAGCAGGCAGGTGTCGCGCGGCTCAGCTGGCGAGTATCAGGCAGATGAGCAGGCAGGTGTCGCGCGGCTCAGCTGGCGAGTATCAGGCAGATGAGCAGGCAGGTGTCGCGCGGCTCAGCTGGCGAGTATCAGGCAGATGAGCAGGCAGGTGTCGCGCGGCTCAGCTGGCGAGTATCAGGCAGATGAGCAGGCAGGTGTCGCGGGCTCAGCTGGCGAGTATCAGGCAGATGAGCAGGCAGGTGTCGCGCGGCTCAGCTGGCGAGTATCAGGCAGATGAGCAGGCAGGTGTCGCGCGGCTCAGCTGGCGAGTATCAGGCAGATGAGCAGGCAGGTGTCGCGCGGCTCAGCTGGCGAGTATCAGGCAGATGAGCAGGCAGGTGTCGCGCGGCTCAGCTGGCGAGTATCAGGCAGATGAGCAGGCAGGTGTCGCGCGGCTCAGCTGGCGAGTATCAGGCAGATGAGCAGGCAGGTGTCGCGCGGCTCAGCTGGCGAGTATCAGGCAGATGAGCAGGCAGGTGTCGCGCGGCTCAGCTGGCGAGTATCAGGCAGATGAGCAGGCAGGTGTCGCGCGGCTCAGCTGGCGAGTATCAGGCAGATGAGCAGGCAGGTGTCGCGCGGCTCAGCTGGCGAGTATCAGGCAGATGAGCAGGCAGGTGTCGCGCGGCTCAGCTGGCGAGTATCAGGCAGATGAGCAGGCAGGTGTCGCGCGGCTCAGCTGGCGAGTATCAGGCAGATGAGCAGGCAGGTGTCGCGCGGCTCAGCTGGCGAGTATCAGGCAGATGAGCAGGGAGGTGTCGCGCGGCTCAGCTGGCGAGTATCAGGCAGATGAGCAGGCAGGTGTCGCGCGGCTCAGCTGGCGAGTATCAGGCAGATCAGGCAGGTGTCGCGCGGCTGGCGAGTATCAGGCAGATGAGCAGGCAGGTGTCGCGCGGCTCAGCTGGCGAGTATCAGGCAGATGAGCAGGCAGGTGTCGCGCGGCTCAGCTGGCGAGTATCAGGCAGATGAGCAGGCAGGTGTCGCGCGGCTCAGCTGGCGAGTATCAGGCAGATGAGCAGGCAGGTGTCGCGCGGCTCAGCTGGCGAGTATCAGGCAGATGAGCAGGCAGGTGTCGCGCGGCTCAGCTGGCGAGTATCAGGCAGATGAGCAGGCAGGTGTCGCGCGGCTCAGCTGGCGAGTATCAGGCAGATGAGCAGGCAGGTGTCGCGCGGCTCAGCTGGCGAGTATCAGGCAGATGAGCAGGCAGGTGTCGCGGCTCAGCTGGCGAGTATCAGGCAGATGAGCAGGCAGGTGTCGCGCGGCTCAGCTGGCGAGTATCAGGCAGATGAGCAGGCAGGTGTCGCGCGGCTCAGCTGGCGAGTATCAGGCAGATGAGCAGGCAGGTGTCGCGCGGCTCAGCTGGCGAGTATCAGGCAGATGAGCAGGCAGGTGTCGCGCGGCTCAGCTGGCGAGTATCAGGCAGATGAGCAGGCAGGTGTCGCGCGGCTCAGCTGGCGAGTATCAGGCAGATGAGCAGGCAGGTGTCGCGCGGCTCAGCTGGCGAGTATCAGGCAGATGAGCAGGCAGGTGTCGCGCGGCTCAGCTGGCGAGTATCAGGCAGATGAGCAGGCAGGTGTCGCGCGGCTCAGCTGGCGAGTATCAGGCAGATGAGCAGGCAGGTGTCGCGCGGCTCAGCTGGCGAGTATCAGGCAGATGAGCAGGCAGGTGTCGCGCGGCTCAGCTGGCGAGTATCAGGCAGATGAGCAGGCAGGTGTCGCGCGGCTCAGCTGGCGAGTATCAGGCAGATGAGCAGGCAGGTGTCGCGCGGCTCAGCTGGCGAGTATCAGGCAGATGAGCAGGCAGGTGTCGCGCGGCTCAGCTGGCGAGTATCAGGCAGATGAGCAGGCAGGTGTCGCGGGCTCAGCTGGCGAGTATCAGGCAGATGAGCAGGCAGGTGTCGCGCGGCTCAGCTGGCGAGTATCAGGCAGATGAGCAGGCAGGTGTCGCGCGGCTCAGCTGGCGAGTATCAGGCAGATGAGCAGGCAGGTGTCGCGCGGCTCAGCTGGCGAGTATCAGGCAGATGAGCAGGCAGGTGTCGCGCGGCTCAGCTGGCGAGTATCAGGCAGATGAGCAGGCAGGTGTCGCGCGGCTCAGCTGGCGAGTATCAGGCAGATGAGCAGGCAGGTGTCGCGCGGCTCAGCTGGCGAGTATCAGGCAGATGAGCAGGCAGGTGTCGCGCGGCTCAGCTGGCGAGTATCAGGCAGATGAGCAGGCAGGTGTCGCGCGGCTCAGCTGGCGAGTATCAGGCAGATGAGCAGGCAGGTGTCGCGCGGCTCAGCTGGCGAGTATCAGGCAGATGAGCAGGCAGGTGTCGCGCGGCTCAGCTGGCGAGTATCAGGCAGATGAGCAGGCAGGTGTCGCGCGGCTCAGCTGGCGAGTATCAGGCAGATGAGCAGGCAGGTGTCGCGCGGCTCAGCTGGCGAGTATCAGGCAGATGAGCAGGCAGGTGTCGCGCGGCTCAGCTGGCGAGTATCAGGCAGATGAGCAGGCAGGTGTCGCGCGGCTCAGCTGGCGAGTATCAGGCAGATGAGCAGGCAGGTGTCGCGCGGCTCAGCTGGCGAGTATCAGGCAGATGAGCAGGCAGGTGTCGCGCGGCTCAGCTGGCGAGTATCAGGCAGATGAGCAGGCAGGTGTCGCGCGGCTCAGCTGGCGAGTATCAGGCAGATGAGCAGGCAGGTGTCGCGCGGCTCAGCTGGCGAGTATCAGGCAGATGAGCAGGCAGGTGTCGCGCGGCTCAGCTGGCGAGTATCAGGCAGATGAGCAGGCAGGTGTCGCGCGGCTCAGCTGGCGAGTATCAGGCAGATGAGCAGGCAGGTGTCGCGCGGCTCAGCTGGCGAGTATCAGGCAGATGAGCAGGCAGGTGTCGCGCGGCTCAGCTGGCGAGTATCAGGCAGATGAGCAGGCAGGTGTCGCGCGGCTCAGCTGGCGAGTATCAGGCAGATGAGCAGGCAGGTGTCGCGCGGCTCAGCTGGCGAGTATCAGGCAGATGAGCAGGCAGGTGTCGCGCGGCTCAGCTGGCGAGTATCAGGCAGATGAGCAGGCAGGTGTCGCGCGGCTCAGCTGGCGAGTATCAGGCAGATGAGCAGGCAGGTGTCGCGCGGCTCAGCTGGCGAGTATCAGGCAGATGAGCAGGCAGGTGTCGCGCGGCTCAGCTGGCGAGTATCAGGCAGATGAGCAGGCAGGTGTCGCGCGGCTCAGCTGGCGAGTATCAGGCAGATGAGCAGGCAGGTGTCGCGCGGCTCAGCTGGCGAGTATCAGGCAGATGAGCAGGCAGGTGTCGCGCGGCTCAGCTGGCGAGTATCAGGCAGATGAGCAGGCAGGTGTCGCGCGGCTCAGCTGGCGAGTATCAGGCAGATGAGCAGGCAGGTGTCGCGCGGCTCAGCTGGCGAGTATCAGGCAGATGAGCAGGCAGGTGTCGCGCGGCTCAGCTGGCGAGTATCAGGCAGATGAGCAGGCAGGTGTCGCGCGGCTCAGCTGGCGAGTATCAGGCAGATGAGCAGGCAGGTGTCGCGCGGCTCAGCTGGCGAGTATCAGGCAGATGAGCAGGCAGGTGTCGCGCGGCTCAGCTGGCGAGTATCAGGCAGATGAGCAGGCAGGTGTCGCGCGGCTCAGCTGGCGAGTATCAGGCAGATGAGCAGGCAGGTGTCGCGCGGCTCAGCTGGCGAGTATCAGGCAGATGAGCAGGCAGGTGTCGCGCGGCTCAGCTGGCGAGTATCAGGCAGATGAGCAGGCAGGTGTCGCGCGGCTCAGCTGGCGAGTATCAGGCAGATGAGCAGGCAGGTGTCGCGCGGCTCAGCTGGCGAGTATCAGGCAGATGAGCAGGCAGGTGTCGCGCGGCTCAGCTGGCGAGTATCAGGCAGATGAGCAGGCAGGTGTCGCGCGGCTCAGCTGGCGAGTATCAGGCAGATGAGCAGGCAGGTGTCGCGCGGCTCAGCTGGCGAGTATCAGGCAGATGAGCAGGCAGGTGTCGCGCGGCTCAGCTGGCGAGTATCAGGCAGATGAGCAGGCAGGTGTCGCGCGGCTCAGCTGGCGAGTATCAGGCAGATGAGCAGGCAGGTGTCGCGCGGCTCAGCTGGCGAGTATCAGGCAGATGAGCAGGCAGGTGTCGCGCGGCTCAGCTGGCGAGTATCAGGCAGATGAGCAGGCAGGTGTCGCGCGGCTCAGCTGGCGAGTATCAGGCAGATGAGCAGGCAGGTGTCGCGCGGCTCAGCTGGCGAGTATCAGGCAGATGAGCAGGCAGGTGTCGCGCGGCTCAGCTGGCGAGTATCAGGCAGATGAGCAGGCAGGTGTCGCGCGGCTCAGCTGGCGAGTATCAGGCAGATGAGCAGGCAGGTGTCGCGCGGCTCAGCTGGCGAGTATCAGGCAGATGAGCAGGCAGGTGTCGCGCGGCTCAGCTGGCGAGTATCAGGCAGATGAGCAGGCAGGTGTCGCGCGGCTCAGCTGGCGAGTATCAGGCAGATGAGCAGGCAGGTGTCGCGCGGCTCAGCTGGCGAGTATCAGGCAGATGAGCAGGCAGGTGTCGCGCGGCTCAGCTGGCGAGTATCAGGCAGATGAGCAGGCAGGTGTCGCGCGGCTCAGCTGGCGAGTATCAGGCAGATGAGCAGGCAGGTGTCGCGCGGCTCAGCTGGCGAGTATCAGGCAGATGAGCAGGCAGGTGTCGCGCGGCTCAGCTGGCGAGTATCAGGCAGATGAGCAGGCACGTGTCGCGCGGCTGAGCTGGCGAGTATCAGGCAGATGAGCAGGCAGGTGTCGCGCGGCTCAGCTGGCGAGTATCAGGCAGATGAGCAGGCAGGTGTCGCGCGGCTCAGCTGGCGAGTATCAGGCAGATGAGCAGGCAGGTGTCGCGCGGCTCAGCTGGCGAGTATCAGGCAGATGAGCAGGCAGGTGTCGCGCGGCTCAGCTGGCGAGTATCAGGCAGATGAGCAGGCAGGTGTCGCGCGGCTCAGCTGGCGAGTATCAGGCAGATGAGCAGGCAGGTGTCGCGCGGCTCAGCTGGCGAGTATCAGGCAGATGAGCAGGCAGGTGTCGCGCGGCTCAGCTGGCGAGTATCAGGCAGATGAGCAGGCAGGTGTCGCGCGGCTCAGCTGGCGAGTATCAGGCAGATGAGCAGGCAGGTGTCGCGCGGCTCAGCTGGCGAGTATCAGGCAGATGAGCAGGCAGGTGTCGCGCGGCTCAGCTGGCGAGTATCAGGCAGATGAGCAGGCAGGTGTCGCGCGGCTCAGCTGGCGAGTATCAGGCAGATGAGCAGGCAGGTGTCGCGCGGCTCAGCTGGCGAGTATCAGGCAGATGAGCAGGCAGGTGTCGCGCGGCTCAGCTGGCGAGTATCAGGCAGATGAGCAGGCAGGTGTCGCGCGGCTCAGCTGGCGAGTATCAGGCAGATGAGCAGGCAGGTGTCGCGCGGCTCAGCTGGCGAGTATCAGGCAGATGAGCAGGCAGGTGTCGCGCGGCTCAGCTGGCGAGTATCAGGCAGATGAGCAGGCAGGTGTCGCGCGGCTCAGCTGGCGAGTATCAGGCAGATGAGCAGGCAGGTGTCGCGCGGCTCAGCTGGCGAGTATCAGGCAGATGAGCAGGCAGGTGTCGCGCGGCTCAGCTGGCGAGTATCAGGCAGATGAGCAGGCAGGTGTCGCGCGGCTCAGCTGGCGAGTATCAGGCAGATGAGCAGGCAGGTGTCGCGCGGCTCAGCTGGCGAGTATCAGGCAGATGAGCAGGCAGGTGTCGCGCGGCTCAGCTGGCGAGTATCAGGCAGATGAGCAGGCAGGTGTCGCGCGGCTCAGCTGGCGAGTATCAGGCAGATGAGCAGGCAGGTGTCGCGCGGCTCAGCTGGCGAGTATCAGGCAGATGAGCAGGCAGGTGTCGCGCGGCTCAGCTGGCGAGTATCAGGCAGATGAGCAGGCAGGTGTCGCGCGGCTCAGCTGGCGAGTATCAGGCAGATGAGCAGGCAGGTGTCGCGCGGCTCAGCTGGCGAGTATCAGGCAGATGAGCAGGCAGGTGTCGCGCGGCTCAGCTGGCGAGTATCAGGCAGATGAGCAGGCAGGTGTCGCGCGGCTCAGCTGGCGAGTATCAGGCAGATGAGCAGGCAGGTGTCGCGCGGCTCAGCTGGCGAGTATCAGGCAGATGAGCAGGCAGGTGTCGCGGGGCTCAGCTGGCGAGTATCAGGCAGATGAGCAGGCAGGTGTCGCGCGGCTCAGCTGGCGAGTATCAGGCAGATGAGCAGGCAGGTGTCGCGGGGCTCAGCTGGCGAGTATCAGGCAGATGAGCAGGCAGGTTTCGCGCGGCTCAGCTGGCGAGTATCAGGCAGATGAGCAGGCAGGTGGCGCGGCTCAGCTGGCGAATATCAGGCAGATGAGCAGGCAGGTTCGCGCGGCTCAGCTGGCGAGTATCAGGCAGATGAGCAGGCAGGTGTCGCGTGCTCAGCTGGCGAGTATCAGGCAGATGAGCAGGCAGGTGTCGCGCGGCTCAGCTGGCGAGTATCAGGCAGATGAGCAGGCAGGTGTCGCGCGGCTCAGCTGGCGAGTATCAGGCAGATGAGCAGGCAGGTGTCGCGCGGCTCAGCTGGCGAGTATCAGGCAGATGAGCAGGCAGGTGTCGCGCGGCTCAGCTGGCGAGTATCAGGCAGATGAGCAGGCAGGTGTCGCAGCGGCTCAGCTGGCGAGTATCAGCCAGAT